>NW_027187352.1:4309310-4370139 GCF_028583685.1 Petaurus breviceps papuanus
TTGGCTTTGAGGTAGGTATCAGCTCCTGGTAAAGTGGTGGGGGTTGGAGGAAGGGATCTAGGAAGCAAGAGAATTCACAGCACACAAGCTTAAGTTGCCACCAACAAACAGTTTTTTGGAGTTCTGCACCTCTAGTTCTGTTGGTCCCACCAGCTCTCCGAGAGACTCCCCCCAGGATCTTTGTCTCTCTCCCTACCCCTTCCCATCTCCTGGGGGTCCTGCTTCAGAAGCTTGAAAGGAATTAATAAGTATCTCCTCCCTCTCTTCCCACATGCTCCTTCTTAAATAAATCATGTCTCCCTTCTCCTCCCTTTCTTTTGTCTTTTTCTTCCCCTCTTCTCTCCCTCACTTTCTTCTGTCTTTTCCTCTCTCCTTTTCTTCTGTTTCCTCTTCTGTCTCTCTCCCTCCTTACTATCCTTCCCTCTCCTGTTTCTCCCTCCTTCTCTCCTTCTCTTTTGTCTCTATCCCTCTCTTCTATGTCTTCCACCCCCTGCTCCATCTCTCCCTCCCTCTCTTCTGTCTCTGTCTCCCTCCTTCTCTCCCTCTTCTTGTCTCTGTCTCTCCCTCCTTCTCTCCCTCTTTCTGTCTCTGTCTCTCCCTCCTCTCCCTCTCTTCTGTCTCTGTCTCTCCCTCCTCTCCCTTCTGTCTCTGTCTCTCTCCTTCTCTCCCTCTCTCTGTCTTTCCCTCCTCTCCCTGTCTTCTGTCTCTGTCTCTCCCTCCTTTTCTCCCTCTCTTCTGTCTCTGTCTCTCCCCTTGCCATTACCGCTCTCCTCCCTTCCCCTTTTGTATCTTTGCAGTTCTTTGTGCTCTGCCACAGCCTGCTGCAGCTGGCCCAACTCATGATCTCAGGCTACCTGAAGAGTTCCATCTCCACCATAGAGAAACGCTTTGGCCTGTCCAGTCAGACCTCAGGGCTCCTGGCTGCCTTCAATGAGGTATGTCCATTACCCCAACCCAGCTGTGCTCCAGGCTATCCCGGCACCCTGGGGAAGCAGGTGAAGGCATCTTCCTTCTCTCTCCCATTACCTGACTTCTGGACTCCACCCTTGGCTATGGTTGGTCTCCTCAGTGATACTCCCCTGTGGCTATGCCTTCAGGGACTCACCCTACCTCTTTAAAAGTAACAGTTGACTCTCCAAGAGGCAACACTATCTAGTGGGAAGACTCCTGTACTTCCTCTAACACCCTGTGACTTTCAACAGTCATATCCCTTCTCTGGGAGAATATGCCTCTACAGAAATAAAGGATTACATTAAATGACCTCTCCAGTTCTTCCAGTTCTAACATTCTACATTCTAAAGGTTCCTTTCAGTTCTAATGTTCTTTGTTCTAAGGTCTTTCCCAGTTCAAACTTTCTCTGTTATAAGGTCCATTCAGGTCTAATATTTTATGTTCTAAAGTCCCTCATAGAGCTCGAGTTCTATGTTCTAGGATACCTTTCCTTCCCCCTCAAATATTCTGGGATCTGTCAGCATTTTATATTCTGTAGTAATGTCCTTTCCAACTCTGATATTCTGTTAGTGTATGAACAAACAGTAAGCTCCTACCCTGGACTTGTTTTGTGAAGACTGGAACTGGCCAGAGAGACTCCTTTAAGGAGAATTGGGGTTGTCTTTCATCCCCACCACACAGTAGACCTGTTCAAAGTCACCAAATGCTTACCCCCACTACTGCCACCCCTCCTGGCCTCTGGAGCCTGAAAATGGAAAGTAGAGATTTTTCTATTGCATGCAACCATAAGCCAGTAGCCCCCTTTCTGAGCCTGCTTCCCCCTCTATAAAATGAGAGTACTAGAATAGAATAGCTGAAAGGCTAATTGTGGAATCATGAAACTGGGGAGCACCAGTCATCTCACATAGGAGAAAAGTGAAGCTCAGGAAGGGGAAATCAATCACCCCAAATCATGTGGCAAGTTGAAGCAGCCCTGACTCATAAACTCATAGATGTTAGGGTCAGAAAGGAATCCAAAGATCATTTAGTTCAACCTTTTCATCCCACAGAGGAGGAAAATAGGGATTAAGTTATTTGGTTAAGATCACATAGCAAGGTGATCAAAGAGAAGTTACATCCAAGGTCTCATGATTCATGGTTCTTAGGTCCTTTCCAACTTTTAAATTATGTGATTCTACCCAGAATCCCCCTATGTCTATAGCAGTTGGTTCATCCCCCCCCACCATGCCCTGGCTTGATGACAGTCTGGAGTTGGGAGCCTCTCCCATGTTCTTATTCTCTTTTTGAGGACTGCTAGGTGGGCATGAGGGCAGCTAGGTGACCCAGTGGATGGAGGACCAGGCCTGGAATCAGAAAGACTCATCTTCCTGAGTTCAAGTTCAGGCTTAGACATTTTCTAGATGTGTGACCCTAGGCAAGTCACTTAACTCTCTTTTCCTCAGTTTCCTTATCTGTAAAAATAAGCTGGAAAAGAAAATGGCAAGCCATTCCAGTATCTTTGCCGAAAAAAAAAAAACCACACACATGACAAAAAAACCCAAATGGAGTCAGAAAGAGAGTGATACAACTGAATAACAAGGTAGGCATGAGTATGCGAGTGAGCATGGGGATGGGAGTGAAGAATGGCAGGAGGCCTCTTGGAACAAGCTGTTTGGAGACAGGTGCATGGAGGAGGTGAGCCCAACCTGTAGACATAAGATCTAGCAGATGTTGTCCATTTTCAGCATCAAGTTAGCTTGGGGTCTAGGGGAAAGGGATGCAGAAGCTTTGGGGGCTAGAGTAAGAAAGAATTCTAGGGGGGTGGCTAGGTGGTGCAGTGAATAGAGCACCAGCCCTGGAGTCAGGAGGACCTGAGTTCAAATTTAACCTCAGACACTTAACACAAAAACTAGCCATGTGACCTTGGGCAAGTCACTTAACCCCAATTGCCCTCCAAAAAAAAAAAGTAATAAAAAAGAAAGAATTCTAGAGGTCATCTAGCCTAACATGTATCTTACAGGGAAACAAGCTGCAGCCCAGGGAGGTCCAGTCACTTTCCTGAAGTCACACTTAGAATTAGTGACAGAGTCAGGAATCAAAGCAAGGTCTTCTGACTCCTCATCCAGTGCACTTTCCTTCATTTGTAGAATTTTAGTAATCTGGACAGTAAGCTGATGGTGTCTCGGATTAGTCTTAAGTCTTGTAAATTTCCATAACATCAGACCATCACCACACCCCCATGCTGCTGGGTAGGGACCAAAGGCAAGAAGGATTTGGTATTCAGATAAACTACACAAGTTTGGGGCTTCTCAATGCTACAGCCCTCCCTTTGATAGTACAGAAGCATGAACATTCCTACATCAATCCATGTTCTTTCTTAAGCGTATGTCCAAGCCAGCTCTTTACCAACTATTCCATGCCACCTCCTATGGTAGATAGTACAAAGACTATTTTTCCCATTTTACAGAGGAGCAAACTGATATTCAGAGGAGTAAAGGAACTTGTGCATGGCCACACACAGCTGGTGGGTATTAGAACTGGGATTCAGTCTCAGGTTTCTTACCCCAGGTCCAGGGCTGTTCTTGGTCGATCGCATAGTGGTTCATGGAGAAGAAGTCAGTGTCTCAGCCTTTTACCCCTTCCTGACTCTTCTCCCTTGCAGGTGGGGAACACAGCCCTCATCGTATTCGTGAGCTACTTTGGGAGCCGGGTCCACCGGCCCCGTCTGATTGGCCTTGGAGCTGTCCTAGTCGCGGCGGCAGGACTCCTCATGAGTCTTCCCCATTTCATCGCTGAGCCCTATCATTATGACCACGTTAACCTTGGTGAGGGAGCCTGGTGGGAGCCTGTGGGAGATCTTACTCCGTTGATGGAACGGAAAGTTCTTGCAAGGAGTAGTGAGAAAGAAGCCTGAAAAATGGAGAAATATTAAGGCTAATAACAAGGGCAGACTTGTCCTTTTGGAAGATTATTTTGGCAAGTGCTTTAAAGTATGAATTAGAGAGGAAAGAAATTGGAGGAAGGTGGAGACTAGTTAGGAGCCCAGGCAAGAGGTTATGAGATCCTGAATTAGGCTGAATTGTTAGCATGAATGGAGTGGAAGGGACCAAGATGAGAGATGTTTTAGAAGTCAAATCTACAGGATTTGGAAAATGACTGGGTAAAGAATGGGAGGGGAAGGAAAGGAAAGAGTTAAAAACAATTCTAAGAGTAGGGATCTGGGTGCCTAGGAGGATGGAAAGTTGAAAGGAGAAGGTTTAGAGGGAAAGATGAGTAAGTTCCAGGAACCTGTTAAGAATGAGTGACCATTGGAGTACCTGGATGAAGGGGTGCAACAGGCAGCTGACATGTGGAACAGGAGCTATAGAGTTAGTGGTCCATGCCAAATCAAGGATATTCTATTTGATCTTGAAGGTGATAAGATACCATAGGTTTATTGAGTAGGGGATGTGACATGGTCAGACCTGGGCTTTAGGAGGATCAGTTTGATAGCTGAGGAGAGGCCCAAGGCCCAGAGAGAGCATGAAACAGTATTAGTGAAATAACAACTAGTCTTATCCCTGTATCTTCTTTAGGAAGAGGATGGATCCAAATGGAAAAGACTTAAGAAAGAGAGACCAACCAAAAGGCTGCTGCAATAGTCCAGAAAGTATAAAATGCTTCAGGGAACTCACATGAGACTAAGGACTGCTCAAAGGTTTCACATTTGATAATTAGGAACTCATTGGTGACCTGTGAGTAGGCTGGTTCTATAGAGTGGTGCAGTCTAATGCCAAAGTACAGGGAATGAGGAGTGAGGAGGGCAGGAGGAAATGGAGTCAAGTGTAGATGACACTTTCTACAACTTTGATGGGGAAAGGAAGGAGAAGGAGGTGATAGTAGCTTGGTGGTAGTAACAGAAAGGATATCTGAAGTATTGGTATTTAAGTACTGAAGAAAGTGCATTGAAAAGATGCTTACAGGCAAAAGGAAAGGATCCAGTAAAAAGAGAGAGAGAGATCAATGATTCGTGAGAAAGAGGGGATGATCATTGGGAAATGGTCCTAAAGGAGAGGAGATCAAAAATTTAAAGAATTTTTAAAAATTTAAACCTGAAAGGGACATCTAGTCCAATCTCTTCTGTTATTTTTTTCACGTGAGAAAACTGATATCCAAAGACAAGTGATTTATCCAAAGTCACACAGTAAGTTAGAGGCAGAGCTGAGAACCAATGTCTTCAGACCTAATGGTACTACAGTAGAGAAATGGCATTCCATCCTTTGAGACTGGAGGACAGATAGAGAAATGGATGAAGACAGAGAGAAGTTTTGAGGCATTGGAAAAGGGAACTGAGGAAGTTTGTAAGGTTTGGATCTTCTCAGTAAGAGTCTATTGTGCAAAGTCTTGGACCTCAGTTCCAAATATTACCATTGCAAAGAAAATCAAGTCAACAGGCATGTATCCAGCACCTAATATGTGTCAGATGCCATGCTAAGTGCTGAGGAACAGAAAAGAGATAGATAGATAGATAGATAGAGAGAGAGAGAGAGAGAGAGAGAGAGAGAGGCAGACAGATGGGTGGATGGATATAAGAATGAACAGATGAATAAATGAATGATAAATAAATAAATGACCCTTCCTCTCAGGGAGGCATCAGTAATGGAAGAGATAACGTGCAAACAACTATGTATATACAAGATATGGACAGGTAAAATTGGAGGTAATCTCAGTGGGAAGGCACTAAGATTAAGGAAGACAGCGAAAACCTTTTTGCAGAAGATTTTAGCTGAGACTTGAAGGAAGCCAGGGAAGCCTGGAAGTGGAGCTGATGAGGGAGTATTCTGGAAATGGGGAGCAGCCAATGAGAATGCCCAGAGTTGGGAGGTGGAATGTCTATTTTAAGGAAAAAAAACAAGAAGACCATTGACACTGGATTATCAAGAACATGGCAGGGAGGGTGCGTAAGGTGGGAGAAGATTGGAAAGGTAGGTAGGGACCAGGTTATGAAGGGCTTTAAAAGGCTTCATGTTTGATCGTGGAAGTAATGAGGAGCCATTGGAGTCTACTGAATAGGGTGTGTCAGCCTTGAACTTTAGGAAGATCCATTTGAGGGCTGATTGGAAGATGTTCCACAGTTGATTCAGGAAGACCAATTAGAAGGCTATTGTAGTAATCTAGGTGCAAGGTGATGAGGACCTATGCCAGGTGACAGTATTGGAGGAGAGAAGGAAGTGGATACAAAAGATGTTTCTGAGGTAGAACAGACAGAGCTTTGGCACCTGATTGGATGTAGAAGAGTAAGAAAGTGAGAAGTTAAGGATGATGTCTATGTTGTGAGGCTCGGTGACTGGAAGGATGGCTGTACCCTCAATAATAATGAAGTTAGTAAGGGGGTCAGGTTTGGGGCAGGGAAGAATAAGTTCAGTTTTGGACATACTGATTTTAAGGAATCTGCTAGATAGCCAGTTGGAGTTGTCCAATGAGCACTGTAGTTGCAAGCCTGGGAGTCAGGAAAGACTCCCTGGACATGAACTGGACATGTAGATTTGAGAATCATCTGCATAGAGATGGGAGCTGATGAGATAGCCAAATGAAATAGTATAAAAGAAGAGAAGAGGGCCCAGGACAGAGCCTTGGGAAGGTTATGATTCTACAGAGTAAACAGAAAAATACATAAATATGATTGTAGAGCTGGAAAGACTCTATAATATGAAAGGTCAGAATTGGGAGGAAACTTCAAGGTCATTTAGTCCAACATCCTCATCGTACAGCCCAAAGAAACTTGGGTCCACAGATGTTAAGGGGCTCACCCAAAGACACTGGGAAGTGAGTAGCAGGGTCAGGATTTGAATATTGGTCATCTGGCTTCAAATCCAGCTCCACTATTCCACAGGGCATCCTGGCAAGGGCATGGAACCAATACACCACATAGTATATCAGAACTGGAAGGGATCTTGGAACAGAGGCTGTAGAATTTCAAAGTTGTAAGGAGCCTTAGAGATCTTTTAATCCAAACCCAGGGTTTTTTTGAGGAGGAAACTAAAGCCCCAGGAGAGAAAGGAAGGTCATAAACAAATAATAACAGAGCTGGGACTTGAACCCAAATCCAATCATTGAAATTCAATATTTCTATTATCAACACAGTCTCCCTGAAATAAATGACCTGATTTTAGAAAGAGAGAACATCCACTGAAATACTCAAATATGCATATTGTGTGTGTGTATTAAAAAGTCTTACAAAATTTGTTTGCCAAATATTTGCAGTTTATATGAGGTGAGCAAGTATTATTGACTTTCTTGGTTGAGGGTATGCTTTTATTACACAGGGAAGATGTGTCTGTCCTGGAATAACCTCTAAATAAACCCCAAAATGAAGGTAAAGGGTATAAATTTGAACTCAAGGGGGAAAAGGCAATCTAATCCAGTAGTTTAGTAATTATTAAAGTTTAGAAGGGACCTCAGACACTGTCTAGTCAAACTCTGCCTTTTTATAGATGAGGGAACTGAAGCACAGGAAGTTAGTGACAGACTTGGTCAGAGGGACCTTAGAGACTTTTAGACACCATCTAGTCCAGGAATTCTTAACCTTTTTTATGCTACAGATCCCTTTTCCAGGAGTCTGGGGAAGCCTCTGAACCCCTTCTCCACAATAATGTTTTAAATGCATTAAATAAAAATACATAGGATTTATAAAGGTGACCAATTATATTAAAATAGTTGTCAAAATATTTTTAAAAAGCAAGGTCATGGCCCTTAGGTCAAGAATTTCTGATTCTAGTCTGGCTCTCTCATTTTAAGGCCCAGAGAGGGGAGATAATTTGTCTGGGGTCACACAAGCAGAAAATAGTAGAAGTGACATTAGAACCCAGGTGCTCTGGCTCTTAATTCAGTGCTCCTGCTGTTCAGGTCAGTGTTCTTTCTTCTCTATACCATGAAGGTGGGAAGGAGGTGGGGGCAGAGGCCAGAATACAGAAGAGGGTCTGACCTAGGGGTAAGTGGAGAGGATGAGTAATGAATGAACTGAGTGTGACTGATCACTATGGTGACTTTCCCTACTTCCCCATTTACCTGTTCTCCCTATTTGTTTCCACAGACCTGCCTCAGGACTCTGGCTCTTCTTTATGTTTGCTGTCCCAGGCCCCAGCACTAGCCCTGACCTCTGCCTTAGTCTCAACCCCAAACAATAGCAGCTGTGCCTTATACTCGGAGGCCCCACAGATAGTGGTGGTGGGGCTCATGTTCCTGGCACAGACCCTGCTTGGTGTGGGTGCCGTGCCCATCCAGCCCTTTGGAATCTCCTACATTGATGACTTTGCCCACCCCAGCAACTCCCCCCTCTACTTAGGTAAGAGTCAAACATGCTACCCTCAGCCAGGACCCTGGGGAGCTGGGAGAAGGAATTAAAGACTAAGGCTGATGTGAGATTTGCAAATAAGATTGTAGAGAAGGTTGGTGTTAGAGTTAGCATTGGGATTAAAGGTAAGGGTGAGAATGGGTTTAAATTGTGTTTGTTAGGACTGGATTAGGATTTGGATACAATATTCAGATAGGGTTTTGATTTGGAGGTAGAGTTAAAGGTATACTTAAGTTTGGGGCTAGGTTTAAGGATTTGGACTGAGGTTGGGGTTTCAGTTCAATTTTGACTTGGGGCTGGCTTAGAGTTGGGGTTAGGGTTAATAGAGCAATTGGGGATAAGGATTAGGTTTAGGGTTAAAGGGTGATATTAATGTTAGAACTGGGTTGAATTCATTTTGGAATGAGGTTCATGGTGGTTGTTAGGTATGGCTGGAGTGGTATTGGGATTAGGGTTAGGTGTGAAGACTGGATTTTCAGTTGGAGAGGCAGCTAGGATGCCTGGACATGGAATGGGAAATGAACTGAGTAAAAATCCTGCCTGAGACTATTACCAGCTGTGTGACCCTGGGCAAGTCACTTAACCTCTGTCTGCCTCAATTTCCTCATCTGTAAAATGGAGACAATGTTATCAATTGTTATGAGGATAAGATTAAATAATATTTGCAAATCTTAAAGAACTATATAAATACTAGTTGCTGTTATTTACCATTGAGGTTGAGGTGAGCAGGGTTTAGGACTAAGATTAGAGGTAAATTTTAGGATTCAGCTTTGGGTTGGAATTAAAGTTGGACTAGGTTGGGTTTGTGGTTGTGTTTAGATTGTGATTAGGACTAGGCTCAAAATTGGGGTTTCAATTAGGCTTACCATTAGTTAAAGGATAAACCTTGAGTTTAGGGCTAAGAGATCATCTAGGAGCTTTCCTTGACCAGACAATGGGTATTGAGGGAGCTTTTCTCCCATCAAAACAAGAAGCCTTTCTAGAGATGGTAGGGGAATGTTCTGATGCTGAATCATTGGAAAGAAGTGACTTGATCCCACCTCCTGACAACAAAATGAAGGACTTAAACTGCAGAGTAAGAAATATATTTTTCTTGATGTGGTCACTATAGGAATTTCTTTTGCTTGACTCCACATAGTTGTTACAGGCATTTTATTTTTCTTGGTTTTTTTTGTTCTCAGTGAAGGAAGTGGTTAGGGGATTTCTTCATTGAAAATAATAATTTTTTTTTGGTAATGAATGAAGTGGCTTGGTAGAAAGTGTGGAAGAGCATTTAGGTTTCTTCACTTTAATTTGAGTTGGACTATCTCAAGATGGATTAGGCTGTCTCAGGAAATTGAGAATTCCCCATTATTGGAGGTCTTCAAGGAGAGGATAGATGGTTACTCATCAAGGATGCTTCTAAAAGGTGTTCCTTTTTGGGTCATCTGAAGGTCATCTGAGATTTCTTCCAACTTAGAGATTCTGTGAGGCTTTGGGGGAATGAGAAGTATGTGTCAGGGCTTTGGACAAGAAGGCCTGGGCTATCCCTTAACCCAAGATTCTATGCCATGAACAGGGATCCTGTTTGCTGTGACTCTCATTGGACCAGGGTTGGCCTATGGGCTTGGAGGCCTCATGCTGAGGTTTTATGTGGATATTGATCGGATGCCTGAAGGTGAGTTCCCTTTCTCTAATTCTCCCCTTCCTATCTTTCTACCACTGGAAATGGAGGGGAGGAGGGAAAAGAAGGAAGAGAGTAATAATCCCAGAGATCCAGAGACAACATGGAACAAGATTAGTGGGGCATTACAACCGGTTTTATTGCAGCATCCAATTGATTTTGTCTACTCTGAAGGTCTGGTGCTGTGCTCAGTGCCATGAGAGAAGACAAAAGGAAACAAAATCCTTATCCTGAACTTTCATTTTTTGGTACTTGTATACCTAATGCCTAGTTCCCTGATTGGCACATAATAATAAATGTTTGTTGATTGATTTAGGAAAATTTGAGGAGAGACAGAGGCAGAGACTGATTTCAGTTGGGGAAGTGGAGGCGGGGAGGGAACGGAGAATTGGTGCTCTGGCAATGCTAGGCTTGCGGAAGCCTTGGTTTATATATCTTAAAACAATGTAGAAAAAAGGGTCCTGTTGTTACTTTCTTTTAGTTCAAAGAAGAGGCTGAAGCCTCAGGAAAATGATTCTGGATCTTTCAAAGGGGGAACAGGATGCCCAGACACTAAGTCCCTAGGTCCTCCTGGAACCAGGAAAGGGATGGGGTGGAGCAGTGAGGTGCAGTAAGGGGAAGCCTTGCTCAGTTTTCGAGCTGCCCAGACCTGTCTCTGGCCTGTGGTGGCAACTTCCTAAAACCAGATGCTTAGCACTGCAGTGAGTCTTGGCTTCTGGGAAGCCACTGCAGGGGCCACCACCACCACCCTCCACCACCCCTATCCCGGGATGCACAAGGAAACTCAGGGAAAGGAAGGGCCATGGAGGGCTGCAGCTTTCTCTTTCGGCTTATTTTTTTTTTTTAACTTTTGTTTTCAGTTGAAAAGTATTAATTTTCTCTCCTTCCTACCTCCCCCTTACGTTTTTGAAAAAAAGAAAAGAAAAGAAAAAGAAAATTCTTTAAAAAAAAATGCAGTCAAGCCAAACAAATTCCCACATTGGCCAGGTCCAAAAATATATGCTTCATTCTGCATCCTGAGTCCATCACCTGCCTCTCTGTCAGGAGATGGGAAGCCTGCTTCATCATCAGTCCTCTTGGGCCTCGGCCTGATTTCACATTACTCCCCTTCATATATTCTGTTACTAGCAAATCATTTTACTCCACATTCCCCAACCTAGTCCTGCCCCTTCCTCACTCCCATTTATGAAAACAGTCCCCTAGGCCTGGGACACAGTCTCTCCTCATTTTTACCTGTCAGAAGCATCAGGCTCCCTTCAAGGCCCAGCTCATGTGCCCTGATTTCCAGGAAGTCTTCCCTGAGTTTCCATCTCTGTCTTTCCTCACATTTCCTTTGGGCTCCTTTCCTGGATCTCTCCTTTCCCCTTTTCACAGTCTATCTTGCATCCTAGTTACTTACGTAATTCTTGTATCACTCTCCAAACCCTCACTCCCATCTGGCCTCAATACCCTCCCTATTAGATTATAAACATGAGGTCAGGGACCATATCATCTTCACCTTTGTCTTACCCTTTCCTCAATGCCTCCCCAGACCTGTGGGTCCCAGGGCCAAATCTCTCAGCCTTATTTGATTTCTTCTGAAGGCCTAACTTAAAATTCCTAGGGATGACTTTCCTAGCCCTTTAATTTGCTATGCTCCCTGGGTTCAGAGACCTGCTGCTCCTTTCTCTAATTACCTTCCTTCCTTCCCCTACTGCTGCCCCTACAACAAGACCTGGATAGAGTATCTGGTCCCTATTTTCCATTCACTTCAAAAAGTGCCCGCCATGGCAAAGGGACAATGCTAACCTCTGGAGTTGCAAAGGTATGTGACTGAAATAGCATCTGCCCTCAAGTATTCTGTATTCTGACTCCATTTCTCACTCCCACTCTGGACCACAAGCTTGTATTTTCAAAGTTTATTTGTATTTCCCCTCACAAAGGAAAGAGAAAAGAATGTGTGCATTCAGAAACAATGGCTCCTATCTCTGCATCACTTGAAATTTTCAAGGCACTTTCCACACAACAGCCTTTGAAGGGAGGGAGGTGGTCTTATTGCCATTTTACAGATGAGAAAACTGAGACTCAGAGCAGTTCCTAAGATTCATCAATTGCATAGGATTTAGGTCTGGGAAAGGGCCATGGTTATCAGTTAATCCACTCCCTTTATTTCACAGAACACAATGAGCCCTTTAGGGGGTGGGAAAAACAGTTGGACTAAGATCCCACAGTTACAAGTAGGAGTCAGGCCATCAACAAGCCTTTATTGGTGCTTACTAGTATACATATATAGATCGATAGATAGGTGCTCTGTGGGTACTTATTGGGCACTGAGGTAGGCAGGAAGGGGGCAGGGAAGAGAGGATGCCATGAAAAACAAGAAAAGGGCCCCTGCCCTTGGGGAGCTTCGAGGTGGTTTTTAAACCCAGGCCTACCGCCTCTGAACCCAGGGCCTTCTCTCTTTTTCCTGTAATGTCATACATACATACATACATACACACATACACACACACATGCGTGCGCGTATATGTGCATATACACATGCATATATGATAAATTTGCTACATATCAATCACACGCACATCACATATGTATACATGTACACACATAGCTAGGCATGCACCGCACATGTATGTACTTGTGTGCATACATACACAGACACACATACATGCATGTGTGTGCATACATATATATATATATATATATATATATATATATATATATATATATACAAACATACAACTTCCTGGCCCTGTTGCCTTGAATTTCATTGAAGTCCTTATGATAAGATACCTCCCCTAACTCCTCTGCACATTTGAGGGGGAGGACGATGTGCATGGAATTTTGAATTTAGTGTAAGGTTGTTGTTTTTTTTAATATACTGATTTTTTTGTTGTTGTTGATTTCTTTCTCATCTTCCTCTTCCATATATTTGTACACATCACTTTAAGTCTGCAAAATGCCCATCTGTTCCCAAGAGCCTTCTGATCATAGGATCATAGCTTTGGAGCTGGAGGGACCCCAGAAGCCTTCTAACTTGACCCTCATTCTACAAATGAGGAAAGAGGCCCAGAGAGAAGGGACTTACTTATTTTAAGATCACATAGTTATTAATCGGCAGAACAAAGGCTGAAGGCCTGATTCTAAACCCACCTGCCAGCATATAAACTTGATAATTTATTCTTTAACTCAGGTTTTGTATGCTTAGTCCAGTGCTCATGAAGTGCTCTAGCCTGGAAACCCCTCACCACAAAGATCTGCCTGCACCCTTCCTGGCCCAGAAAAGCGCCCTTGCATCCAGGAACAATTAATTGTCATGAGGCCATTTTGTTCCTCTAGACCAAACTCATTGGGCCATTTTATAAGACCAGGTTCTTTGTCAATGTCATTTTTGGTTGTCTGTTTCACCCTCATTCTTTCTGAATTACTGGCTAACTTTCTTTTCCTCCCTCCAAGGGAGACAGTATAGTATTCATAGTATTAAATCCAGTATTTAAAGGTAGAGGAAGTGGCTCTGAATCATGGGCCTACTCCTTACTACTTACATGAGCTAGGGCTAATCATTTCCCCTCTCAGGGCCTCAGTTTTCTCATTTGTGACATGTTGGGTTAGTGGTCCCTAAAACCTCTTTCTGTCCTAAATCCTGTAAAGCCTTCTGCCTTGGACTCCAAGACTCTGATCCAGGCAGAATAGAATGGGCTTTGTGGGCCTGAATCTGAAAGTCATAGACCCTCACAGGACTAAGAAATTGGCTGGTCTAGCTAGAATAAACCATTGCCTATGGAGGATTATTGCCTATGCCCTATGGGGTGGGGGGTGATTCCCACCTTCCCCATGAAACAGCTTCCCAGCTTGCTGCCTTGTTTGAATTAATATGATTATCTTTTATGAAAAGACACCTCCCTCAACTCCTGCAGATTTTGGGGAGAGGAGAGAGGAGGAAGGTCTTTGTGTGTAGAATATTGAACATGTTATCAGATTTTATTTTTTGTTGCACTGATTAGTTTTGCTGATTTCTTTCTCATTTCCTCTTTTTAAACATTTCTATTTTAAGAGATGACTCTCTGAGAGGGGGAAGGGAATAAATGAATGAATGAAATATTTATTAAGCATTTACTATGTGCAAAGCACTGTGGGGACACACATAGAAAAATAGGACTGTTCCACTCTCAAGGAGTTCATGTTCTAATGGGGGAAGATAATACATATGGACAGTTTCAGCCACAAGTGAGATGGAAAAGTCCCATGGTTCTTAGGGTGCAGGGACAAAACAGATGGTAATGCATCTTCTTTAATATCAATTCCACTGATAAAAATCACTTCCTTTTCTGATGTGGAGCCATCTGACAGTGACAGAACTTTCTGGGTCTTCAGAAGCTGGGGCAGTAGCCTCTGCAGGAGGCTGGTCAGGCTACATCTGCAGGATGACGGATAAGGGTGCTGGGCTAGAAACACTGCTATTCCAAAGGGCCTTGGGATGGATACAAGTGGAAGTTTAGGTGATTTAAAAACAAAAGACATTGTTAAAAAAAAATTTTGGAGGGGGGAAGGCAGGGCAATTGGGGTTAAGTGACTTGTCCAAGGTCACACAGCTAGTAAGTGTCAAGTGTCTGAGGCCACATTTGAATTCAGGTCCTCCTGTCTCCAGGGTCGATGCTCTATTCACTGTGTCACCTAGCGGCAACACCCCCCCCAAAAAAAAATTTTTTTTAATCCTCTATCTCTGCATCATTTGGAATAGGTATAAAACTAGAAAGAAGATTCAGACTAAGTCTCTCAGCTGGAAGTTAGAGGCCATCTATTCCTGAACACAGGCTGTCTCTGCCACTGACTGACTGTGTGACCTTTAGCAAGCCCCTCTACTTCTCTCTTCTTCTCTCATCTATAAGGTAGCTGGGTGAGACAGTGGATAGAATGCTGGACCTGGGGTCAGGAAGACCTAAATTCAAATCTGGTCTCAAACACTTTAGCTGTGTCACCCTGGGCAGGTCACTTAACCCTGTTTGACTCAGTTTCCTCATCTGTAAATGAGTTGGAGAAGGAAATGGCAAACCATTCCAGTGCATTTGCCAATAAAACTGCAAATGGGGTCACAAAGAGTCAGACATGACTGAACAACAACCAATTCCTTACAGGAACACATTGACAAGGAATCTTGAGTGAGGTTGGGCTGGGACAGGAGTCAGCAAATGACGCTGCCCTCTATTTGCTTTTCTCTGGCCCCCTAGGAATAGATTGGGGGAAAAGAAACCCAGCCCTGAGAAGCGGTCATCCAGTCTGGAGGATCATGTGACCTCCTGCCCATTCTGTTTCCCAATTACTAGGAAATTCTCAGAGAAACTGGAAGGGAGGAGGGTGTGAACAGTATCCAGTCCTGGGCTTGAAGCTTTGCTGAACTGTCAGCTTCCTGAGGATTCTAGCTTTCCCTGCCTCCTGGTCCAGGGCCTCTTTTCGTTTGGCTCCAGTTCTTCCTCCTTTCTTCATTTCTGAAGCCTGGGTTGAGCCTCACTGTCCTCCCTGGTCTCTGGTTCGGTCTGGCATGACAATGACTTTCCCCTTTCCGCTCCTTTTGTCACTGCAATGGAATACCAATGCCTGGCACCTCCTCCCCCTTTCCCTTACCACATCCTAGGGATCTTATTTACAGAGGAAAGGAGAACATATAAATTTAGAAATAATATACCAGGGGAAGAGAAGGAGACATCAATATAGAATAATAGGCTGTTGGAATTGGAAGGAACTTCAGAAGGAATTTCTGGTCCTACCCTCTCATTTTACAGATAGGAAAACTGAGGCTCAGAAAGATTGAGATCTGATGCCTAAAGTCACACAGCTGGAATTGGTGGATTCAGGACTTGAACCCAGACCTTCTGACTCTAAATTCAGACCTTTTCCTGCTATATACTGTGTACACAAAAGATTTCTGTCTAGCTTATCTATGTGGTACTCAATTTATTAATCTATCCCAACAAGGGGTATTCAGAGTATAAGATTTGCTATCAGAAGTCCTGAGCTCAAATGCTGGCTCTGCCACTGACTGACTATGTGACCTTTAGCAAGTCCCTTTACTTCTCTCTTCTCTCATCTTTAAGGTAGCTGGGTGGTACAGTGAATAGAGTGCTGGACCTGGGGTCAGGAAAACCTAAATTCAAATCTGCTCTCAGACACTTTAGCCGTGTCACCCTGGGCAAGTCACTTAACTATCTTTGCCTCAGTTTCCACCTCTGTAAATGAGCTGGATAAGGAAATGGTAAACCATTCCAGTGCATTTGCCAATAAAACTGCAAATGGGGTCATGAAGAGTTGGACAGGACCAAACAACAACAAATTCCTTACAAAGACATGAATTGGTGTAAGGCTAGTTTTTCTGGATCCTGTTTTGAGAGGTCCGGAATAATGATGCCTATAAAAATGGATCAAGGTAGTAGAAAGAGCTCTGGATTTGGCGGGTATTTCCTAGCTGTATGGCGTTGGACAGACGATTCACTTTCTCTCTCTAGGATTTAATTTCCTCATCTCTGAAAAAATCTCGTAAGACCCTTTCCAAATGCCCTGTATGATATAGAAGATTCCTGAAACCTCCTTGTGCTATGGTATGAAGGCTACCACAAAATTATCCCTGGGGCTCCCTGTCTTCTGCCCAGGTCAGACCCCACCAGGAATACTGTGTTCAGTTCTGATGCCACAGGAGAGGAAAGGCAGAGACAAGCTGGCATGAGCCCAGAGAAGGGTTACCAGGCTGGAAGGAGAATGGAAACTTTGCCATATGAGCATCAGTTAAACAAATTGGTGATATTTTATCCAGACAAGAGAAGACTTAGGAGGAAAGTGATAGCTATCTTCAAGTATTTGAAAGATTGTCTTGAAGAAGAGGTTAGGATTGTTCTGCTTGGTTCCCCCAAGGGCAGGAAGAATGGGACGGAAATTACTGGGAAGCAGGTTTTAGTTCAGTACAAGAAAGGACTTTTTAATAATAGGATCTTAGTTTTAGAGTAGGAAGAGACCTCAGGACATCTTGTAAAACTGCTTCATTTTCCAGATGAGGAAATTGTCACAGGTGGCGAAAGAGGCAAGATTTGGACTCAGGCCCTCTAACTAGAAATCCAGCACTCATCATAAGCTGTCCCCTGATCCCAGGCTGGAAAGGACTCTCTCAGGGTACAGTGGGCTCCTTGATACTGGATGTCTTAAAGCAAAGACTGGATAATTACTTCTTAGGGAATCTGCAACTGGACTTGGTGTGGATTATGGGTAGAAATAGATGCCATCCAAGATCCCTTCCAACTCAGAGACTCTTAGGTGCTATCAAAGAATTTATGTCAGAGCTGGAAAGGACCTTAGAATCACAGAATCATGGGAAGATCTTCCCTGGATCAACTCAAAACTTTCATCTTTGCAGCTTCTGCCCTTTGCTTAGTCCTGGTAGAATGAAAACTCCTTGAGAACAAAGACTATCTCACTTCTGTATCCCTGGCATGTGGTGCAGGCCTGGAATATAACAGGCACTTAATAAATAATTGTTAATCAATTGATTCTGCTTTCAGTTTAATCCCTCTTCCACGTGATGGCCTTTTAAATAATTGAATACTTCTCATTTTTTTCTCCCAAAGTCATGTGTCTTGTTCAGTTGTTTCAATCACATCTGGCTCTCCATGAACCCATTTGGGGTTTTCTTGGCAAAGATACCAGAGTGATTTGCCATTTCCTTCTCTAGCTCATTTTATGGATGAGCAAACTGAGGAAAACAGGGTTAAGTGACTTGACCAGGGTCACACAGCTAATAAGTGTCTAAGACCATATTTGAATTCAGGTCTTCCTGACTCCAAGCCTGGTACTCTGTGCCTCCTCACTGCCCCAAAGCCTTGTGAACTCCAGATTAAATATCCCTAGTTTCTTTAGAAATGTAGACTTCTGTATGGCATAAAGTCCTCTTACCATCCTGGGTGCCATCTCCTGAATTCACACCAGTGTCTCAATGCCCTTCCTAAAATATGAAGCCCAGAATGGAATAAAATTCTCCAGATATGTTCTGACCAAGGAGAAGAACAGCAAAATTATTACCTCTCTCTTTCTGAGCCCTGTGCTTGTGTTAATGGGACCTAAAATTGAGTTACTTTCTTTGAACACTTGACTTTTATACAATGAACTCATGTTGCATTTGCAAGTCTTCCAAAAGCCCCAGATCTTTTATCAGATGAACTGCTTGCTGTCTACCTGTGAGAAAGCATTCATTTGAACTGCTATATTCCAATCAGTATTAATCAGTTTGAAATGATACCATAGGAGATAGTAATTATAAGTTCTGTATATCAGGCATCAGAACTACTACAGATTGTAAATTTACTTGTTTAATCATAGGAAGCTAACTGGAGACCCTCCACCCTTGTTCTTCCTTGTCATGGGGACCAAGGCTAGTATGGCAAAGGTGACACAATTACATGGAAAGTCCTGCAATTTATTTTTGTACCTCTGAACTATTCTCTCTTGCCCACCATGAACAAGTGACCATCTTTTGACTACTTAGTCAGTGGAGATGTCCCATGCTTCACCCCATCTGTTACACTGCTGCCAGTATATAACTTTTGGCCCTCAAAAGCAAGGTCTGACAACCAATAAGATGTTGTATTTTACCGTACCTCTTTTGCATATTTGACTATCAAACCCTATAAAAACAAGATCCCAGAAGAAGGGGGCATCAAAGACCATGAAGAAGATCCAAGGTCCAATTCATTAGAGGGGACCAGGGACTCTTTAATGAAGTGCCATTAGCTCTGAGCTCTGCCTCAGTTTCTTTTATTGCATAGACTGGACAATTTTACTCCCCACATAACTATCCCCTTCTCTACTTTGGAGTTTATTTCTTTTTAACCTAAACCTTGGACTTTACATTTATGACTATTATATGCCAGCGTTGAATTCAGTACTGATAAAGCAAAAGTGCATCCTAAGTGCTTTTAGATTTATAAAGCACTTATGTTGTAATAGCCCTATATGGCAGGTAGTGAAAGTACTAGCACCTCCATTTTACAGATGAGAAAACTGAGACTCATACAGACTAACTCAAAGGAACTCAAAACCAAGTTCAATGTTCTTTCCACCGTGCCACATAAAAGGATACTGAAGAGTCAGTCCATTGTTCCAAGCTGTTCAGAACTTCTGAGGTCCCAGTTCTGTCACTTAGCATATCATTTGTCCCTCCCAGTTTTATGTCATCTCTAAGCTCCAATGCCATCTCTGCGTTCATCCAAATCGTTGATAAAAATGCTGAATAGACAGACACAAGGACAGAGCCTTGTGACGTTCCTCTAGAGGTTTATTGCCTCCAGAATAGTTTTAATAGTTCTTTTTGTTGTCTTGGCCCTCATCCCAAGCCAGGGATCCTTCTGGATGCTTACATTCATAGCCTGATTCTTCTAGAACTGTGCCCTTTCCTATCCATCCTTGCCTTTCTTACTTACTTACATCTTCTCCGAATGACTTTTAAAAATCTAAGTGGGTCATGGGATTTGGAGCTTGGAAGAACTTTAGTGATTATCAATTCCAACCCCCTCATCTTTTATAAATGAGGAGACGGCTGCTCAGAGAGCTCAAATTACTTGCCCAAGGTCACACAGCCAGGAAGGAGCAGAATGAGGATTCCAACCCACACCTTCCGACTCCAAAGCCAAGGCACCACGCCACTGCCTCTCCATCAGTTTTCTATGCATTCACATCTTACGGTGACCCCCCCCTTCTTCATTAATGTAACTTATGCTTACACCTCTTAAATGTTCCTCTTGAGAAGTTTCCATCCTTCAGAGCCCAACTTTCCCTGTAAATCACTAAATCAGGGGTTCTGAGGCTACCTGTCTTTTCTCTGAACACTAAAATATGCTCTCAAAAGCTTTCGGTCATGCATCAGGGCATGCCATGATTTCCCCTCTCTAGCTGTCTCTGGGACAGAATGGTCACTGTCTCCCAGGGTTCCCCTTAATTTCTACCTCAGCAGCCACTTCCTCCTTGTTGGTCAGGCTCAGGTTAAGAATAGCACTTCCCCTCACTGCTCCATCTTCCTCCTGAAGGAAGAAATTATAATTGAGGCAAATCAAGAATTTATCAGTTGGTCTGCTTTTAGCACAGAGCTCTGGTGCGTGGTGCCTGGATAACCGGAGGCCCCTCTCACTACTATATAGCATTTCCAGGCTGGTTGTTACATGCTTCTGGAAATCATCAAACTGCACCCTCACCCTGCCGCACCCTCTCATGTCAGGTTTTCTGTAGTACATAGTGCCACAGTGATTTTCATCTATCACTTCTATCTCTCCATTTTTATTTTCCCTTTCCATAATAAAATATAGCCTCTTCTTATACTATTTGAGCAGCTAGGTGGAGCAGTGGATAGAATACAGTGCCTGGAGTCAGGAAGACCTGAGTTTAAATCTGGCCTCAGACATTTACTAGCTATGTGACTCTGGATAAGGCACTTAGCTCTGTTTGCCTCAGTTTCCTCATCTGTAAAATGAATTAGAGAAGGAAATGACAAATCACTCCAGTATCTCTGCAGAAAAAACCCCAAACGGGGTCAAAGATACCACTGAATGACAACAATAAACTTTAGAATATAGAAGTTTGGGGCTGACAGGGACCTTTAGAAATAATAAAAAAATAAATAGTAGCCGTTAGTATGTACATAATGCTTTAAATTTTTTGGAGCTGAGAGGGACCTTAGAACAGAGGAAGCTGGAAAGGACTATTAGAGCACAGAATGCCAGGGCTGTCAGGAAGCTTGGAACATAGGGCATCATACAATCATAGATTTAAAGCTAGAAGAGACAGGAGAGAACATCTAGGCCACATGCCTCACTATACAGATAAGGAAACTGAGGCATAGAGTTAAGTCATTTGTCCAAGGTCACACAGCTAAGTCTGTGGCAAAGCCAAGGTGGCAGCCCCAAAGATCTCAGCACTCAGAAAGTTAGTGTGGAAGTGAACTTGGAAGCTCATGGCCCATCCCTGTCATTCAAAGATGAAGCAACGCAGCCCCAGGGGGAGTGACTTGTCTAAGGGGGTAGCACTAGTAAGCGTGAAGTTAGCCTTTTAACCCACATCTCCTGGCTGTTGATCTAGGGCTCCTTTCACACATTTTCCATCCATGCTCTCATTGGCTTCACCCCCACTGTGAAGCAGGTGAGGTGGTTATCCCTAATTTAAAGGAAAGGAAATTGAGTCCTAATATGAGAGGATTTGCCCAAGGTCACACAGTCTGACTCCAGGGTCTCTAAGGGGGATCATCACAAGTGACCTTGACACAGGGAAGTATTCATGGGATTAGAGTATCCAGAGGAGGAAGGGACTGGATTTGTTCAGTCCAACCTCATTATTTTCAGAGGAGAAAAATCAGGCCCAGAGAAAGGGAATGACTTGAACATGATTTATGTAAACAAGGTCCTCAGACTCCAGTGGGTTCCCTCTCCCTTCACCACAGCATCCCCATGTACTCACTTGGCTCTGGTTTCTTTTCCAGGAGGCATCTCCTTGACTCCAAAGGACCCACGCTGGGTGGGTGCCTGGTGGCTGGGATTCTTGGTCTCTGCTGGTGCTGTGACCTTGACTGCTCTTCCTTACTTCTTTTTTCCCCGAGAGATGCCAAAGGAGGAGCAGGAGCTTGGTTTCCGGAAACAGATCTTACCATCACTGGATGACAAAGTAAGGACTCTTGGTGCCAGGGACTCTACCCCCTTACATCTCTTCTGTTCTAGTGTGTAAGGTCCTCTTTCAAGGCCAAGAGCAGGGTCAAGGACAGAGCTCCGTGGCACTTCCCTAGAGACATCTTGCTCCCAAACAAAGCTAAAAGAAAAAAAAAAGCCATTTTTGTTGTTCATGAAATTCTGGCTGGGAAGGGAAAGAAAGGAAAACAGAGGGCTATAGGGGACAAAGCTCAGGGCCTGCTCTTTACCATCTCCCACTTCCAATTAATTATACTTCCCTGGGGTCCCACCATGTGTGAGAACTTACTTCCGCTGGGCTTCTGGTTTATGTGGCATAATGTTATTTGGAGATGGGGGCAGGGTTATGTTTAATGAAGACTCTAAGTTCTAACATTCAGAGCCCTTTCCTATCTTTTTAGGCCTGTGGCACATGTCACAGGCCCCTGACAAATTGCAGAGGAATCATAGGGTTGTAGGATTAGAATTTATGGGAACCTTTGAGATCATCTAGACCAGAGATATCCAACTCCTGGCCTATGCCTCAAGACTCTGGAGTGGGCCTGAACCAGATTAAAAAGGAATTGAAAAGTGTTTAACAAGAAAATGTAAATACAATGCAAAATAGATAACATTAGTTTGTGATTTTCTAAGTCAATACACAGAATTCATTTCTATTTCAGTTTGATGCCACTGAAAACCCCTTGATTGCCCTTATTTTATGTAGGACTAGGGTGGGACTGAAGACCAGAGAGAATAAGTGTCCTGCCCCTGGTCACACAAGGAAAGGACTGGAGAAAGGGAGATCAGTAATTGCAGAAGTAGAGAATTGCAATGGCCTGCACAAGAGGGCTTGAAGGAGGGTGAGTGAAGAGGAAGCAGATAAATCCAAGACATCTTAGAGACTGCCAGAAGTAATGAGAAATAGGAAATAGGAAGAAGGGAGAGGAGCTGTTATTGTGAGGGAAGAACTCGATTTGAGGAGTGGGAGGCAAGTCAGATACAATATATTCTTATACATGTCTCTGTTTCTGGGCAGTGGGGAGAGGGGCCCTGAGGGTGGGCTAGGCTTGAGGGAGGTAATCCCTCAGAGAGATCCTAATTTAGATGGCTCTCCTTCTGGCCTAATCCACAAGAGACTGAAGGAGAAAAATGAAAAAGACCAAATTTCAACTCATCAAGTTCATTGATGTGTTGGAACAGCCCTGAACCCAGCAATTAAGTGGTTGGTGTGTCTCTTTGGGACAAGCCCAGCCTGGGATTCATTACGCTTCATATCAGAATCTTGGGGTTCCAGGTCCTTCTTGGAACTGGCCTTGGGGCTCTTGCCCTTCTCTAGTGTATATTCTTTTTTTTCAGTTAGAGAATTTTATGATTTTGTTATCATTATTATCAGATACATGCAAATTTAAATATAAGCATAAAAATGCTTTCCAAAAAAAGAGAAATCATTTTGGGGTTACAATTTGGAATTATTGAATCATTTGTCCTTTAATATGGATGATCTAGAAATTATTATGCCACAAAAAATATGTACTATAATAATATTGAAATACAAATTACTATGCTATTAATATACTTTAATTGTTAATGAATAATTTTCCATCTATATCATTACTAATAATCCAAAATCTAGTATATATTCTAAACTTAGAGATGGCTCTGCAAACTCCCACTGAAGGGCCCTGAGCCTGCTTCTCTTCCAGAGTTCAGAGAACTGCCAGATTCTTTATCTCACAATCCCAGGCTTACCATTGGCCAACTAAAAAGCCTGCTGGTGTAACGGCAGAGCAGACTGAGGGGGAGGGCAAGTATTCTAACTACATTCTAATGTAATCAATAACAAGCTGACTTTGTCTTCTCCATCCAACCTCAGCTACACTCCTTATTCAATGCTTCTCAGAAGATCGGGTTTATAACTGGGAGGGAATGTAGAGACCATTGAGGTCAGCTGTCTCCCATTTAACAGATGAGGAAAATAGATAAAGCAAAGAAAAGTGAAGTGACTTGCCCAGGGTCACACACAGCTTGTGTCTGAGGCAGAATCTGGACTAAAGACTCCACATCTAAAACCCAAGTACATTATGGAGCTGAGGGACAGCAGAAAAACTCCAGGCCTGGAGATACAGAGACCTGGGGTTAAGTCCTAGCTCTATCACAGACTAGCCATGTGACACTTGGGCATGGCTTAGCCCACTCTAGGCTTCAGTTTCCCCATCTGTAAAATGGGGAGATTGGAGTAGGTGATCTCCAATGTCCCTTCTAGCTTTGCTCTTGTAATACTGGTCTTTTGTTTGGTTGTTTTCAATTGCATCCAACTCTTTGTGACCCCACTTGGGGTTTTCTTGGCAAAGATACTGGAGTGGTTTGCCATTTTCTTCTCCAGCTCATTTTATAGATGAGGAAACTGAGGCAAACAGGGTGAAGTGACTTGCCCAGGGTCAAACAGCTAGTAAATGTCTGAGGCTGGATTTGAATTAATAAAAATTGGTCTTCCTGACTTAGGAGTCCCCAAACCAGGTTCTAGTCCCTTTTTCTAGCAGCACTTGTTGGCTGTGTGACTTTAGACAAGTCACTTAACCCTCTCTGGGCCTCAATAAAAGAGGTATAGTAATACTAGCACTCCCTACCATACTGGGTTGTTGTTCGAGCCCTCAATAAACTTGAATATGCCACTGCTAACCCCACCTCCAGCCTTCATGCTAAGCATTGCCTTGTTATTTATGTTGTTACTCTATGCTATACGACTGTAAGTTTCTATGGCAATGTTTCTCAAATGCTGTGACTCAGCATATCTAAAACTCTGAGTCAAAGATTCTTTGAACAATATAGTTTCTTTGCTGCCAACCCTTCCCAGTTCCCGGCTTCATCCTGTTAACAGTTTGAAAACCCCAGAATGGCCGTAGAGAACATGGAGCTCTTCTTCCATCTCCCTCCTGCAATAAATATTGATGTGGGTGGAATTGTTCCTCAGCTTCGCCTGAGTGCTGACTTGGCTGGCTATGTTTTCATTATCTCCTGCATGCCCTGGCCCTACCTCCTTCCCTCCCTTCCCCAGCTGCTGATCGTGAATCAGATGGATGGCCCTAGGCAGAGGGAGAGAAGGGAACCTGCTGGAAGCAGGCGCTGGAAATCAGGGAGGTCCCTGAGGATGAAATCTTCCCTTTAGGGGAGCAGCACAACCCAGAGGGAGATTAGGGTTGAGGAAGAGGCACAGTATATGGAGAATCATAAAATGCTAAATCAAAGAATTTTCAAACCTTAGATTCGTAGAAAATAGAAGCTGAGAAAAGGGAAGCTAGGTGGTGCAATGGGTAGAGAGCTGGGCCTGGAGTCAGGAAGACTCATCTTCCTGAGTTCAAATCTGGTCTCGGACACTTATTAGCTAGATGACTCTGGGCAAGTCACGTAACCCCCTTTGCCTCAGTTTCCTTACCTGTAAAATGAGCTAGAGAAGGAAATGGCAAACAACTCCAGTATCTTTGCCAAGAAAACCTTAGATGGGGTCATGAAGAGTCAGACACAACTGACTAAACTAAAAAAAACAAAAAAACTAAACAACAATAAAGAACCTGAGAATCAAAAAAAATCATAGAATTAGTCAGCTAGCATTTATTTAGTGCTAGGCACTATTCTAAGCACTTAGCATACAAAAAAACCCATATTCTCTAAAGCTAACAATCCAATGGGACAGATAACATACATGCAACTATATACAAATATACAAGCAAAATATAGTCAGCATAAACTGAGGGTAGTGTCAAAGGGAAGGTGCTAAGATTAAGGGGGACTGCTGGGATTTTAGCTGAGACTTGAAGAATCCTAGGAGACAGAAAGGAGAAAAGAGAATGTTGCAGGAATAGAGACAGCCAGTGAAAACACTCAAGAGCTGGAATAGGAAATGTCTTATTCTAGGAATAGCAAGGAAGTCAGTGTCAGAGGACAGAAAAGTACATGAGGAGTTGGGGAAAGGGTGTGGGGAGAGTAAAGCACAAAAGACTAGAAAAGAAGGGCTTTAAAAGTCAAATGGAGGATTTCATATTGGATCCTAGAGGTAATAGGGAACCAGTTATTGATTAAGGAGGGGAAGGTGATATGGTTAGAATCAGCTAAAGTTGGCAAGACTGAGGCTTACCCACTCCTTTAGTTCCTATCATTGGGAATATCATTCAATTTAATTCAATCCAATAAACATTTACTAAATGCTAACTATGTGCCATGTACGTAGGGGAGGCTAGGTGGAAGGTCGAGTGCCAGGTCTGAAGTCAGGAAGACTCATCTTAGCCATGTGACTTAGGCAAGTCAATTACTCCTGTTTGCCTCAGTTTCCTTATCTGTAAAATGGGTTCAAGAAGGAAATGGCAAACCATTACAGTATCTTTGCTGAGAAAATCCCAAATGGGGTCATGAAGAGGCAGACAGGACTGAAACAACTCAACAACAAAACTGTATGCCAGGCTCTGTGTTTGGGGGTGGAGATACAAAGACAAAAATTAAAGCAATCCCTTCCCTCAAGGAATTTATGATCTATTTGGAGGGGAAACAACTTGGCAAAGAAAGTAAATATGAGATCTGTCTAGGAGGAAGAATGTACTGACAATTGAGTGAGTGGAGATGAGGGCTGGGACCTACCTACCCCTAAACCAGAGAACCATGCAACCTCTGAGCAGGAAATAGGTTCAGTGACCATTTAGCCCAGCTTGTTCCTGAATATGGATCCCTTCTACAATATCCTCAAAAAGTGCTATACTCAATAGAATGGGGCCAGGGACAGACCAGTGAGATACTCCATTGAAGACAAACCTCTCCCAGTAATATCTATTTCATCAATGGCTATTATTTGGGTGTTGGCACTCAACTAATTCTGTGTCCTCTCTTATGGTTAATTAATAGACAGACAGACAGATAGTAGATAGATAGATAGAGATAGATAGATAGATAGATAGATAGATAGATAGATAGATAGATAGATAGATAGATAGATAGATAGATAGATAGATAGATAGATGGACGGACGGACGGACGGACGGACGGACGGATGGATGGATGGATGGATGGATGGATAGATAGATAGATGGATAGACAGACACAGATAGATGGGTGGATGAATGGGTGGATGGATGGATGGATGGATAGATAGATGATAAAACATTTATTAGGTGCTTGCCATATATCTATCACTGTGACAAATAGTGCTTATCACTAAGAATACAAAAACAACCAAGACAGGCCCAACCCCTCAAAGATCTTACATTTTATTGGGGGAAGACCACATAGGAGATCTGGAAAGGAAGGAAGATAGGAAAAGAGAAGGAAAACGAAATCTCCCGGGGGGTGGGGGGGGGACGGTGTAGAAATGGGCCAGGAAGTGTCACTGAGGCCTAGGCTCAGATGAGATAAAGGGAAATTTCACCTGTTTAAATAGGGGAATGAGTGATGGAAACTAAGTTTCCAATGAGATGGAGACAGAGAGTAAGGCCACAGAAAAGAAATGACCAGGAAGCAACACGGAGGCCTGGGCTTTAGCAAGTGTGAGGCTAGCATATGAAACTTTACTCAGTGATTTGTTGAAATATCCAGTTCTCCTCCTGGTTGAACATCTTTAGTTCTAAACTTCATAGGAATAAAGCACTTATTAAGTACTTATTTTGTGGAAAGCTCTGTGCTAAGTGCTGGACATGCAGATAGAAATGCTGTTCTCCAGGAGCTCACATTCTAATGGGGAAGGTGACTTATGTAGAAGGTTTCATCTGCAAGTCAGATAGAATGATCCTCTAGTCCTTAGGGTAAGTCAGCAAAACAGGTAGTAATGCCTCCTCTTTAATAACATTTCTATGGATACAATCCTATGTTTCTTGATGTTGAACCATCTAACAGTGCTAAGAGTGTTGGTGACAAGAACTTTCTTTTCTGGATCTTCAGTAGATGTGACTGTAGCTCCCAAAGGAGCAGTTACCAGGCTGCATTTCCATTGGGGTTGCTTCCTTGGATGAAGACTGTGACTTGGGCTAGAAGCAGCACAGATGGCCCAAGGAAGACAGCCTCTCCCTGGGCTCCAATGTTTTTTTGCCTCTTGGTGGCAGCTGATCAGCAGTTGTTACCAGCTGTGATAAGGAAGGAGGTTCCCCCCTACACAATGGTTTCCCCACTCAGTCAAGTCAGAGGAGGCTGGACTGGAAGCAGGTCCAGTGGTTTAGGGAACGCTGCTATTCCCAAGACTCCTGGGCTCGGTGACCAATGCTGTCTCTCAGGATCTGCGGGGAGATGGTGGCTAAAGTGGAGGTGGCTGTGTGACCTGCCCGGCACATGCTGCCTCCTGCATCTCCCTCGGGGTGCCCCTATAACATAGTACCTTAGTCTTAGAAGTAGATGGGACCTTAGGGGTCATATAGTGAAACTGTCTCATTTTACAGAGGAAAAACAGGCCCAGAGAGGGGAGGGAGGGTGTCAGTCGTTACACAGATGATTCCCTTGCTCTGGATAAACTCCAGCTTTTTATTATTCTTCCTAAAATGTGGTTCCCAAGCTAGACACAGCACTCCAGATTGGGTTGAATTAGGGCAGAAGAGAGTGAAGCTGTGATCTTCCCTGTGGACTCTAGACTTCTGAAATTCACGCAGCCTGGGATTACACTGGGGGTTTGGCTGCCACATCAAACGGTTAAATGATGAGGATCCCGGAGGAGACGAAGCCGGGGGAGGAAACTGGGAAGGGACTCCTAGAGTATTAAAGACAGATCTACTACTGAGTCACCTCGGGCATGACACTGTCCCATTCTGGGCCTTGGTTTTCTCATCTGTAACAGAAGATATCTTCCACCTCTGATGCTCTATGTTCTGTGGTCCCAGCCCACTCCATGTTCTTTATTCCACCTCCTCCTCCCAAGCCCAACATTCTACACTCTATAGTGCTTCTCAGGTCTGACATTCTGTGTTCTACTTTCCACAGACCCTTTGGACCCTAATATTCAATGTTCTAAGAGTCCATTCACCTCACAGTCTATGTTCTAGAATTCTTTGCTTTACTCCTTCTTAAGTCTAATCTTTGAAATGAGGAAGTATACAGGAAAACATGGTTTTACTCAGCGCTGGCCCAGTCCTGCATCTGTCAGCATCGTGTCTCTGGAGAGGAAGCCCTAATTAACTTCCCTAGCCCTGCTGACCTAGGCAAACTGGACCCAGATGGGGATCCTGGAAGCCTGGTAGGAGAGATGGTGCAATCTTTCCTGTTTTGAGTTCTATTAGCCAGAAGCCTCAGAAATAGAATGGGGAGACAACTAGGTTCATTGTACATTAGATAATGATGAAGCAGCAAGGGTAGACAGGACCCCAAAGTTGAATCCAGTCCAATTCAATGAGCATTTATTTCATACCTTCTAGATACAAGGCATTGGGGATACAAAGGTTAAAAAAAAGTGACACACAGTCTCTGATCTCGAGAGGTTTATAGTCTGCTGAGGATATGAGGTATAAGACATTTACAAGTATAAGTATGATACGAAGGAGAGAGTGAAGCAAAGTGGCATAAAGTCACCCACTGAGAAATGGATGGGGGGAGGTGAAGGTGGAAGCTTGGGAATGAGATTTGAAATAGAAACTGTGGGGAGTGTGACAGAGTTAACCATGAATAAATAAAAAGACTGCTAAGGAGCACTGAGAGCCCAGTTGAAATGAGATGATTTGAATTCGTAGTGGTTCAAGTCTAAAAGTTTTCATGTCCTCCTCTGGCAGTGTTTGTGTCTAGGGGAATAGTAGCAGAGAAAGCAAATGGTGCCAGTGATCCAGAACTGAGGGCATGAGCAGCAGGAGAGTAAGGACACTAGAGATGCAGAACAGAGACAAGAATGTCAGAGCTGGAATCATTCAGTCTGAGTTGGGAGCAGCCTCAGAGGCCATCCAACCCATACCTGGTCAAGGATCCTTTGTGCAGCACACCTGATTCTGCCCTACTGTGATCCATTCATCCAGATGCTCTCTGCAACACTTCCTTCCCCTTCCCGCCCTACCCCCCTCCTGCTTTGGTTCAGTTCCTGGAATTCCTCACCATTTTAATACATAAAGCTACTCTGCCATCTGCACACCCTCCCAGCCTTTTACTTATCCTGTACCTTTTGAATAAGGTATATTCATCCAGTATCATATTACAATCTTGGGTCTCATCCCACAATGTATTGGATAGATAAATACTATGACCTCTGAGATCATATTTTCCCCTTGAAGCAGGGTTTCTAGTTTACCTATACTTTGTGCATTTTTATATAGACATCTAAGGCCATATGCTTTTATTATTGGCTCCCTTCTTGAATTTTGTCTTTTTTAATTTCTGGGTATCCCTATTGCTACTTTTTCCTCATCGCAGCTTCTTTTTATGCTACCTAGTTTGGTGGTACTCCATAGCTTATCTTCTCCCTCTGTGCAGCTATAGCATCTGTACTTCTTTTCTCCTTCCTTATGAATCACCCTAGAGAAATCCAGTAGAATGCACACTCCTTGAAGGTAGAAACTTGCTCACTTGTTACTTGCATTTGAAACCCTGGCATTTAGCACAGTGCCTGGCACATGGTAAATGCTGAATAAATGTTCTGCTTCTCTCTGTCCCTCTCCCTTCCTCTGTCTCCCCCCTTTTCCCTCCCTCTCTCCCTTCATCATCATTGTAATGACCCATTTATTAGCTTTCTCTCAGCAAATACATTTTTGCCAGCTCTTATTGGGTGCACTCAATCCCTGGCCAGTAGCCTGTCATGCCTATATTTTAGGCTATTGTCCAGAAATACAAATCTCATTCTCAGACTCTGATTTCTTAGCCAATTGTTCATCTCCTAAGTTTTCCTTCCTCTTCTGAAGCCCTTGCCTTTCATCCAGAGCAGGGATGAAAGTGTTGCCTATGTCCCTGAGGTTTTGCATTGCTTACCCAAGATTTCATAATCTTGAGCAATATTGAATAGTTTCACGGGATCAGAGAACAAGAGCTAGAAGAGATCTTGGAGATCATCTGATTCAACTCCTTCATTTTTCAAATAATGATGCTAAGACTTAGAGAGGTTCAGTGATTTGCTCATGGTCATACATTATAAATGACAGAGCTAGGATTCAAATTTCGATTCTCCTACTCCAAATTCAGCATTAGCAATATTATCTGTACTCCCACGGACCCTAGAAGTGCACAGTAATCATCCAGATTGTCAGGTCTTTTGTAGTTCTGTCATACCCAGGATACATGCCATGGCAGTGTGATGTGACGAGGGGACAGCTAAGTGGTGCAATGGATAGAGTGCTGGACCTGAAGTTAGGAAGTCTCATCTTTTTGAGTTCAAATTCAGCCTCAGATACTTAATAGCCGTGTGACCCTGGGCAAGTCCCTTCACCCTGTTTGCCTCAGTTTCCTCATCTGTAAAATGACCTGGAAAAGGAAATGGCAAACCACTCCAATATCTTTGCCAAGAAAACCTCAAATGGGATCACAAAAAGTTGGACACAACTGAACAAAAATTATCTTTTGTCATTTATCTTTGCTTCCATCTTCTATACACAGTTTTTAAAATGTGGATTTTTCATAAGGTCCCTTTGCATTCAAGTTAGTTTCTTTAGGCAGTTCCCTTCTCTCCTCCTTATCTGACTTATTTCTGCTTAAGAACTTCCTACCCTTCTTGGTCCAATTTCTATAAAATAAGAAGGCACTGGCCCCTACCTATCCTTTCTCTGAGCCCTCTGAAATCTGCTTTCCAAAAATCCATGGTGCATGTCAGAATAGGCACCACTTTCATTTTCTTGATAATGAACTCTATAATGGAAAATTCACTTGCCCCTGAGGGCTCTTGTCTTTTCCACTTCAGCATTTAGTTTCTCCTTATTGTTCAGGACCAGGTCTAGGATAGCAGCTCCTCTAGTCTCTTCTTTCATATTTTGAAGGATGAAATCATTGAAGCAATCTACAAATTTATCAGCTCTTTAAATTTTGACAAAGAAAATGCCAGCTAGGTAGCACAGTAGATAAAGCACCAGGACTAGAGTCAGGAAGACCTGAGTTCAAATCCAACCTCAGATACTCATTAGCTATGTGACTCTGTACAAATCACTCCACCCTGTTTGCCTCAGTTTCTTCATCTGTAAAATGATCTGGAGAAGGAAATGGCAAACCACCTGAGCATCTTTGCCAAGAAAGCCCCAAATGGGGTCATGAAGGGCCTACACTATTGAAAAAAAAATATGATAGAAAAAAGGAATGTTTCAGGGTGTTGGTTTCTGTTCTCCTTTTAACTTTAAACAGAGCATTGGAAGCTTCATGCATCCTCCTTTCTCTCCTGTTACTAACCTTCTCTGACCAGTTTGCCTTATGACCTACCTTTACCTCCTCTCCCAGTTTAAGTCTTTCTTGTTGTCCTTCTGCTTCTCCATTCTTCTAAATTTCCCTTCCTCACATATAAACACCAGGATCCTTCACAGCTCCCAAGTCCTGTGGTTCACGTTCTCAATCCCTTCCTCTGATTCCTCAGCTCATAGCCTTCTCCTGTTCCATCTTACATAAAACCTTACCCTACAGAAGCCAGAAGTAGACTTGGGTCAAAACCAGGCCCAAAGAATTGTACAGTTTGACTGCGATTTAACCTTTAGGAGGTTCCTTTCCTTTTCCAAGCTTTTGGGAAATCGAGGTGGCAACCCCTTAAAGAAAGGGGTCATCTATTATTGTTATTCTGCTATTTCAGTCATGTCTGACTCTTCATGACCCCATTTGGGGTTTTCTTGACAAAAATACTGGAGTGGTTTGCCATTTCCTTCTAGATCCCATTTTACATATGAGGCAGAGGGTTAAATGACATATTCAGGATCACACAAACACTAAGTGTGTGAGGCTAGATTTGAACTCTAAAGATGAGTCTTCCTTACTTCAGACCCAGCACTCTATCCACTGTGCTGCCTAGCTGCTCTAAGTAGCCTATTCCAGGTTGAATTATTTTGGTTTTTAAGATGCTGGATACCAATTTGAATTTCCTCATCTTTGTCCTGGTTTGGATGAGGGGAGAGTTGAATACCTGCCCTACTGTAAGGTTTTCTGATTGTCTGAGAATGGGTCTGAATCATAGGCTGGGCAAATGGCCTTCTCCGGTACACTCGGGTGATTGAAGCCCAAATGAACAGGGTAGTGTTCTAGGACAGATCCAAGGGTGTGCTGAAACTAGTCTAACTAGCTTGGGAGAGCTGATTGTTAAAATTTTGGTCATGACTTGATTTATTATTTTGATTGTCTCAACTTAAAGTATTAATGATGAAGATTAAACTTAAAAGTTTGTGTGCATATTTCCCCATCACTCCAGCCCCGGTGGTTAAACATTTGCCAATATGCCCCTATATTTCTCTTTAGACATTGCTTGAGCTTAGCAGGAGAGCAGTAGAAGGCTCAGGGAATGAAGTCATTGCCAGACTGGAGGCCTGATGACTAATGATTATCAAAGTAATTGGCATTTATATAGCACTTTATAGCTTCAAAATGCTTTCATTCATTATCTCATTTGAGTCTCACAACACCCCTGAGTAGGACCATTTTCTGGTGGGAGCCGCATGATCCTGACTTACTGAGAACAGTGATGGAATAATTGAGGGTTTAATGATGGTAGGTGGTGGTTGTGGTAGTGGCGATGAATGCGTTATACCTATCTTAGAATGAAAGCAGTGCCACCGGAGATGATGAAAAGTTTGCTGCCTGTCCCTGTTGTTACCATCCCATCTTTACCATACCCTTCATTCCCTCATGCTCTATCCCCTTTGAACACATCATCATCCCCAGATGGAGAGGGGTAAAGGAAAAGTGCCCAGCACTCCCCCTGACAATTCCTTTGTACTTCTTTGTAGGGAGAGAGCTCTCTCATCAAGTCGGGAGCAGGTAACTCCCCAGACAAAGAGAAGTATGGAGAGGCCCAGATTGCCCCAGACCTCACTGTGATACAGTTCATCAGAAGTAAGTGTCCCTTTTGCCCATCAGGGGATCAGTCAGATGTGGGCACCAGCTCTGGCAAAGGGAAGGGGAGATGTAGAATGGTCGGATGGAGAGAGGTGGGGAACACAGTCACAAAACCAAAGAACAAATGGGCAATAACCAGTCAAACCACAGATCCTAAAATCTTTTTGGAGTAGTGGCTTCCTAACTTTTCCAATATGAGACTCCGTTCTGAAAGGCAAAACATTTGGCAGAGCTCCATATGGTAAGACTTGGCACTCTTGGTACATCCAGTGATCACAAAAATTCATGATGATATAAAACCATGCTTTGGAAAGAACTGTCCTTTTGTCTTCCTCACAAGAACATCTAGATATCTTTTTAAAAAGAGTAATACACAAAAGTAACATGTTGAATTTATTGCTTTTTTTTTGTAAAGCAACCTATATATAAAGGAGATTCATGATTTCATATATAACCCTCTTTTTCTATTCTACTTTGTAAATGGAAATGTTTCTCTCTCTCTTCCTGTCTCTTTCTCTTTGTCTCTGTCTCTTTCTTGAAATTTATCGTTTTGTCCACTGTATAATGCTGCCTCTGAACTAGAAGAATCATTTGCACCATGAATCAGCAGAAGTGAGAAGTAATAATTCAGTTGGACAAGTCTTTTGTGGTCCAATAATAATAGTAATGATAACTAATATTTATATAGTGCCTATAATGTGCCAGGTGTTGTGTTAAGCTCATTTTACAAATATTTTCTAATTTATCCTCACAACGATCCTGGGAGGTAGGTGTTATTATTACCTCCATTTTACAGATGAAGATACTGAGGCACACAGAGGTTGCTTTGCCCAGGGTCACACAACTAGTAATTGTCTGAGGCTGGATTTGAGCTTAGAACTTCCTGACTCTAGGCGCAGCACTCTATTCACTGCACCAATAGGAGAATAAGAAAACCTTTAAAAGGTGATAAACGTATGTGTAAGACACAATGATGTGTGTTTATTTATGTTTTTGTCCCCATCCTACATCTTTGCAAAGGCCCGTCTATTTGACCGTCTATTCATCAGAAGTAAGTGTCCCTTTTGCCCATCAGGGGATCAGTCAGATGTGGGCACCAGCTCTGGCAAAGGGAAGGGGAGATGTAGAATGGTCGGATGGAGAGAGGTGGGGAACACAGTCACAAAACCAAAGAACAAATGGGCTACTACTGTAATAGATCCCCCTCTAGCCTCACTGCTTCCAGTGTCTCCTTTCTCCAACCCATCCTTCAAACTGCTGCCCAAATAATCTTTCTAGAGCACAGATCTAAATTAGCCCATTCCCCTGCTCCAAAACCTTCCCTGGCTTCTCACTGCCCCAAGGATAAGATGCAGATTGTTAATAACCTGTTGCTTCATTGAACAGAGAGTTAGCCACACACAGCCTTGTGCCAGGCCCTGTGAAGGATATAGAGAAAAATGGTAAGGCAAGGTGGTTTAATGAAAAGAGACAGAAAACAGTTTCCAGCCCTTCCTTGGCCAATAACTTGGACAACTTGTTTTTCCTTTCTGACTATCAGTTTCCTCCCCTGTGAGAGAGTTGGATTAGAAAGATACTATTAGGGCCCTTCCAGCTCTGATGTTCTTTCTTTTACAGTCTAAGTTTCAAATTCCCAAGAATTTGAATCCTTTTAGCTTTGACGGTCTGTGGTTTATGTAAGTCATAAGCCCTCCTTGACATTCTATGCTCTTTTTTTGCTGAGGCAATTGGGGTTAAGTGACTTGCCCAGGGTCACACAGTTAGTAGGCTAGATTTGAATTCAGGTCCCCCTGACTAGGGTCGGTGCTTTAACGACTGCTCACCTAGCTGCCCTGACAATGGGGCACATGCAGCTATGTTCTCAGGCCATGCAGTTTAGACATTGTGTTATTTATTCTGTTTTCTCCCAGCTCTTATATCATATTGCCATGTTCTGAGTCCTATTCTGGCTCTGACATGTCTATATTCTAGAGTTCCTGACTTCCTGTGGCTCCCAGTTTGGGAGCAGTCAGAACTTAGACTGAAGGAACCATCAGAGGCTGGTTGAAACCAATGCCAGGCTGTGTGTACACTATAATCTGAGGATGTTGTTACATAGCTGGTGCTGACCTTGGAGTGAGGAAGGCCTGAGTTCAAATCTGCTCTTTTTTTTTGGAGGGGCAATTGGGGGTAAGTGATTTGCCCAAGGTCACACGGCTAGTAAGTGTTAAGTGTCTGAGGTCAAATTTGAACTCAGGTCCTCCTGACTCCAAGACCAGTGCTCTATTCACTGTGCCACCTAGCCATCCCAAGGGCTTTTTTGCTTTTTTTCTGAATTCAAATTTGACCTCAGATACTTCCTACCTGTGAAACCCTAGACAAGTCACTTAACCTCTTTCAGACTCAGTTTGCTCATCCATAAAATAGGAATAAAAAAAGCACCTACCTCACAGGGCTGTTATGAGTCTTAGGAAATAACACTTATAAAATGCTCTGCCAACTTTAAAGTGCTGTGTAAATGCTATCAGATGAAGAACTTATGAGGCTTTCTACAGGATGGTGCCTGGAAACAGGAGGATGCATTGCTTGACCTTGGAGACCGTAGGAATCTTGATGACCAGAAGAAATGATTACTTTGAAACAGTAACACGCTTCTTAATCGCAACTCAGGCAAAGAGCCAGAGAGAAGCTAGGGTCAGTAACTGAAGTTGGCTCTTCGAGCCAATGCCCTCAGCCAAACTGTGTTTTGTGGTTTCTCTTTCCACATGCAAGTCACAAAGGCCAAAGTATCCCTGACCACAAGTTCTTTCCACCAGTGGACCTGTCTTAGCCCTGACTCCAGGCTTCAGCTGAGTCTCAGGACCCTTGAGCACCCTATTCTATGGACTGGGGAGATAGATGGAGGAGAAACTCCCTGCCCTCAAGCAGCCTCTAGTCTAAGGAAAACATATAACTGCTCCCATTAAGGACCCCTGCTGTGAGGATGAGGCCCAGTTCCGGACCTCAATGAGCCCCCAGTCTAGGATGGGGGAAGCATACAATCCCTGACCTCAGATATGCCCTAGTCTGAGGGGGAAATAAAGGCCTAGAACCCAGACAACTTGCAGTCTACTTGGGATAAGTCCAGGCACATACATTTTGTAAGATTGCTTACAAAATGATTGCAATTAAGTACAGATTCAAATCTCATAGGGAAGACTGAGTCTACAGTCAGAAGAAGGGATTTGAAGAAGGAAAGGTTAATCCAAGAAGGCTTCTTGGGGACAATAACTTTGGAAAACTAAGCCATTTGCTTTGGAGGCTCCCGTGTGTGAGGAAAGGACTCAGTCCTGAGTGTCGGGAGCCCTGGCTAGAGTCAACTCTGCCACGAGGTCTCTCTTTTACTTAAAGCATTTCTAGGCAGCTTGCCTTGTGAGCTTGGTTAAGTCATTTCCCTGCTCTGCCCTTTAGTTTCCTTCCCTGCTAATGAGGGAGTTAGAGTGATTGATACTGTAGAGAAAACCCCTTCCAGCTTACGTTCTGTGTGCTAAAGATTCTTCTTGCTCTGACATTTTGTGCTGCCCCTCCCCCTCAGTCATACCATATGTGATGCCTCAGTTACTCCATTTGTGAAACAAAGATGTTACAGATCACCTGAAAGTTCCCTCCCAGTTCTCACTCTTTATGGCTGTGCTCTCTGTTTGTACAGCTAAGGGTGCAGGTCCAGGAAAGGATGAAGAACACTGAGAGGGGGAATTCCATGCTCATCCATCGACTCTATAATAGGGGACTGTTTGTATTTATTTTCTTGGCTCCATGGGAGACAGCTCCCTGGCCTGACTTCCTGCCTGGTCACCTAGAGGCAGGCCATATGGTCTCCCAGTTGGAATAGTATTCTTTTCTGATGATGGTAATTCATGGTGCAGGCAGTAGGGGCTAGGTCAAACTCGTTTAGAGGACATCACATGTCCTTGTCTGTGGGAGAAATGTAACCTTTTCTCATTCTACCAGGATCCTGTCAGTGGTCACAGTCCATATATTCCTGCCTTCACTTGGCATCAACCTCAAACCATCCCAGCTGCTTCATCCTTACAGAGTTTCCCTAGAAAACACTATTTCTCATCGTAACTTCAAAGCTGAACAACCTGGAATTGATACACATTAAATAAAACTTGTTGCAGACAGAGCCAAGTAGTTCACGTTCTGCCTTGATGGAGCCATGTAATGCCAGGGCTATAAGGAACCTCAGGTCAGAGAGTAGAGGATGTCAGAGCTAGGAGGAACCTTTGAAAATAGGACATGGAATTTTAACACTGGGTGGGAAATCAGCAGCTTAGAACAGATTGACCAAATATGGGAAATGTTTTGGAAATAGTATATCCCAAATTCAGCAAAGCAATTGACAGAGGTTCTCATACTATCCTTCTGGACAAGATGAGTTATGGGACAGACAATAGCACAGTTAAATTTATTCATAACTAACTGAATAACCAGACCCTAGAAGTAGGCAGGGGACCATAGTTTAAGGCAGAAAGTACCTCCGAATTAATTTCATCCCTCCTCCCCATCATGTTACAGATGAGGTTCCTAAGGTCAGGAGAAGTTAAAGGATTTGCTTAAGGTCACATAGGTAGGAAGGGCCAAAGTGCCCTAACTCTAAATAGAGTGTCCTTTCTAGCCTCTAATGAGTTGGAGTGGAAAGAGGAAGAGAGCGACAGAGAATGAGAGAAAGAAAAAGAGAGAGGAAAGAAGGGGAAAGGAGGGGGGAGGGAGAGAGAAAGAGACAGAGATTTCCTCTGGTCTGTTCTCACACCTTCAGCCCTGGATATTCGACATTTTGACCAAAGACTTGGGATACAGGCATAGATGATATGCTTATATGATTTGCAAATGACACAAACTTTGAGGGATGGTTTATACATAGCCTGAAAGAGTCAGCATCAGATGAGATATAGATAGGCTAGAATTGTGGCCTAAATCTTAAAAGGATTAAAGTTGTTCTGCCTGACCCAAGAGAGAAGAACCAGGAGAAATGAGGCTCTGCCTAAGGAAAAACTCTAACCTTTAGAGCTAGCAAAGAGACGAGCTGCCTGGGGAGCTAGGCATGCCTCTTTACTCTGGGTCTCCGAGTAGTGGTTGGGGATGTCGTCGAGCGGGTTTATGTACAAGTGCAGGCGGGACTACGCGAGCTCTGAGGTCCTACTCTGCTGAACCACAGAGTGTAAAATATCCGATCTCAAAGGCACAGTACAGCAAAGAATGTCAGTGTGTTGCTTTCCCCACTAGACAGCGAACTTCTTTAGAGCAGGGATGGCCTTTTGCCTTTCTTTATGTTCTTAGCACTTAGTGCAGTGCTTGGCACACATTAGGTGCTCAATAAATGCATATCGTCTGACAGAGTTGGAAGGGACCTTACAACACAGAATTCTATCTAAACTGTGCATCCCCGGTTTCTATTATAATAGGTATTTAATACCTATTTGCTTAGTGGGTGAACATATGTCCTAAGGTCCCTTTCACCCCTACTATTTTATGGCATTTTCTAAGGTCCCTCCAGTTCTGACATCTATTTTTCTTCCTTCTCCTATTAGACAATAAGGATCATGGCCAATCTAAACTTTGTATCTCTTGGAGTGCCCAGTATGGTACTTTAGACCCTAATACTTAACAATGTTTGTCAAAGGAATGGATGAATCCTGAATTCTAAAGGCCTAACATTATTTTTTTTCCTTCTAGTTGTGACATCTTATGTTCCATTTTGTAAGGTTCTTTCTGACTATAAGATTATTTGTTCTTAGGTCCCTTCTAACACAGCTAATCTATTTTCTGAGGTCTTTTCTAGCTCTTACAATCTATGTTCTATATTATAAATAACACTAGGGAATAGTTGTCCTTCAAACTCAGAGAGGACCGAAATGACATCACTAGGGCTGGGTCAATGTACATTGTGTCTGACTCTGGTTGATCAGACCAATACCATCTCTGAAGGTTCTTTTTTTTTTTTTACTTTTTGGAGGGCAGTGTGGTTAAGTGACTTGCCCAAGGTCACATGGCTAGTTTTTGTATGTGTGTGTGTGTGTGTGCTAAGTGTCTGAGGCTGGATTTGAACTCAGCTCCTCCTGACTCCAGGACTGGTGCTCTATTCACTGCACCACCTAGCTGCCCCTATCTCTGAAGGTTCTACTGCTGATCTGGCACAAATAGTCCATATGAACATTTGGGATGGAGATGTCTCTAAGTTTGTGCATCTTGTGTTCCTTTTGGGCTACTGCAATTCTGCTTCATTCGTAGAGCACAGTGCTGTCTTCGATGTGGACCCACCATGCTGGGTGGTCCAGTGCCAGTGTCTCCCGTGTCTTACAATCAATTCCAAAGTTCTTAAGAAAGACCTTGAAAGTGTCCTTGTAGGAACTAGAGAGCAGTTCATGGTAAATACCAAATGATAAGCCCAAGCAATAAGGACTAGAGGAGGTAGGAATGGAGGTAGGCTGGAGTCAGTGAAGGCTTCTTAGTGGATAGGAGACTGGAGCTAGGCCTTGAACAATGAATAGATTAGAGGAAGCAAATCAGAAGAAAGGGAGAGAGCATTTGGCTCCAGTCGACCCTTCTAGATATTTAACATCATTCCCCTTCATGCTTCTGACATGCAAGTGCAACTGGCAGATTTGCTGTTCTTTGAGCTTGATGTTCTACTTCCTGTCTTTATATCCTGGAATACACTCACTCCTCACTTCTTCCACTTAGAACCCTTGGCTTCATCCAAGGCTCCCCTCAGGTACCATCTGCTATGAGGAGACTTTCCTGATTCCTCCTCTCCCCAGTTTTGTTTTATTGCTCCCTCCCTTCTCAGTTTATCTTGTATTCATCTATACATGCTTTATTTCTGTCCCCATCCCCACCCTTCCCCACCATAAAGTGTAAGCTCTATGAGGGTAAGAATCATCTTTCATCTTGTCTTTGGGTTCCTAATGCCTAACACATTGCCTTACACTTAGAAGGGGCTCAATAAATATTGATTGAATTGAATTGAATGTATAAATCATAAGGAACAGCATGAAAAAAAATATGATACTGGCATGTGGTAAGGAGTGGGGAGAAAACATCAATGGACCAGCCAGGCTGGAGCAGAGGGTGAATGTTGGGGTAAAAAAATAGGATAGAGTGAAGTAGGGGTGGCCAGGTAGCACAGTGAGTAAGAGTCGGGATGACCTGGGATCAAATCTGGGCTCAGACACTTAGCACCCACCCAGAAACACCTGGTGTAATGTAATGCCAAGCAAAGGCAACTTCCCAAGGTTCAAAATACCAGCATAGGTGCTCTCCATTTTATTCAGTGAAAAATTAAGAACAGAGAAGATCAAAATATGACATCATTCAAAATACAGCATTTACTAAGTGTGATTCAATAGTCTCCAAGTACTACCTGATTTAATCAAGTACTACCCCACCCCAGGACATTACATTCATTTAATCAATTACAAAGTCCCTGTTCTAAATACTACTCCACCCCTAGGCTATACCTTCATTTAGTCCATCACAAAGTCCCTCTTCTCAAATGGAGCTTAGTTTCCAATCATAAGTAAAGTACATTCATTTGTTCAATCACAGAACACAAAAAGGTCAAAAGTTCCCCACCCCTGGATCACAATTGAATCTACCCCAGAGTTACAACAAGCTTAAGCATAGCACTTAATACCCAAATGAAGGTCTTTTCTTCATCTTGACACAAGGCAAGTTCTCAGCAATCTTTGTTCCTGGGGAGACAAAGCTTAGCAAGGCCACAAGATACATTGCCAGTCCCTTCCTTAATTCATTCTCTGTCTGCAGAACAATCCTAGGACCCTGAAAACATTAGCAAAACCCTCTTCCAGGATTTCTGTAAACATACAACAAGAAAATCCTTCTTCAGGGCTTCTGAACCAACAGCAAGGTTTCAAGAATTCTGCAACAACAGCACTGTCCTTCACCAGTGGACAGTATTCACTCTCTGTCTGCAGAACAATCTCTGGAGCTCGGAACCAACAGCAAGGTTCCAAGACCTCTGCAACAACAGGACTGTCTTTCACCAGTGGACAAATCTGGCAAAACAACATCAAAACAGACAGACAAAGTACCAGCATAACAGCCATGTCTCCTCAGTCCTTGGCAGCTCTGGGTGGCAGGTCTCAAAAGTCCTGGGCAATTCAAAGTGGCCTTCCGCAATCCTCTCAGTCTCTCTCTACCTCCAAAAGGGTGCTTCTTCCAAAAAGTTCTTCTGCCTCTCTCTTGTCTTATGTCTCTCTCAATTTACGTCACCAGCTCCTCCCAGTTCAGCCCTCTCCTTTCACATCAACAAGTCCATCCCACAAGTGGGGTTAACAAGCTCTGGGTTTTAACACAATCAAACCAAAAACCAAGCCAATACAGGGGAATCTTTAAATTACATTACTATTACACCTGGCCATGTAACCTTGAACAAGTTACTTAACCCCGATTTCTTTTAAAAACAAAAGAATAGAGTGAAGTGGGATGTAACAACGATGGAATAGGATGGGATGGGAGAAGAGGGGAGGGGAGGAGAAGAAAGGGAAGGAAATGAAAGGGGAGGGAAGGGAAAGAAAAGGAATAGGATAGAAGACATGGAAGGGGAAGAAGAGGGAAGGGAGGAAATGGGAAGGGATGGGAGGGGAGAGGAAGGCATGGGAAGCAGCATGGTACAGGAGAAAAACAATTGGCTTTGACAGAAGTCAACTTGGGCTCAAATTTCATCCCAAATGCTTACAATCTGTATGACCTAAACAAGTCACTTAGCCTTCCTTGGTCAAGGCTCCCCATTTGTAAAATGAGGATTTGGGACTACATGGCTTCTGATCTCTCTTCCAGCTCTGTATCTATGACCCTATATAAAGAAAAAAGCCTAAGACTTGGTGCTATTGGTATCTGTCATACTTAGCTCAAAGAAAAAAATAGATGAGATTCTTGAATTGGGAAAGAGGCAAAAAGAACCTTGTAAGGTCCCTTCCAGTTCTTAGATTCTGGGATCCTGTGAATGACTGGTCTTACTATATGGAATAACGAGGTCCTTGAGAACTTGCTAGAAAGAAATAAATGCAGTTCTGCCTAAGGAAAAAGGACTCAGAGCTTTCCTCTTTAGTGTGGGTCTAATTAGTTGAACTTTCTAAGCTGTCCTACTAACCTACCTCAACATTGAAATCCCCATCCCCACTGGAGGTGCTCAAGTCTCCTTTTGGGGAGACCATAGGAGAGTCTTGCAACAGTTAAAGGTAGACAGGTGCTTGCTAAGCTTCTTCTCAGCCCTGGGCTACTGTTCATGTAGGAATGACTGATCTGATCTTCTCTTTCTCTCCCTGACAGTCTTCCCCCAAGTGCTACTACGGAATCTGCGCCACCCCATCTTCCTCCTGGTGGTCCTGGCCCAGGTCAACATGTCCTCCATGGTGGCTGGGATGGCCACCTTTCTGCCCAAATTCCTGGAGCGCCAGTTCTCTGTCACTGCCTCCTTCGCCAACCTGCTCATTGGCAGTATCAGCATCCCTGCAGCCATAGTTGGCCTCATGGCTGGGGGAGTCCTGGTTAAGCGCCTCCAATTGGTCCCCACACGCTGCGCAACCATTGGTATTGCAGGGTCCCTCACCTGTCTGCTGCTTGGTCTGCCACTCTTCTTCATGGGTTGTCCCACCCACCCTATTGCCAATGTTTATGGCCCCAGGTGAGTAAGAGAGGAGACCTTTGGCATAGGCCAACGTGGTAGTTATCCATGAAGGAAATGAGGAGCCCTGCAAGATGCTACCTGCCCCCAAAATCTCTCCACTAATCCTAGCCTTCTACTAGATCTGAAATTTCTCCAATTAGAGAATCCCTTTTGTCATTGACTCATTTTAGTCATGTCCAAACTCTTCATGACCCCATTTTGGGCTTTTCTTGGCAAAGATACTGGAGTAGTTTGGCATTTCCTTCTCTAAGAGAATCTCTAGTTTGGGCCATAAAAAAAGATATATTGTCTCTAGAAGGCACCTATGAAAATGTATATCAAGGGATAGTAAATGTTTGTTGATACCTCTATAGCATTATGGTAGAGACAAGTTAAAATTACCTACAACCGTGGGGCGGCCAGGTAGCACAGCGAGTAAGAGCACCAGCTCCAGTGTCAGGATGACCTGGGGATCGAATCTGGGCTCAGACACTTAGCACCCTCCCAGAAACACCTGGCTGTGTAACCTTGAGCAAGTTACTTAACCCCAATTGCTTAGGGGTGGCCAGGTGGCTCAGCAAGTAAGAGCACTGGCTCCAGTGTCGAGATGACCTGGGGATCAAATCCAGGCTCAGATACTCAGCACCACACCCAGAAATAACTGGCTGTGTAACCTTGAGCAAGTTACTTAACCCTGATTGCTTTAAAAAAAAAATTACCTACAACTGGATAGGCAAATACTATTCTCCTAATGTCAGACTCTTGCTAGATTGGGAGCTTTGAGGGAATGAATGGGAGTTACAAGGGTTCCTTACCTGAGAAAGAAAGATGGAGGTATCTTCTCTACCCCTCTCTTATTCAAACACTAGCAGGGATCGCCATCACCCGTATCACTGAATGATCACTTTATAAAATCCAGAGAACCTGCCCAGAAAGTACAAGAAACAGTACTTAGAGAATATTCGGTGTAAAGGGATCATAATATGCAGTTAATATTTATTAAGTGCCTAATGTGTGCAGAGAGTGCTGTGCTGGGTATTAGGGAGATACAAAGTTTAGTCCATCACTGACCAAGTGATCGGGGGAAGCCTCCTGAAGGAGATAACATGTGAGTTATATTTTTAAGAGATGCATGCTACATACCAAGAGGATGTTCTAAGACAGAATGAGTGAGGACAATGAGGCCAGTACACCTATTAAGGCGATGGGGATGGGGTCAAAGAAAGTCATCCAGTTTGACTGGGGCACAGAGCACATAGAAGTAAGGCTGGAAAGGTAGCTCAAGTGTGGAGACCTTGAATCCCAGGCCTCCATCCATAGGTGTCTGAATGAATACTAGATTTCATCACTAGAACTGGGTATGAATTCCAGTCCTGTCCCCTGTGTGGTTTAAGCAAATCATTTAACCTCTTTGTGCCTCAGTTTCTTCACCTGTAAAATGAGGGAACTTAATTAAATGGCCTCCAAGTTTCCATTAAGTTCTAAATTTATAATCCTATCAAAAGTTTGATCTTATAAGCATAAATTGGTATACAACAGGGAGCCATTTAAGGTATTAGAGCAGATGAGTGACTATAACCAGATCTCTGAATAAAGATTAGTCTGGTTGTATGTATAGCAAAAAAGAGAGAGAAGGAGAACAGATGTTGAAACAGGAGCTTAGAGGCTGTTGCTTTAGTCCAGGGGCTGACAAGGGCCAAGAATGCAAGTGGGGGCAGAGCAGTGGGAACAAAAAGAAGACAAATGCAAAAGTAATTGCTAGCATAGAAATAAAGGGACTTGATAACTGAAAGACAGGAGAAAGGGGAGGGGGAACAACCAACCCAAGATGATGCCACAGGCAGAAATGAGAGAAAGAAGACGGACCATTAGAACACAGAACATGTCATAGGCACAAGGGGCATTAGGCATCTCTGCCTCCTGGCTTCCTTCAAATCCCAGCTAAAATCCCACCTTCTACAAGTAGCCTTTCCTGATCACCCTTAATTCTAACACCTTCCCTCTGAGAACGTTTCCAATTTGTCCCAAGTCTATCTCATTTATACATAACTGTTTACTTGTGGCTCCTCTCCCCTCCCCACCCCACCCCATTAGCAGGAACTGTTGTGGGCATTTTTGTTATCTCCAGGACTTAACACAGTGCCTAAAATATAGTAGGCTCTTTAATGTTAGCTAATTGAAAGAGAAGAAGTCCTAGGTAAATGGGAGTTTGGAGACATCCCCAGTTTCAGTCACTTGGGGCTATGAGATCTCCACGAAAACTCCCCACTTAGGGAAGGAGAAAAGCTTTTGTGTGGCAGAACAAGGTGTAGGACCTAGTATTCTAGATTTGGGGATCATGTCATCTGGTCTTGGATCCTGGTCTTGACCCTCCACTCTGATCAAATCAGAGTGAGAACTAGGAATTTAGGGGTGGCTAGGTGGCGCAGTGAATTAAAGCACCGGCCCTGGAGTAAGGAGGACCTGAGTTCAGACACTTAACACTTACTAGCAGTGTGACTTTGGGCAAGTCACTTAACCCCAATTGCCCTGCCCTCCCCCCCTCCAAAAAGCAGAGAGAGAGAGAGAGAGAGAGAGAGAGAGAACGAGGAAGTTAAGGGTCTTGGGCCTGATCCTGCTGAGGGACTCTAGTTTCTCAGGGAGCAGCCAGAGATCAGGCCTGTCCCTACCTTCTGCTTAACCCCAGAAGATCAGTTTGTCCCTTCTTTCTCACCATTTCCAGTCAACTTAGTCCTCAGCAACCTCCCTCCCCTTCATCCTCTTCCCCTCCCACTACTTTGTCTCCAGTCTGTCCTCTAAGGCACTTGAAAGTTGTTGAGACAGCTGGTGAAGTTAACATTTCTGTCTTCTCCAGAAAGATTCCATATCCCTTGGGGGGCCCCTTTGTTGGCTCAGATTTGGCTCTGACATCAGAACAGAATTTCCCAAACATCCCTGACCCTGGCCCTAGAAACAAGGATTGCCAAAACTTCAAAGAACCTTGGAACATAGAACATAAGAGCAGCAAGAGGCCTTAAAATGTAGAATATAGAATATTAGAGCTAAGAGGGACCTTGGAACATAGAATATAAAATGTTAGAGTTGAAAGAACCCCTAGAACATAGAATATCAGTGCTGAGTTATAGAAGAGTGTGGAATGTTAAAACAAATAAAATAGGCTGTTAGAACTAGTGATAACCTCTTGGATATTTCATCCAGTTGCCTCATTTTACAAAAAGGAGGGCAAGTGACTGACCCAAGGTCATACTTATGGTCCTCATTTGACCTTTATAATTCTCTGGCTGCTTTTTGGGCTCTGTCTCCACCCATTGCCACCTTTTCTTCTTTTAGTGTGCCCTAACGAAGGGTTTGGAGCCCTCATAAAAATAGATATACTATTCATTTTTAGTCATGTCTGACTCTGACTCCATTTGGGGTTTTCTTGGCAAAGATACTGGAGTGTTTGCCATTTACTTCTCCAGCTTATTTTACAGATGAGGAAACTGAGGCAAACAGGGTTAAATGACTTACCCAGAGTCACACAACTAGTAAGGGTCTGAGGCTGAATTTGAACTCAGCTCTTCCTGACTCCAGCATTCTATCCACTGTACCACCTAGCTGCTCAAAGTACTGTACATAGAAATATAAGCCCTGGCCTTAAGGAACTCCTGTCCTGGTTCTGCCCCCTTAGGATCTTTATTCTGCTACTTTCTCCTTTTACCCTGACCAGTCAAATATTTGGACTAATTGTGGATCTACTGTGTGTTAAGCCCAATTCTCTAATACTGGGTTCAGTGGTAGGTACCCATGTCTGAGGGGAAGGTGGGAGATATGACCTTTGCCCTCTAGGATTCTTTAGTCTTAGATGAGAAACATGGTCCCTGAACTCAAGGACCAAGTCCCCTCCCCACTTCCCACCCTTACCCTTTACCCCAGTTCCAGGGCCATAACACGACTTTCAGTGTTAAGCATTTTGTGTTCCCTTATTTCATATTTGTTTAATATCCCTTCCTGGAACCCTTCAAGAAGCTCCTCTCTCTCTATTGGACACTGCTGGGCTTCCCCCTTCCCTCTCTTTCACGGAAAATGTCCCTCCTGCAGGTAAAGATATTGTTCATTAGGCTTCCTCCCCGAAACAGTGGTACCAAATCTGGGAACATCAGTCCATCCATGGGTGTTGACTGACTGACTGTGACACGTATCAGGGATGTGTCAGATTCCTCCCATGCCTTGGTGATGTCCTATACATCCCTAGGGACCATCACAATCAATAAGGATGATGTATATGGATCATGGATCAGAGGATTTCAAATTAAAAAATACTTTAAAAATCATTTAGTCTAAACCCCTCATTTTTCAGAGGAGGAAACTGAGGCCCAGAGAAAAGATGTGATTTACTTTCCTAGGTTCACAGAGAGCATTACCAAGATAAAAGCCTCATTCCTCTAGCCCCAAATCCAGCTTTTCCCCATTTCATTGCACTGCCTCTCTCATTGGAAGCCTGATTCTCAAGTCCTTGGCTGTGCTTTTGGAAGCCCTGGCAAAGATTACTCTGGAAAACTCCCCTTCCTTGGGCAACATCCCCTTGTCCAGTGCCACCTGGATCTGGTCCCACCACACAGAAAAAGGCAGCCAAGTTTTTCCAGCCTCTGCCCCCACCCCTTGTGTCAGACATGCCAAGACAGTTTTAGACACATCAACAGTTTTTTGTTTTGTTTTGTTTTTTCTCAAGGGAAAGAAGGTTCTGTGCTAGGATTTTGGGTCTCTGCCTTTCCTGCTCTCCCCCCTCCATATGAGTAACAGCAGGGTGACAGCAGTTCACCTCCACTTTGACCCCAGCACCTGGCTTGCCCCCATCTGCCCTCCCAGGAGACCTGTCACTTGGGGAGGCAAAAGACGCTGAATTTAGAAACCAGGCCCAGGGTTCAATCTTTGAATTTCCTACTTTTTATCTGTGTGACTTTGGACAAACTTCTCCAAACCTCCATTTTCTTTTCTGGAAAATGGAGCATACTGATTTGAATGACAGTCTTCAAAGAATTGCTGTACTTTGTGAATGCTGAGGTTCTATAAGAATCAGAGGTATGATCAGAACTGGGACTAACAGAGGGTGGCCAGGGTTTGCTCCAGGGGTTGGACATCTGGTCAGGGCCACTGCCCACTCAACTAGCCTGTTCCCTCACACTATCCCTGAGATACCCCCACTCCAAGGTCCCATAGCCATTGTGTTCCTCCCCTTCTCTGCCTGGCCTGGGGACCTATAACCTCCATCAGCATGTGACTAGAGTGGGAAGAAGAGAGGACAGTATCGAAAGAAACCCTCAACAGTTGCCCTCCTCAGTCTCTTTCTCTTCCTCTCCTCTCCCTTTCCACTGTGCCTTCTGGAGCTCTCATCTATTGTTAACAAATTCCCCTTCATCTCATATGCCTTCTATCTTCTTATGCTCACTGAAGCCTTCTTCTGAAGCCCCCACACTCCTGGCATCCTCTCCAAAGCTAGCTGCTCTTTCATTTCCAAACTCCTGACATCAGGCCAGGAGGAGGAGTTGGCATAAGCCTCACTTGTCATTTCAGAGTTTCCCGCTGCCATCAATAGCCAACAATCCCTCTAAATCTTTCCTCCTTTAAAGCTCTCTCTGTCACGTCTGGGACCTTGTGGCCATCACCTATAACCTTCAGATTCTCTTCCCCCACAAGTTCAGCACCTGGCTCAAGCCTTCTCCACTTCAGCATCTACTTTCTTCAGATACCCTGACCTCCTAATTTCTCAGCCTTCTCAAGTCCCATAACCTCTGTCTCCATTATACCCCAATCCAGGAATGGCATTTTTAGCCCCAACCTCCCAATTTGACTCAACTGAATTTGCCCCAGGTGCCAAAATTTTTAGTTATAGTTATCATAATCATCAATTGTTATCCATCATCCATTATTACCCTCATCATCATCTCAATTTCCTGTACTTAATACTTGGCCTCCTCCCTGTTTTATCCCATAAACCACTGACCATCTTAGAGAATCTGGGTTTCCCAACCTGGCCTCCACCTAACCCTCATTTCAAACTCTTAGAGTTCCTCAGAATTTCTTGGAGTCTCAGAGTCAGAAGACACCTTAGAAACCCTCCTAACCCCTACCTCAATTATGACTCTCCTTTGAAGCATCCCAAACAATATCCAGTCACCTGGCCAATGTTTGAGCACTTCCAGTGATGGGGAGCTCACTACCTCATGAGGTGACCTATTGTAGTTTTGGACTATTCTGTTCGCTGGGAAGTTTTTCCTTCTCTTGAGCCTGAATCTGCTTTTCTGTGACTCCTACTCACTATTCCCAGTTCTGCTCTGTGGGAGCAAAAAGAACAAGAATAATCACTTTTTAAATCACGACTGATCTTTGATAACTTGAATATCAGACCTTAAGCCCCTTAGAGACAGAGATTGTATCTCCTCTTCCACCTCCTATTCTCCCTCTCCCTTCCTTCCCTACAACCCTGAGCCTAGCTAGAGCTAGCTCAGTGTTTGGTAGACTCTGAAGGAAAGTATGGGAGAGGAGAGATATTAGACTGACTACCAAACTGAAGGTCTACAGAGCCATTGTGCTGATTTCATTGTTGTATGCCTGGGAAGCCTGGACAGTCTAATAGTGCTATGCCAGGAAACTGAATTGCTTCCATTTGAATTATCTTAGGAAGATTCTGAACATCACCTGGCAGGACAAGGTACCAGATACTAAGGACCTTATTCAAACTAAACTGCCAGACATTCAAACTCTGCTTCAGAGAGTGCAACTCGGACGGGCTGGCCACATTGTTCAAATGCAAAATGTACACTTTTCAAAACATCAGTTTTATGGAGAACTCACACAGGGCAAGCATTCACATGGTGGTCAGAAGAAGCGATACAAGGACACTCTTAAGGCTTCTCTTAAGAACTTTGGAATTGATTGTGTGACGTGAGAGACACTGGCACAGGACCGCTCAGCATGGCGTGCCCTCATCAGAGAAGGTGCTGTGCTCTTTGAGACAAAGCAGAACAGCTTGAAGGAAACACAAGATGTGCAGATTTAGAGAATCTGCCCCAGATGTTCACATGGATTATTTGTGCCCGACCTGTGGTAGAGCATTCCGAGCTCCTGTGGGTCGGATCCGCCACAGCTGGCCACACTGAAACTTAACTTTAGCACAGTGATGTCATTTTGGTCCTCTCTGTAAATGAACAACAATGACCAGCACAGCCCTGCGCATAGGGGCCAGCCTATCATAGGGGCTTTGTAAAATATTTAAATAACTCCAATGACAAGAAGTTCAAAATCTTATGAGAGAGCTTGTCCCACTGGGAGACAACTCTAAATGTTAGGAAGTTCTTCCTTATATAGATCATAAATCTGCCACCTTATACTTCTGTCTCTATGATAGATTTATTGCTTACCTGCCTTCCCTCCATTCCCAGGGCTTCCTCCCACCCTCTTTACCATCCGGATTCCCCAGTGACATACCTACTCTTCCTTTCTCTTCTGCCCCTCTATTCATTTGCCTTCTAAATTGCCTTCTCCAGGAAGCTTTTCCTGATCAACCTTGCTTTACTCATTCCTTCACTGGGCATTCTTTCAGAGTTTATAGATTGTGTTGTATTCCTGATTTTTTTTAATTTTATGTCCATGTTCTGGGTGCAGTTTTTATCTCTCCTTCAGATTCTGGACTCACACTTGTGGACGGAGGCTGTTTCTCAACAATTCTCAGACCCAGAGCTTCTTCGGGACAGGATCTTGCCATCTCTGACTAGGGATCCTCTGATAACAGAGATCATGTCTGTCTTTCAGACCAGGGGCTTCCTGAAGGCAGGAGCTATGCCTTCCACCTCAGCCCAGAGATTCTCTGAAGGCAGAGCCTTGCCTCCTCCCTCCATTTGCTCCCTCACAGTACTCACCCTACAACTTTGCTCACAAAGAACTCACTAGGCTCTCATGATGAATCCCTTACTGAGTTTCAGAGAGCCTCAGGGAGTCAGGAGACCTGAGTACTAGCCAAACTCCAACTCATTTCAACAAGTATTAAGCATCTCTTATATGTCATGTGTTATGCTAGCCACATACAAAGACCCACTCCCAAGATCCTCTTAACCAGTCATTTACTTCAAAAGACTTAAATTCTACTGCATCCTTGACATTGTCTCTGTCATTAACTTACTATGGAATGAGGGGCTTGTACTAGATCATCTATAAGAGACTGTGAAGTGGGTATAGTGAAAGGAGTGCTTGACTTTGAATCAGGAGAGATTGGGGTCCAGTTTCTGTATTTGACACTACCAAGGCTGTATGAACCTGGGCAAGCCACTTACCCTTTAAGTCTCAATTTCCTTACCTGTAAAATAGAGATAATATATGAAGTACTTAGCTCACAAAACTGTTGTGAATCACCATTGAGATCATGTAAAGTACTTTGCAAATCTTAAAGCCCCTTATAAATCTCACTTGTTTAATTGCTATCACCTAAGGTCCCTTCTAGCTCTGACATTCCATGAATCAGGGCAAAGGCCTTTAACCTCTTCGGGCTGTGATCACCTCTTAGGGCCTCAACCACTTCATCTGTAAAAACCCTAGAGAAATCGTATCTGAGAAGGTTGCTGTAGCTATGGCAGTTTGAGCTGCAGAGAAAACTGACTCCAGCTCAGTATATCCAGTACATACAATCCCAGCAGGGAGCAGCTTTCATAAGAAACTAAGCCAAGAGTTATTTGGATGGTGGACATGCAAAAAAATCCAATAGAGTCTCCAGGATTAAAAATTCTTTAAAAAAATGATGATGACACCTTCCCCAAGTAGGACCTGCTCTGGCTGATTCCTAAAGGGGAAGACTGTATCTTAGCTAAAGGTCGCATCTCCCTCTATAACTATTAGTAACTTGACAGAATGCAATGCCAAAACCAATAATATTATTCTCCATGTTAATTGACTACTGAATTCATATTTTTACAGTGGAGTCTAGAAAAGTGTCTGAATTCCTGAGATTATTGCTCTTTGAGTAACATCATGATTGGTGTAAGAAAGATGGAAAGAAATTGGGGAGGGATAGGAAGCAATACCATGGGGGAAGATCTGATCTGTGACATTGGTTTCTTTTCCCAGCACTCTTCCTGAAAATGGGGACTTCCTAAACTGTACCCAGCTGTGTTCCTGCTCCAAGAGTGACTTCAACCCTGTATGTGACACCAGGAGCCACACTGAGTATGTCACCCCCTGTCAGGCCGGCTGCACAGGTCTGCAGGGTGATCCAGGTCAAGGCTCAGTGAGTCCCCTTTAATGATCTTTCCTTCTTCCTCTCTCTCCTTCAGTTGGGGGGGGGGGGGCTTAGGGTGAGAGGGGAGAGTAGGGTTCATTCACAGAATCTTGGAGTTGAGAGAGATCTCAGAGTTCACCCAGTCCACCACATAGCTGACCAGAATGACGAGCACTCAGCCAACCTTTTCTTGAAGATCTCCAATCCAGGGAGCCCACTACCACCCCAGGTGGCCCAGTCCACTTTGGGACAGCTCTCCTTTTTTGTGCTATTCCTAATATCCAGACTGATCTTGCTCCCACTTTTTCTTTTTTGTTTTTTTCTTTCTCTTGGGTTTTTCCCATTTTTTAAAATTAAATTGGTTTGTTTATTTACTTTTAGTTTACAACATTCAGTTCCACAGTCCCTTGAGTTTAAAATTTTCTCCCCCTCCCTCTTCCCCCCCACCATCATGGCAGCATGCACTCGAATATAGGATCTACAAATATCTTCACATTAATCATTAGTCAGGTTGTAAAGAGGGATTATAACTGATGGAATGATCAGTGGGAAAGAGGAAACAAAACAAAACAAGAAAAAGAAACACAGCAAGTAGTTTGTTTCAATCTACATTCAGACTCCGCTTCTCTTTCTCTGGATGTGGATATCTCTTTTGATCATGATTCTTTTGGAGTTGTCTTATAACCTTACATTGCTGAGAGGTTGCTCCCATGTTTTCCAACACCCAGATCTGCCTTCTAGAGCAAGACAGAACAAACCTAATTACCCTTCCATATTTGAGATCTTCAAAAACTTGCAGACGGCTATCATGTCCTAAGTCTTCTCTTCTGCAAATAAATTATCCTTAGTTCTTTCAGCTGAGCCATGTAGGATGATCTGAGCTGGCATGAGCAGAGGGCTTGCTCACATCTGCTCCGAAGGCCCTTGGCCATCCTTGCTGCCCCCCGCCCCAATGCTTATCTCGTTTATCGGTGTCCTTCCTAAAATATGACCCCCCCAGAACTGAATATAGCACTGCAGGTTTGGCCAGCCAGGGTAGCAGACAGCAGGGCCATCCCCTCCCTAGCACAGGCCACTATGCCCCTTAGGGCAGCCCAAGACCTCAGCTTTCATGGCTTTGGTAGAACTATGACTCTCATCAAGTTTGCCATCCACCAAAACTCCCAGCTATTTTTAGACTAATGCTAGCTAGCCAGGTCTCCCCGATCTTGTGTTTGTCAAGCTGGTTTTCTGAACCTAAGTGTATGACTTTACAGTTAATCCTAGTGTGTTTCATCTTATTACTTATAACCCAACTTTCTGGCTTTGGATCTTGGATCTCTTTAGAACTCTTTGGATCCTGACTTTGTTATCAAGTGCTAGAGGCCCCTCCCCCAGCACTGGCTGTGTCATCTGGAAGTATACTGTCTATGCCTGAATCCAAGTCATTGATAAAAATGTTAAACACCACAGGGACAATCACTGATCCCTGAGGCACTCCACTAGAGACCTCTTTCCTAGCTGACTTAGAGCTATCAGTGACTACTCTGAGTATAGCCATCAAACCCATTCTAAAACTTCCTAATTGTGTTATTGTGTAGCCAAAGTCTCTGCACTTTCTCCAGAAGGATAACTTAAGAGGCTTTTTCCAATGTTGTACTAAATTTAGGTAAACTATATCTATGACATTCTCTGAGAATCCAGTCAAAAGAAGAAAATAATATAGGAAATGGGGTTAGTCTAGCATGATCCAATGAAAATGAAGTCATGCTCGTTCTTTGTGAACTAGAGATTTACTAAACATTCCTTTAATATAATACATTCTAGAATTTTGCCATGAATTAAAATCAAAATGACTGTCCCACCCCTTGATTGGGTTGTAGTTTACAGCCTCTGTTCACTTCTTTTTATTTTTTTAATTGACAGCATTTTTTCTTCTCAGGTCACAGAATTTGGCCTTTTTCAGTCTTGTTGAAAAGGCCAAGATTTTTGCCTGCATCCTGGGCCATCCCCAGTTGTCCTGATCTATATTTGGCCACTTCACCCAGATGGTTCCAGAGGAGAAAGTGAGGCTGGTGACTTTGCACAGCCTACCTCACTTAAATCCAATTCACTTGCATATCATAGCATCACCTCTCTGATGTCATGGTCCTCTTTGAGAACGTAGGACAAATAGCAGCAGCATTTGTTGACCATTAAGTACAGCTTGAATACACAGTGTGACATAGCTTTCCAATAAGTTAATGCAGCTAAGATGTTAAATATAGTTGAGAAGCATTTATTAAGCTCCTACTGTGCCAGGCACTGTGCTAAGTCCTAAGAAAGGAAAAAACAGTCCCTGCCCTCAAGGAGCTCACAGTCTAATAGTTAAGTGATTTGTCCAAAATTATCCAGTGAGTAAGTCTGGGAGCAGAATTCCAACCCAAATCTCTAGGGCCCAAGTGCAGGAGTCTTCACATTCTACCACAGCTATTTTTAAAATATTCCAATTGCTATAGTGTATCTAAGCCTAACTTTGGGGAAACTGCCAGGGAGACATTGTAGTTAAGTAGGACATGGCCTCAGTGGTTTTTAGCTACATTCTATCTGAATCTTGAGGCAACATGTTACAATGCAAGAACTACAGACTAGTACAAGTCCAGCCTCTGACATGTATTGCCTGTTTTACTTTGAGCAAGTCATGTGACTTCTCTGACTTCAGCTTCCTCAACTGTAAAATGAAGGAGATTGAACTAGTTGTGCTCAAGACTGATTGGACTAGATTGGACCAGATGAGGCCCTCTGACTTTAGACTCTAGAAATCTCTTTGTGTTGTGGTGGCTATATTGTATCTAAGCAATATAGGATTGAAATACAGTGTTCGAGAGCAATAAAATGTTTTTGGGTTTGCAGACAGGCAGAGTTTGTGTTTCAGAATGACTTTGATTGAGGTTCCCATAGTGCCCAATCCAGGAGGGTCATTCTTTGGTTTATCACTAAGAGAATATCCAAGAATCATGGGACTTGAGAGTAGGGGAGAGCCTGGAGACACCCTAATTCGGGGAGAGAGACAGAGAGAGAGAGAGAGAGAGACAGAGACAGAGACAGAGACAGAGACAGAGAGAAAGAGAGAGAGAGAGAGAGAGAGAGAGAGAGAGAGAGAGAGAGAGAGAGAGAGAGAGAGAGAGAGAGAGAGAGAGTATATCAACCCCTTGAGCAGTCTGGTGGAATCCAGGGACCCTTTGTCAGAATCATTTTTTGTTAATGCAAAAAATATATATGATCAATATATATGATTACAAGAAAACCAATTATATTGAAATATGGCTATCAAAGTATTTAAAAAACAAGCCCACAGAACCGAGATTAAGAACCCTTGAGCTAATCCAATTTCTTGATTTTACAGACTTTTTTAAAGTCACACAGAAATTAAGAGGCAAAGCCAGGGCAAAAACTAACTCCCAGCCCCAGGGATAGAGGTTATTGCTGTTGTGTTGCAATATCTGTTGTGATGTTAAATAGGCCTATAAAATGACAGGGTTACAGTTTATAAGATTTATAAGGACTCTTTCAGCTACAACATTCTAGATTCCATCTAGCTCAGACATTGTACATTGTAAGGTACCTTCTAGTTCTAACATTCTAGGATTCTGTGCATTTGGTGGGGGAGGTGTTGATATTTATCTCTTTCAGGGAATTACCTACTCTGGGTCTCAGTTTCCCCATATGTCAAAACTCTCTTCTTAAAGAAAGTCTCATTTGATACATATATGTGTATGTATGTATGTGTGCATGATATAGAATGCATGTGTGTGCATATATATAGGTACATATATACTTCTAAAGAGAGAGAGAGATAAGAAGGAAAGAAAGAAAGAGGGGAGAGAGAGAATAAGGGAGAGTGGGAGGGAGGGAGAGAGAAAGACAGAGGCAGATGGGGGGAGGGAGGGAAGAGAGAGAGAGAAAGAGAGAGAGTTATGATAATTCTTTAGCTGTTCTGGTTTCTCCCTTTATTGGGATCATGCTTTCCAACATTGTTTGCTTTTCTCCTCTATGCCTAGCTTCCCATTGAAATCACTAAGCATATTAAAATAGAAACTGATTTAATAAGGAGGACCTTATTGAGTTCTTAGAACTTCTCTACTTCCATCATCCCCTACAACAGATGCTGGCAGAGAAGCTGCCATTATCTCCATGGCGGCATTTTTACAAATGTTTGACAAGGCCACTGAAATACAAGCAAGATGACCAAGCATTCTTGAAAACATTTTTCTTCTTGCCTTTGGATGAGCAATAAAATTAGCTCTGCCAATTCCTTTATTTGCTCCTCTGAGCTGTCCTTCCTTATAGCTGATTTCCTGTGGCCTTCTGGCTTAATCATAGTGAAGATGTCAAATGAATAGGCTTCAGATAAGCTAATGTTTAAAGATGGTCTGAAAATTGTGTGATTCTTATCACTGTGTCCCCCTTTGATGATGATGATTATGATGATAAAAATGTGTGTGTGTGTGTATAGTACTTTAAGGTTTATAGAATGTTCTACCTATATTAACAAAGGTTGTGCCATTAGAGTATAAACCTAGACTAGTTCTACCGTGTTAAAAAAAAAAAGTTTAAAGAAGTATAGTTCTGAGTTCCTCACAACAATCCTGGGAGGTAGGTGCTATTATCCCCATTTTACAGATGTGGAAACTGAGGCTGAGAGAGGTCAAATGACTTGAAGGTCACACAGCTATTAGGCATCTCCCTAATTTCAAGCCCAGACCTCTATCTTCTGTGCCAACTAGTAATCCTTTTCTGTTCTGCCACTGCCACCACAGAAAGAAGGCAGCCTCAAAGGGCTGTGGACTATTTTGTATTTTTCTTTGTATCATAAATTTCCATGGACACAGAATTCACTGCCAAGTGGAACAGGTTTCTGGTGTGAACCTCTCTGTATATGTTGTAGGGGCAGCATGGAATGTGGACAGAGAACTAGACTTAGAATCAGGAAGCCCTGAGTTCAAATCCCATCTCAGACACTTGCTAGTTGTGTGAATTAGGAAAATCACTTAACCTCTGTACCTCAGTCTCTTCATCTGTAAAATAAGGAGGTTGGAGTTGGGGACCTCCAAGGTCCCTTCCAGCTCTCGGATAACACTAAAATAAGCTGACCATCAGAAAGTAGATAATCAATCTATTGACAAAACTATGCTTCTTAAAATCTTTCTAGCACAGTAGAACCTGCCTACCCTCATACTTGAGTGGTTCACCCTTTGTTAACCCAGGGGCATGTGGAGTCCTAGCATCTGATTCTCAGTGTGAGTAGGCTGATAGAAGTTTGGAGGAAGAAGAAACCAGTCTGGGTAGGAATGGCCAGTAAGCCTTCCAGGAGAAGCTGGAGCTTAAGTTAGGCCAGAAGAGTGGAGAAGAGGCTTGGTGACCACTTGACAGGTACAGATTTGATGGGGGTGGGGCTAGAAAATACTAGAGGGCTTTGGATTGTGTGGTGAGCAATGAAGCATTTGTCTTGAGCCTTTGTGAGGAGGGGTGCTGTCAAATTAATCTGAATTTTGGAGATGAACATACAAAATTGTTCTTGTAATCTCTCCCTCACTTGGGTTGGAGGAGGAGGAGGGAGCTCACTAGTTAAGTGCTTCTGTAACAATACAAGTGGGGTACCACAAACCTGCTTTGCAATGGTGGACTCCAATTGTCCTGATATAGAGAAGGTGTAGCCTGGGATGGTAGAATAGACCACTGAGTACCTTGATGGGGGCTTCATTTTCCTCATTTATAAAATAAGGGGGTTGGGCTAAATGTTCTCTGAGGTCCCTTCCAGCCCCAGATCTATGATCTTACAACCACAGGTTCCTTAGTTCCTAAGTTTTTCATAGCTGTGGGTAGGGAGAGGTTAACCCAATGATCAGGACTGAGAAGAGGGTCAGACTCTTCCAAAGAATCTCAGAATTAGAGGGCATCTAGTCCAAGCCCATCCTGAAACAAGCACCTCCTTAAAACTATCCCATGCTAGCGATCATCCATGAAGTGCTCTGGTGAGGATAAACCCACTACCTCCCACTTCTGATGGCTCTAATTGTAATGAAGTTTTTTCATACATGAAGCTAAAAACGGCCTCACTATAACTTTCACCCATTACTCTTACTCCCCTACCCCACCCCAGACCAAACAGAATAAGCTTCCTCTCTCTTCTTTGTGATAGCCCTTCTGCAAGATAAGCCTTCCCAGTCCCTCTGACTCATCTGAAGCCTTTGGTTTTCAGGGGGTGAAGAACGAAGATGAGTACATTGTCGAATTAGGACTATAGATGAGACCAGGACTGGGGAACCTGCACCCTTGAGGCCACATGTGGCCCCCTAGGGTCCTCAAGTGTGGCCCTTTGACTGAATCCCAACTTCACAGAACAAATCTCCCAAGTAAAAGCATTTGTTCTGTACAACTTTGACTCAGTCAAAAGGCGGCACATGAGGACTTAGAGGGCCACATGTAGCCTCGAGGCCTCAGGTTCCCCATCCCTGGATTAGACCAATGAGTTAAATCTAGAAAATCCAAGTAGGTGAATGCAACTTGCATTTGGGCATGGCTTGGAAGGAAGATGCTATTCATGTCTTGGGCTGTGGAGAGGGAGCTGAACATGGACCTTCAAGGATACAAAGGGCTATCACATGAAAAATGGATTTGGGTCTGATGTAAAGGGAAACTTTGTAACAATTAGAACTAGGCAAAAGTGGAATGAGATGCCTCAGAAGTGGACTCCATCATTGGATGTCTCCAAGTAGAGATCAGGTGATGACTTGTCACGGATATTTTAGAGGATTCTTGTTCAGGTTATAGTGGATGCCCCTTAAGGTCCCTTAGATAGTCTGTGATTCTCTGACCTCCTAGCCTGGAGAGGATCCTGTGTCAGGCTATTCCATGGGAACAAGTCAAAGATTAAGGACCTTTTATCCACATCTGTTTTCTGCCCTCTCCTTGGTGTGTTATTTCTGAATTGAATATTCCTTTGTGAGTGAACTCTAAAAAATACACTTGTGAAACTTAACACATGTGGAGACAGTGAGGAGAAGGAAAAGAAAGAAATGGGACCTGGAACTAGTCATCCAATCATTGTAGCAGTGACAAAGGAAGGAGCAAGGTATTGGGGGGAGGGAGGGAGAGAAGCATATCTCTAAGTCCAGCAGGATCAAGGACAAAATGATGACAGGGCATTCTGGGAGGCAAGGTTGAGTGGGATTCATAGGTTGGGAGTGTTTAGTAAGATGTACAAGGAACCAAGGAAAAGATCCAATGGCTCAGCTCCAAGGAAGACCTAGTACCCCATGAAGCTGATGCAGTACAGGAAAGCGTAGTGGTGAATGCACAGTCTTTCATCCAGGTGTACCAGGGCTCCCCAATGCTTTTCTCTCTCTCTCACCCCCAGGACTCTCCTTTTCTTTTCTAGGTTGTCTACACAAACTGCAGCTGCCTCCTTTCGGGAATTAGGGATAGTTCAGTCACCTCTGGTTCCTGTGAATCATCCTGTAGTCATCTGGTGTTCCCCTTCATCATCCTCGTCAGTCTTGGAGGGGCTGTGGCCAGTATCACTCACACGCCCTCTTTCATGCTCATCCTGAGGTAATGGCACACATACCTAATTAGATTTGGCATCCCTCAGGTTGGGGGGACATGACACTGTGTGATGGGATAGTTACATATATAACAACAAAGGCAACATTGAATGTGAGGGATGTTATATGACTTATTGAGTGGAAGCAACCCCACATTTTGAGGTCATAAACTAAGATAACAGAAATGTCTATGGGAAGAGAATATGGTAGACCACATAGTACAGTGGGAGGAGAGCTGAATCTAGAGGTAAAAGGTCTGAGTTCAAGTCCTAACTTTGATGCTTCCATTTGAACTTAGATAAGTCACTTAATTTCTCAAAGCCTAAGTTTCCTTATCTGTAAAGTGAGGATAATGATCCTTGCATTAGCTCCCTCCCTGTTTCTTTGAGGAAAGTACTTCATAAACCCTAAAGCTTTCTAGAAATGGAAACTGATCTTGTTATATTAGATAAGGAAATGGGCTATCAACTAATGGGGGCATCATTTCTTTCCTCATTACCACCCAGCAATGGGAGGCCCACAGTAAGTACTCAGATCACAAATCACATGAATGAATCTATGAAGTCATTGATGAATGAATGATTTAATCAGATGGATAGATTGAAGAATCAATGAATGAATCTCTAAATGCACAAATTAACGAATGAACTGGTTAACAAATTAAATTCCCGCATAGTCTTGTCATGGCTGAGTCATTTCACCTTGATGGGGGCTTCATTTTCCTCATTTATAAAATAAGAGGATTGGGCTAAATATTCTCTGAGGTCCCTTCCAGCTCCAGATCTATGATCTTACAACCACAGGTTCCTTAGTTCCTAAGTTTT
>NW_027187352.1:4370149-4418398 GCF_028583685.1 Petaurus breviceps papuanus
TGGGTAGGGAGAGGTTAACCCAATGATCAGGACTGAGAAGAGGGTCAAACTCTTCCATAGAATCTCAGAATTAGAGGGTATCTAGTCCAAGCCCATCCCTGAAATAAGCACCTCCTTAAAACCATTCCATGCTATCGATCATCCATGAAGTGCTCTGGTGAGGATAAACCCACTACCTCCCACTTCTGATGGCTCTAATTGTAATGAAGTTTTTTCATACATGAAGATAAAAACGGCCTCACTTACAACTTTCATCCATTACTCTTACTCCCCTAACCCCACCCCAGACCAAACAGAATAAGCTTCATCTCTCTTCTTTGTGATAGCCCTTCTGCAAGATAAACCTTCCCAGTCCCTCTGACTCATCTGAAGCCTTTGGTTTTCAGGGGGGTGAAGAATGAAGATAAATCTTTGGCTGTTGGAATCCAGTTCATGTTGCTGAGAGTTTTAGGTAAAAATAAAAACTAGGGTGGGATGGGGTAGGATGGGTTATGGAGTCAGAGAAGATGGAAGAAATGGGAAAAAAAGGGAAGGAGGAAACAATGTAGAAGAGAGACATATATGTAGTATTCTAATCAGTATTTGGGGAACCCAAGGTGTCATGGATTCCTAGAATTCGCAGAATCTTGAGAGTTCATCTAATCAATAAAGGTAGCAATATGTAACAATAACCATTTTGTTGGAGACCCATATACTTGTCCTGACCCTGCTACCCCTCATTATGAGACCTTAAGCCTCTCACTTCTCTCTTCTGGGCTTCAGTTTCCCCATCTATAAAATAAGCTTAGTTACTAGTTGTTCTAGCTACCTCACAGAGATACCTTAGAAATAAAAGCAAACCCAATTCAACAAACCTTTAGTAAGCTCCTATTCATGACAATGAGGCTATAAGCCAGAAAGACAATGCAAACTCTGCCCTCAAAGAACTTATATTTTACTCAGGGAATACATCATTTGCACAACTATGTATGATATACTTTGCAATATGATGAGGGGACAGAAATGATCACTTTCTATAGTGGTGGTTTGGGGGGAGGGGAGATCATGGAAGGATCCATGGAAGAAGTGGCCAAGACTTAAAAGAAAAAAAAAGGCAGGAAGTCTTGTATCATGGAAAGAAGTCTGGACTTGGAATCAGCCTAGATTCAGATCTCTACTCTAATACTTGCTTGCTATGTGACCCTAGGCAAATCACAAGCAGCATGGGACAATGGAAAGGAAACTAGATTTAAAGACAAAGGACCTGGATTCAAATCCTAGTTCTGCCATTTACCACCTGGGTGACCTTGAACAAATTGTTTCCATTCTCAGGGGCTCAGGTTTCTCATCTGTAAAATAGGAGTTTGGACTGTGTGATCTCATAAATTCCAACACTCAATCATGATGCTTCTCTGACAATGAAACTGTAAATGAAGGGCTTAGATGAGGTGGTCTCTAACCTTCCAGCCTTCAGCTTCGATAAATATGAATGGGAGGGGAAAAGTATCAAGTGCTTACAATGTGGCAGGCTCTATGTTGAATGCTGAAGATACAAAAAGAAAAATAAGGCAGTCTTTGCTGTCAGTGAATTCTAGGTGGGGAAAACACCATACATAGGAGAGTCCAGCTGCAAGGCAGATGGAAGAGCCCGGAGGTCCTTGGTGTAGGTCATATGGAAATAGCTGAGGGTTTGGAGAGCATAGTGGCCAGATGGTAAGGACTTTTTGCCCTCTTGGCTGGATGCTGATGTATCCCATTCCCCCCCCCACCCCCGTAGCAGCAAGCACCCCAAGCATCCTCAGGGTTTGCTGCTAATACAGGTTCTTGGATCTGCTTTGATAAAGGAAAGCAACTCAAAATGGGTTAACAAGCTTACTTTAATCAGTCAAACATGTATCGTTTACCTAGTTCAGGGGAAGAGGTCAGCACACTGAACTTCAGAATATACAGACAGAATTATCAAGACAGAGAAACAGATCAAGTAGACAGATTTCAAACTGTCCAACCATTACATCCATACCCAATCAACATCTGGGTTTCAAAGCCGGGGGGCTCTGGACAACGGCTTCCCAGAATCCAGATCAAATCACAGAACACTTCTCAAAGTGAGCCCCAAAACAAAGCTACACATCAGGGCTTATATAGCTTTCTCCTGGCTCAGAGAATGTAACAACCTTCTGGACCCACTGGCCAATCAAGAAGTATCTACTGAAAAACAAGCCTCCCACCCCAGGTTCCAAGTGCACTTTACCCTAGGGGCTGGGAAGATCTTACAAATTTACATTCCCATTACACCCCCCCCCCCATCCTCTTTCCCATGAAAGACAACCCAAAGTCTCTGAACTGATCACAAGTACAAATAGGAGAACAGTCTCCAGTCCCTACTTCACTCTGGGCTCACCTGATGGAGATCAGCTTCCAGCAGGGACAGGGGAAGGGCAGCATTCAGAGCCTGCTTCTTACTAGGTCTACTGCATAGAGAACTGGAAAGGATATGTATTCCAAATATTTTGGGTTTGTTTTTTTTTTGGAGGGGGTGAAGGCAGGGCAATTGGGATTAAGTGACTTGCCCAAGGTCACACAGCTACTCAGGTCCTCCTGGCTCCAGGGCCGATGCTCTATTCACTATGCCACCTAGCCACACCCCCCCCCAATATTTTGGATATCTGTGATTATGGGTAGAAGTGGGTAACTATGATGATTAAATACCCTCTACCTCAGACAGGATGGCTTCTATTCCACAAAGATGCTTTTCTTGATATATTCCAGGGAAGGCATCTTCACTATGTCTCTTGGTAAAATATCCAATGACTCCCAGAACTTACTAGAATGATATCCAACTTAAACTATTCCATTTACTAAAGGGAATCAGATAATAGTTGCTCTTCACCTCTGGTAGGCCTACATCTAGAGTAAGGCCCAGCCCTCAGAGAGCCTCCTAGTCTTAAGGGAAAACATAACCTCTGCCCTCACAGAGCTTTTGGTCTGAGTGGGAGACACATTCCCTGTATTCAAGAAGCCCCCAGCTCCTGAGAGGATCAAAGCCCCTGCTTTCAGGGAGCCCCCCAAATCTGAGGAACCTTCCCTCGGTATAATCATCTGCTAGAAATCTCACTCTGGTCCTCTCTGACCCATGGCTTGGAATGTATGCATTCATGCCCCTGTTAGCCCTAGGAAGGAGTCATAGATCCCCATAGGTCTGAACTGGGCGGTCCCACTTATATAACCCACATTTTCTTCCACAGCCTGGATGCCCAGTCCTGTGCTCCATGGCAGTGCCATTGACACTGCCTGTGTCTTCTGGGCTGATACCTGTGGGATGCAATCCCTTTGTCGATACTATGACCATGACCTTCTCAGGCATCGGTGAGTCCCACCAGCTGTGTGTGGTCAGGAAGAGAGGGAGGGAGAAATAAAGATTCCATAGAATAAGTGCTACTCAGGCTGTCCAGAAACAGGGATTTAAATCCCAAATTCTGACCCAGGGTGGATTTTATAGATAAATCTCGGGTTTTGAGAAGAAGGGGTACAAGGGACTTGTCAATAATTATTAGAAAAGATAGTTATTGTTACCATGTGCAGGATGGATCAGAAGGAAACCATTAAAAAGCATGGCATCACAAGAAGTCTAGAAATTCTCTGAAATGGTCAATGACTCAGGAGAGAAGAATTATCTGGCAGTTGTACAAGGCAGGGAGTCCAATCTGAGAAACTGAGATATTTCCTGAAGGAGTCATTCACTCAGAATATGGCTCCAATGCTCTATCTTCTAAGGCCCATGCCAGCTCTCAAATTCCTTGCTTTGTGTTCTAAGACCCTTTAACCTTCCATGCTTGGCATTCTCAAGCCTCTTCCCATTCTAACATCAAGGTGCTGGACTTGTCTTTGAATCCAAAGAGAGACTCAAAGAAATCTTAATCCCACCAAGATAGAACTGATTGATTTCAGTCTACTTAATCTCGAGCGTTGCCTCGGAATTCCAGTCCTAGACCTGGATCACTTTTGAGTATTTTGATGGGAATCTAAAATCAGAACATGTGATCCAACAAATTATTATTTTCTGAATTTGTGAATGGGACAGAATATTTGAAATGATGTTTTAGTGGAAAGAACACTGGCCAAAGATTAAGACCTAGGTTTCATCATCAAATCTGTCCTTTAATAACTGTGTGGCCTTAGACAAGTTAATTATACTTTCTAGACCCCAGTTTCCTCCTGTATAAAGTGATTGGTTTGAAATTGCCTAACATCCATCTAGTTTAGTAATATTAACTTCAAATTTAGTAATTTTGGAGAAGGGAAAGATTAGTGTAAACTGGAGTGGCCAAAGAAAACCTCCTAGAGGAAATGGGGGTGGAGCTGATCTTGAAGTGTGGCCAAGATTTGGAAAGAAAAAGATGAGGGTGACAGAGAGCTCATGAGAACTAGGGAACATAGGGATGGCTGTGGAAAACATAATCCTTTCTTCCAGAGATAGGGCCACTGGACTTGATAAAGAGTGCCTTCTTAGGTTGTTCCCTCATTAGGGTGTGCCCCTCCCCTCAAATGGGATTATATTCAGGAAGATGCATTGAGGGAGACCTCAGTGGAGTTCATGACCACAGCTCAACAGCCTTTCCTATCCCTTCTTCCTCCAGGTTCATTGGGCTTCAGTTCTTCTTCAAGCTGGGTACACTGGTCTGCTTCATCCTGGTGTTCATCATCCTACGACAGCAGGAGAAGGAGGCTGCTAGCTATAGGTCCCATCATGGCCCTGTATCCCAGGAGGAGAAGTTGGTCCTCAGTTCAGAGAAGAGATCTGGGGAATCCAGAGTGTAAGCCAGCTACTGTAGGCCCAGTCTGCCCCCCTCCTCCATTTTGGGGTGAACAAATGACCCAACCGATGACGAGAAGAAGGAGTAACATTTGCAACAAATATAACCTTTGTTTCAGTCCCCTGCCAGGGGAAGGTATGGGGGCTATATATAAGTGAAAGAGCCAAATAGAGACTGGTCTCCTGGGATCTTGTCCCCAAAGAGCCATTCGGGGACTGGAACACACTGTCAGATGCTCTCTCAGTACTATCATTTTCTTGTAGTGAGAAAGCCTCAGAGAGACAACCTTAGTTCAGGGTCAGAGATCATCAAAAAACAATCCCCATTGTGGTCTGACTATCCTGCTTGCCTTCAATATTGGCTCATGTCTACTACCCACAGATAGAGACTGAATGAGTTCTTCAGTGATTTCAGCTCTCCTAGAAACAAAGAGGCAAGAGGATCAACCCCCAGGTCACCACACAAATTCACACATGGGTAAATGGAGATACAGGATTCCAAACTCACCATGAGTATGGGAGCTTCCCTGTTCTTGGACCTCGTCCCAATGAGATATAATCCCATTTGAGGGGATGTTGCCTAGGAAATGCACATCAAGGATGCTGTGCAATCATCCCCAGGAATGAATTGGTTGGTCTTTGACAATCACTAACATCAGGGATCGACTCTCTCTTCTATACTCTGACTCCATTTTTTATACACCTTTGATCATTCTTTGATCAGAGACTGAGAACAACTAGGCTCAGATTCTTTTGCCTAAGATCCTGACAGGTTTGTATATTTGCCTGGGTTCAATGATATTTCATTATACTGTTGCATTTATCCAAAGGTATGGTTCCCCCTGCTTTCATGTGCCTTTGTTTACACAAACTATAGATGGTCACCTCTTTATCCTTGGCCAGGCATTCATCCAGGGGATTCCTCCTTTTCCCCAACAAAACAAATACTTCTTCTTGACAAATCCCTGCCCAAGCCCACATCCCTCATCCAGAACTGACATCAAGCAGAGATTTTCCCCAACTTTTGGGTGAGAAAAGGTTGCTTTTAGTCTCTTTAAGTCACCTTAGGTAAGTAATTTTCTTACCCTGAGCCCCAGTTTGCTTTGTCTAAAATAATGGGAGCTAGTGGTATGGCAGATGGGTGGGATATGTCACAGGGGAAAGAACACTGACTTTGACATCAGAGGATCTGGGTTCAAATCTCTTTGCTGATGCTTACTGTCTTTATGATAGTAGGCAAGTCACTTAACCTCCCTAGGCCTCGGTTTCCTCATCTGTAAAAGGAAGCGGTTATACCCAGTGGCCTCTGGAGTCCCTTCTACCTCTGGATCTATGAATATATGATGGTCTCCCAGGTACCTTTTAGCTCTGATTCTCTACCTCTTGAGAACATTTCAAGAATGATCACCAAGGGCTCCTTCCATCTCTAAATCTGTGATCCCTATGACCTGAATCCAACAAATCTTCCTTATCCCTGGGAGCTTGGTTTGGTTTCCTGACCGCCCCAATTCCTGGTTTCTCTTTTCTACCACTGTTGTCTCATTTCCTGGTCCTTGTGCCCAGAGCCATTACTAAGAAAGGGCACCCTAGAATTTGCACCCAGGCTGCTGACATCCAAGGGGTTATGCCTCCTCTCCCAGGGCTGAGCTTCCCACCTAGAGCAAACTTTGTCCCTGTGCCTCATCTTCCATTAGCCTTGTCTGCCTGATCCTCAAAGGCTCATCACTGTGTCTCCCTTCCCAATGTCCAGTATCCCTCCTAACTCCTCCCTCCAGACTCTCTGGAAGACTGGATACCCTCTATTCTGTTGAAGTCATATCAGTGATCAAGCTGTCCCTTGGACTGCTGGCCCCCACTCAGGTGAATTTCCCCTAAGCATAAGAATTGTTAATTATTGCCCTATATGGACCCATTTCTATCTCTCTTCCCTTCTATCCCATCTTCTCATAGTTTAGATCTCATGAGTACATTTCATAGGGTTTGTTCACAAGGAAAACGAGAATACATAAATCCAGAAATAACAACTCGTAGAAAGGGTCTTGGATATGCAGATTCTAGAGATGCAGATATACTCCCAAACTAAACAGCACCTTACTTATCTAATCTAGTCCTTAAATAAAGCATCCTAGGCTGAACTTAACTCATAATTCTCTCTGGGCTATGAGCTTCACAACACCAATTCATTGGTGGCCCTGGAGAATGGTATTATCTTCTCTAGAACACTCACCAATTTTTGTAATTTGTCTACGTGGCTTACTGGGTTGAACTCATTGGCTCATTCTACCAATCCCTGTCTCACTCTTGGCCAATCAGGAAGTCTCCTGTTTTCATAGAGGTTTTTATGAAGGCCAGCATTCCCCCTATAAAATGATAATTTAGCTAATGAACTTCTCCCCAAACATAAGTTATCAAAGTTCATAAGACACATTCTTTGCTTTTAAGGGGTTGGACTATATTCCATTTGATTTAGCAATCATGTTAAGTTCCCCCCTGCATGGCACAAAAAAACATTGAATTCTAAGTATTAAAATAATGGGTTTCAAATTCCCTTTTGGATACTTCCCAACTTGTGCAACCCTGGGTAAATCCCAGTGCCTTACTGAGCCTCAATTACCTCTTCTGTAAAATGGGGTAGTAGTCCTTGCACTACCTACCCCTTAGTACTGTGGGGGTGCAGGAAAGTGTTTTAGGAACCCTAACCTGCTACAGGAAAAGTAGTTATGATTATCCTAGTCAGGACCCTATGTTGAGTGTTATGAGGTGGGGTCGTCACAGGGAAACAAAGATAAATCAGACATGATCCTCAGGGAGCTCACGACCTAGTAGGGGAAATTAGACAAATACATAAATAGCCATGATGCAGACAGGATATAATAATAGCAAAAGAACAAGTCAAATAAAACATCATGGGGAAATGCAGGAGGGTAGGGCTGACCTGCATTCTGTGCCCAAGGTCTCCCCTATCTGCACACTGACAATCAGTGAAGAATGGGGTGGTCAATCAGTTAGCATTGGTCAGGCACAAGCAGGGGTCACCTTTGTACTTTGAGGAGAAATGGCAGGAGGAGGAAGATCATCCCCTTTTCTTAGGGACCCCTCACTCTGAGGGTCCAGACACATCCTGTGACCTGAGCAGAAAGAAGACATATGTCTTTCCCTTTTCCTCAGGGAGCCCCCAATGTGAGGGATAAGATACCAACCCTGCTCACAGTGAGTCCTCATTCTTCAGAAAAGATGTGACCTTTGCCTTCAGGAAGACCCCAGTCTGAAAGGCATGGCCTCTGCCCTTCTCAATGGGGAGGGGGGGAAAGCTCTTCCTCAAAACATTTGATCACACTTACTTAACCAAGCATTATTAAAAAAAAAATGTGTGGATCTGGGGAGATGGGGGTTGACTGTATGCTGTGTGAAAAATGTATGATTATCTAAAAAACAAATGACAACCTACCAATTTCTACCCACCATCTCATTTAACTACCTACTGTCTCATTTCCTCATTAAGTCTCTCTCCAGGTTCCAAAGTAGTCTGGGATATGGATATCCTACTTTACTAATACTGAAGAAAGTCTTTCTTTAATCACTCACTTCCTACCTCAGTCTAAATTGATGAAAATCTCCACTCCTTTTTGGATTACCTTACTCCCCTCATTTTAAACTGTGTACTTATAGGTTTGGACAGAAATCATTTTAAATAGTCGTATTACTTTAATAGCAATTCCAAATGTCATGAGTGAAAAAAGCTTTTAAAGGAATAGGCTTACTCTTGCAGATCATAGTGACTACAGTCAAGGGAGTTGAATATCTTTCACCCTCTAAAGGAAAATAGGAAGTAAAGGGGGAAGAAGCTGGAGATTTCCTTGGGTGGTACTTCAAAGGAAATGGGGCAGGGGAGTGGTCTGTGGCGTAGATTCTGGTAGTCACATCAGCCCTGGTATGCTGTCCCATAATGTCTCTTCCCTACCTTCCTGTATGTTCTACGGGTCTATGAAGTATGGATTCTATTTGTTTTCTCTAATTATTGTCACAGAGATAATGAGCAGCCTCACCCCCCATGCTCTGACAGCATACCGGAAGAACCATAGGGGACTGGCACAACCAAAAGCCCACCCTCTCTTTCATCTTACAACATGGTTTTTCTGTATCTTGGTGGGTGAGTCCTCAGCAAAAAGAAATTCCTTCCAAGGCAAAATTCCCTGTCAACTTGGGGAAGTCTAAACAGATTGCACATCCTAGGAACAGACTCAACCTCCAGCTCTTCCAATGTCTCTCAATGACCAAGGGGAAAAGAGGGGGGAAGGGGTTACAATCACAAAAGACCACATTGAAAAAATCCTCTTTTTCATCTGGCCTTTATTGTCACATCTGGACCTAAGTTACTTGTTATTGTCTCCCACCCCTTTCCATGAAATGCCTGGTTTATAGCATTGCCAGTTCTGTCTCATACCAGATCCTGTGTAGGGCCTGGTATTTGTCAGTCTCATCACACCAAGTCTCTGAGAAAGCAGACGTAGAACTTCTCTACCAGGGCTCTGGTGAGGAACTAACCAGACTATCTATTGAACTAGAGGGTCCCTTGAAATAGCAGCTGCCTGACTGATTTCAGTCAGTGTGATTTCAGGGTGTATGTGATTTCAGTGATGCGATTCAGTATGTGAAATCAGTTATTTCAGAGATGTATGTGGGGGAAAGAGGGTGGAAATGGTGATTTAGGAGACAATTGAAGCATGGCCACCTAGTCATGGGAGACTATATGGGAAGAGAGGGTTAGGGAAGATGAAAGAAAACAATAGGGCTGAATCTGGGCTCCCTGCACAGCAATCAATCCTAACCCTGACCTTCCTTCCACCCTGTGATGAAGAGTGATCAGTCTTTTTAAGGAGATGAAACAACACAGGCAGCAACACAGTGCAGCGGAAAGTGTCTTCGTTTGGGATTCAGACCTGAGTCCTTAGCAAATAAGGTCTCACTGTTGACTGGTTTGTGACTTTGCGAAAGTCATTTCCCCAGTCTGGGCTTTTGTTCCCTCTGTAAAACGTGGGAGTTGGTCTACACAATCTCTAAGGCCTTGCCAATTCTAATGTTCTTTGATTTTGAGTTAGGGACTTTTCTTGGCCCACTGCCTGATTTCTTTTCTGTTCAGCCACCTGATTTCCTAAGACTGAGTCCACTAAAGAGAAAATTCCTTCTTTCCTTTCTCTGAGGCCTGAACATCCCTGCTAGTCCCTCAGGGGCAGGACCTGGCAAGCTAGAAGGATTGAGAAAGAAAGGGTGCAAAGAGAAGGGGAGATAGGAAGAATAGTTACAACAAAGTCAAGCTAGCCAGAGCTCCTGAAGACAGAGACAGAGTAAAGGAAGGGACAGAAAGACAGAGAGTGAAGAACAGAATGAATGAAACAGAGAAACAAATGAAAGACAAGGACAGATAAAAATTTCAATTTAACAAACTTTTAAATTCCCACTATGTTGAAAAGAAGCATTTACTTGTGGGGATTATAATTGCCCAATCAGCAAGAAAAAACACAAGCAGAGCTCTGAGCCAATGACACTTTATTAAAGGGTTCATGGCCCCCTCTAATGAAGTGGATCTCAGCTCTTTCTCATGATCTGAGTTACCCCTGGTCCCCAGAGCCTTGTTTTTATAGCATTTGATACAAAAGAGGCATGGTAAAATACAAAATCTCATTGGTTTTTAGGGCCCAAAATGACATCAGCTAGGGAATCCCAGGTTGGGTGAAGCATGGGGCATCTCCACTGACTAAATGGTCATGAAATGGTCATCTCATGAGGTACAAAAATAAGTTGGGGGACTTTCCAAAGAATCAAGGCATCTCACCCATGTTGGGTTTGGACATGGAATTTGAGCAAAATATGGAGATATCTTTATCAGCATTCTTGTGGTTGTGCAAGTGAGTCTCATAACTTGGTAAACAAGTGGTGAGTATTACATTAAAGTTTGAAATCTATTATAAAGGCCTACCATAAGAACTTATCTAATTATCATTATATGATTTATATAAAATATCACAATGAATAATACTTATTGGAATAGTGTTGGGGTCTAAATGAATTATTTCTCACATACAAAGCATCTATATTGTAGGCACTGATACGTCTTTCATATCTAAAGGGGTGAGGAGTTGGAGAACCCATACACACCATGTGGATCCAGTTGTCAGACTATGTCAATGGACCTTCATCTACTGAAAGACAAAGCTTATAAGTGTCCTTACTTTTAGCAGTCAGCCAGAGAGAAGTTAATTCAAAGCAGCAAAATGATATAATTAAAGAAATGAAATAAGATAATTCAAAAGTACCAAAAAACCATTTCCCCCATAAACCTGAATCACACTGTCCCACAAATACATACACCACCATTTGCAAGAGTAGGTAGACGAATTAAGATGTGTAAGGAATACATATGGCCAGGGGCAGGGGAGGAGACACACAGGAAGAGTCACACATACAGGAAACATGTAGCCAGAGGACATATGTGGAAAACACCACCTCCCAGTCTGATACCAAAGAGTTAGTCTTCTGATCATGTCATCACACTGTTTCCACTTGGCCTGCCCCAATGGTCTTGCACATCATACATTGTGGGGCATTGCTTCTTGCTGGCCTTTCTTTCAGAGACTGTGATGGAGAGTATGTGCTATAGATAATCATTTCTAGTTCTTGCCAGGTATAACTCCACTAGGCGTGGGCTGGTATTGCTTCCCTCTGCTTCCAGCTTCAGGCTTCAGCCAGTCATGGACTGAAGTGTTACATCTTCTCTGTCATCTCTGTTTTAGCTTAAAGTTCAAAGACTTAAGTAATAGCTTTCAGCAAAACAGAGCCCTAACACAACCAGTCATCAGGCTAGGATAAACAAACCCTACACTGTTTTTCTCCTCCATAAAGGGAGGTTATATGTGGGGCACAAAGAGAAAACAGTAACTGCCCTCAAGAAGTCTGCAATCTATCCAGGGGAAATAGCAGCATGTACACATGGAAGTACATGAAATTTAAATGTGAGAAATTTCTTTCCAGAAGCCAAGTTCTTTTGAACATAGAACTGCCATATAGCTAAGTAGTGTTTACAAGCATTAAGTCAACCTTTTTAAAGCTCAGTTTCTTGATCACTAAGGGCAATCAATGTCTCTGACTGAAAGCTCTATATGATGTAAGGTTAGAAAGTCCTTATAATTCTCCAGATACATGGAACAGTGGATAGAGTATTAGGCCTAGAGTCAGGAAGACCTGAGCTCAAACTTAACCTCACACACTTATGGTGTGACCCTAGGCAAGTCACTTAACTTCTGTCTGCCTCTGCTTCTTCAGCTGTAAAATGAGGATTACAATAGCACCTACCTCACAGGATGGTTGTGAGGATTAAATGGAATATTTGCAAAGTGTTTAATACGGTGCCTGGCAAATAGTAAGCAATTAACGAGCGCTTGCTTCCTTCCTCCCTACTGAATGTCTAATTGTCAGCCTACTTATTCGGTAGAATTTTAGAGGCTGCCCTTTCCAACAAATTGTTAAGAGTCTCCTAGGTATTCTGAACCCCATGATCTTTTGATGTTATTTTCAGATTAATGGGAGAATGAAAATCCCTAAATCAAGTCACTTGCAAACATTTTTCTTTCCCTCAATCCATATTTCCAGACTCCTTAGCTTTATGGTGTGTGTGTTGGCTATCCAAACCACAGCATTGAACCTGATTCTACAAACAATCCCATGGATCTGTGATCTCTTCAATGTGGTTTGATCTCAGCCTTCCTTCACTTTCGCCTTTGGGCAGCAGTTATCCATGTTCTTCCATAAATCCTCTGCATATGCTGGAGGCCTTCCTCTATGTCTTTTTAGTTTAAATAACATTTCAAGAATATCAATGAAGCCCTCAGACTGTCCATCTCATTCCTCACTCAGTCATGTTATCTGCCTACCTCCTTTTTAATCATACATTTCCTCAGTGATTCTTTCATGTCATTTAGTGCACAGAGGTCGTCCCAGGAGATACAGTACAGCTTATTTGTATACAACTTGTGTGTCTCTATTGCCCTTTGGGCCACCTACAACTTTACCTACTTAGAGATTATGGTGTTCTAAGACCTGCAAACATAGAGTATCCCTGGGAAAACATTTGCATTAAAAAAATGTTTTTAAAAGATAAGCCTTTGCACGAGGGATAAATGTTGGGGAAGTTGTACTATTCTCATATTGGGATTCAACTTACTTTCTCCTGCTTTGTTCTGGATTCAACTCCCTATCTATCAGAAGTGTTTATCCCTAATATATACATTGATAACGAAGTGAATGGCCTGGCCATCCAGCTTCATTGTCATAATCTGAACAATAGGCATTATTGTATCCATGGAGTTTATTTTTGTTGTTCTTTATTAATTTGTCAGACTGATCTCTTTCTCATACTTGTTTATCTCATTGAGGAGCCCCTGTAATATTTGGGAGCTTGATCGAATCAACAAAATATTGTTTGGAGTACCTCAGCATTATTAGGAGTCCTCTTCACTTTTAGACCTTGCACAAAACAGCCTCCATGGCAGTGGTAAATGCCCTAGGTGAGCATGTCTCTGTTTTATGCCTTGCTTGGTATGCATAGTCACCAAGGAGGGTTTTCTCTGTGGTAATGTTTGTCAAGGAAGCTTGTATTGTTTTTAAACTATGAATGAGAGAATCCTCATACTTTGGGACCATGCCTGACTCTGCTGTGTGAAATGCTTTTTTTATAATCAACAAACAATAAACACCAATAAGAGGAATTTTCTGCATTTTTTGGCAGTGTGTGACTGAAAAGATGTAATATGCTATAGAGAATCATGTTAAAAAGGTTTTTTTTTATTTTCATAAAAGATCACTTCTATCTGTGTTCTCATAAAGACAAAAAGATGAGATCATGTGATGGGGATACAGAAACAAAGATGAATGACTCTCTCCAATCAAGAAACTTACATTCTACTTAGGAGAAGGGGGACATACTAGATATTCACAGATAAGTAAATTGAGGAGAGGGCACTAACAGGAAGGGGATCATGGAATAATCCATTGGTGCCTGAGCTGAATCCTGAAGGAAGATGAGAATTCTAAGAGAGTGGGGGAGGAGTACATTCCAGGCATAAAGGGTAAAGTGTGTGAGTACAAGGAAAAATGAGAGAAAATTACTAGACTGTAGAATGTGTGATGGGGAATAATGTGAAATAAAGCTGGAAAGATTGTGTGAAACCAGATTGCAGTGAGTTTGTATTTCATCATCCAGGCAATGAGGAGTCACTGGAGGTCCTAGAGGAGGGGAGGGCCACACTATTAGACCACAACATGCTTTATAAAGATTATTTTAGCAGCTGTATGGAGGATGGTTCAGAGAAGGGAGAGACTGGAGGCTAGGAAAATAACTAGAAAACTGTTGCCATAGCTCAGGTAAAAGGGCACAAGAGGCTCAATTTAGGGTGGTGACAATGGGTATAAAAAGTAGGGACAGGTGTGACAGATGTCTTGGTAGAGTTGACAAAACCTAATATTTGATTTAGTGGGGGCCGGGGGGAGGGACGACAAGGAAACCCAGCAGTGGGGGAGAGGAAGAAGTCCAAGACTTCAATTTACCAACCTGGATGACTAGAAGAATGGCGATACCTTTTGAGAGGAAGAGGGAAATTGGAGGAAGGTCCAGTTTCTCTGAAACTATGATCAGTGATGTTTTGGAAATGATAAATTTGAGATATTGATTAGACAGTTATGATATGTTTCAATACCCAGCAGTATGGGACTGAGGGTCAGAAATGTGATTAGAAATAGCAATATATATTGAAAGGACAGAAAGACTGAGATGGAGATAGTGGAACAAAGAGAGAGAGAATGAGTAAGATAGAAACAGGGAGAGATTATTCTTAACTTGCCTTATGTGGATCCCATCTTCCCAGTAAGATTAAGAGTTTGCAAAGGGCAGCAAAATGTCCTCCTTCTCTTGCACATCAACATGGCTGGGCACACAGAAAGGGCTCAGGTAAGATTAGCTAATGGAGTGATTGCCCTCAGCTTTTTAGGACGCCTGCTCAATGCCTAAAGCTAGTTTTTCCGGCTTTCAGGGCCAAGATCTCTTTTAGTCAGTTAAGATTACTTGTCAATTTCTGGTGCTCCACTTGCATTATCACTTAAGGCATTTAATTAGGAGTGGGAGGGATTGATTAACTCAACTAAATCATTCTACTCTCACTTAAAGTTAGGGACAAGCTGACCTTTTGTTTAAGGAGGTGAGAACAAATTCCAGTCAATTAATAGGTTTTATAATGTTAAATAATAAATAGTAATAATAACCTAAATAATATAAAATAAATAATAATAACCTAATAAATAGGTTTTTAAAACGTTAAAAGTACTTGGAACTGGGGTAAATTTACTTAGAGTGTTCCCATAGGCTGATGAAACTTGGTCATGCTCTAGACGCTATCTATAAGTATCAAGAAGCCTCTTCACTCCCCTGTCTCCCACCAAACACAGGGTTTAGCTGGAATGGTGCAGTTGTTCCAACTTCTAGAATAGCATCATTCTCAAATGGCTTGATATTTAGAGATTATCCCTAGGACCAACCAAGTTTCCTCAGCCTATGAAAATACAACTCCTGTGCAAGAATTCTAAATACTTTTCACTCTTTGCCTAAAGCCTGGGATTCTATTATTACCCCCCAGTATGAGATTTTCCTGTTGTTGTTCGATTATTTTTCAGTTGTATTCAACTCTTCGTGATCCCATTTGGAGTTTTCTTGACAAAGATAAATAAATAAGTACATAAACTCTATCTTTTCCTGAGCTAATTAGTGGTCTCTCTTCTCACTGCTTCAAAGGAAGACAGGAATAAAGAGATCTATCACAAGGGAAGACAGGAATAAAGAGATCTATCACATACCATTGAGGCAGCTAATGGATAGAGCACTGGGCCTGGGATCAAGAAGACCTGACTTTAAATCTAGCCTCAAAGACTCACTAGCTGTGTGATCCTGTGTGATTCACTTAACCTCTGTCTAACCCACTGGAGAAGGAAATGGTAAACCACTCCAGTAACCTTGGCAAGAAAGCCCTTTATGGTGTCACAACAACAATCACATACCATTGAAGTGTTTCCCATCACCCAGAAAAAACAAGGATTATCCAAAAGAAGTATATCAAAAACAACAAGAAAAAGAAACTTCCTTCACCCCTCCTTCTTAAACTTCATGGTAGAATCTCATGATTGTAAGGGAGTTCAGAGATTACCTGGTTCAGGTACTGTTTGAAATATTAATTACTTCTAAATAATCTACATTTCTTACCTTTTTTTTTAGCCAGGGATTTGGAGGGGAACCTTTCATATTTTGAAGTTAGGTAGGAGGAAGATGATAACCTTGTCCCTTGGGCTTAGTTTGTTGTATCTTTCCCTCTTCCACTCATTTTTACAGGAGAGGAAAAGAACTGTAGGCTGAGAAACTGGAGACCCCAAATCTTGAGAGCCCTTGACTATTTTGGAAGAGAGGGCAGCATCTAATATGGATGCTAAATATGGTTTGGCCAGCATAAATTAGACAGGGAGTGACATGAACTTTTGGACTCTAAATCAGAAAGAAACACCTCTATGCCCCTTCTAGCCCCTTTTCTCATTGGAAAGTTCTTTAAAGGCCCTCCATTTTGGGGAATGGACCTGGATGACCAACCTTCATTCCTTTTCTGACTGCTTTTGATTCTTTGGACTTCAACACCATGGCTCTACACAGGCACCTTCATTATTCCTTCCTCTACCCTTTTTTGAGCTCCCTTCTGTGTGAGTCTTTCTTAATTCCAATGTGAGTTCCTTGAGGTAATGGACCACCTTCCTTTTTGCTTGTGTCTGTTTCCCCATTGCTTAGCACAGGGACTGGCATAAAATAAGTGCTTCTAAAATGTTTCTCACTTTGTGCTGTCTGCCTTTTAGTGAGGAGGAAATAGTGGTGATAAAATAAAGTTAAGCCTGAGGACAAATTTAAACTAGGAGTAGCTCTATTCTAGAGTCTAGCAAGTTTGGCATCTAGAACAAGCACTCTCCTTCTGGAAAGGAAGACCCATTCTAGCCAAAATTCTGAGACAGAAAAGTTCCTCCTTATGGGAAAAAGAAGGGTCCTTTCCCTACTATCATAACTTGCTTGTAAGGTTCCTACTTTTCTTTAAAAAAAATCCCTTCAAAAGGAAATCAATGGACTTTAAGTTTAAAAAGTGATGACAGAGCCCACTCTGCCTTCTGAGAAAGAGATAACACTCATCAAATTTACAAGTAAAGAGAAACTCTACAACTTTGTGCCCACAGAATCATGCCTGGTAATGGTCAGCACTGGCCATGGGACCAGTGAAGCAATGCTGAGTAGCAGCTAATGAAAGCATAGATACTATTGCATAGAAGACCAGCTTGGAGCAGGGCTGATGGGAGTAGTGCAGTGACCCCACTGGAGGACATCATCAGCCCTGAAACACCAGCGGTTTCCTCTCCAAACATATTGGCCAACCATATATTGGCTATATGTTTGAGTCCCTCCATAAAAATTCCTTAAGTCTGTTCATTTTTCCCACTAGTGTTATGTATATTTGTGAGAGTATGCATCAGGTTAATGGGGAAAATATTTCATTGCCATTTTTATTCCTTTTATTTATTTTTCATTAAATTCCTTTCACTTGAATTCATTGTGACCACTGACCGACTAGTAAAAATAAACACATTGATGGGGGCTCAAAATCTGTTGGTTTTTTTTTAGTAGATATAGACTCACAGAGTGCCTTGAAGCTAGGATTGCTTTATCTAGGGAACCAACTGTACAAGTTGGGGGTACATGTAAGTGCTATATTAACCTTGTGGGCAAGATGGATAGAGGAAGGCTAGACACATCTTTCCATGATTGAATACAAAGAGTAATGATTAATGGATCCATTATCAGGAAGTCAGTATAGAGAATAGTCACTAATGGAGTGCTCCAGGGCGTTGACCTTGGCTCTGCACCATTCAACATGTTTATCAGTAGTGTGGAAGCAGACATAGATTCATGTCTATCTAATTTGCAAATGAAGCAAAACTGAGTTGGATAGCTAACAAGTTATATAACAGAACCAGGGTCTCAAAAACTCTCAAGAGAATTAGGGGCCAAATCTAGTAGGATAAAATTTAGTAAGGATACATGTATACTTGAATTTTAAAAGTTTACTTCACAAGTATAAAATGGGGAAGGCATGGTTTGTATTTTAAAAGATCTGGAGAGTGTTAATGACTGCAAGTTCAACCTGATTGAACAGTGTGAAATGGCAGCTAAAAAATAGCTAACTCAATCTTAGGTTTTGTCATCAGAAGTCCAGCATCCAGAGAAAGAGAAATGATAATCCTTTGCCCTGATCAGACTATCTACAATAGGCATTCTTAACCATTTATGGCATAGATATACAGCTGGGTGATACAGCAAATAGAGTACTGGACCTAGAGTCAGGAAGACCCGAGTTCAAATGTGACCTCAGATATTTATTAGCTGTGTGTCCTTGGGCAAGTCACTTAACCTCTGGCTACCTCATTTTTCTCAATTATAATAATAAGGATAATAATATCTCAGGGTTGTTGTGAGGATCAAATGAGATAATATTTGTAAAGAATTTAACACAGTGTCTGGCACACAGTAGGCACTTGTTTCCTTCTTTCATAGATCCCTTTGGAAGTTGGGTAAAAACCTCTCAGAAAAAGTTTTTAACAGACAAAATACATGCAATTATAACCAGTCTAGCCTATGGAAGACTCTGGTGGGACATGTAGCTGCCTTCAAGTACCTGAATGGCTATCACAGAGCAGAAAGCAAATTTCTATGTGACTCCAGAAGTCAGAACTAGCAACAGCAAGAGCAATGGGGAGCCGATTTTGGCTCAATGGAAGTATGAGCATGAAAATGTGAGCTGCTAGGGATTAAAGGGGCTGTGTCATAAGGTATTAAGCTCCCCATTACTAGAGGTATTCAGGCAGGATACTTCCACTTGTTGGAGATGCTTCAGATAAAGACAGTATTAGAAGCCTTCTGAAATTCCTCTCAGCTCCAAGATTCTACAACTTTCTATAGCACACTGTCCTCAGGGAATCTCACACACACACACACACACACACACACACACACACACACACACATGCCCACGCCCACACACATGTACAATTGAGCAGAATGGCCTCTGTCTTCTGAGAGTTCCCATTCTGGGGGAGGACATGACCCTTCCTTCAAGGAGCCCTTGATATGAGGGGGGAAAAGACCCTGATCTAGAGAAAATTCAGGGAATTCAAACCTTCTGAACATTTCTCCCCTCTCATCCTTTCCTCCATTGTTTCCCACTCCCTCCAATGTCTCCTTAGTTTAAAGGATGTCTTTTCTCCCTCTCCCTCCTCTTTACCAGCCCCAATTCCATCCCTTACTCTGTCTCAATCCAAACTAATCTGAGCCTCTCCTGTCCAGTATAGTCTTATCTTTCCCTGCAGCCAGAGCTCAGGCTGGGGTAGGCTTTAACTGATAAGATTTACATTTTTATTGATTTTTCCCTCATTTCCCAGCCCCTCTGTCTGCTAGTAAGAAGACCCTGATTCTCTGAGACAGGATCAGTCTGTGAAGTTACTTCTGGACATACTATATTTCCTTCACCAGAGTTCACAGTCAGTGACAGCTCAAGGACAATCCTCTGGCTTAAAAGGCAAAATAAATTGAATTCATTTTTCTGATCCTCTGTGTCTGCATCTGTAAAATGGGGACAATAATTCCTGCCCTGTCAATCTCACTGGAATATTGTTGAGAATAAAGAAGAAAGCATTTTTAAGCCTTAAAGCACATTGAACTTTGGAAAGTTCTTTGTAAACTGTAAAGCACTTTTGTAAATTATAAAATCCACTTAGTGAAATCACAAAATGTTAAATTAGGAAGGAATCTTAGAGATTATTTAGGAAAACTCCTCTGTTTTTCAGAAAGGAAAAAAATCCAGAGAATCAGAGAGGGGAAATCTCACTTACTGAACTCTATACAGCTAGTAAATGATAGATGTGAGATTTGAACCCAGTCCTTCTGGGTTCAATGTTCAGAAGACAACCACAGTAGGTACTTATTATGTACCAGGCCTTGTGTTAAGTGCTGGGGATGTAAATACAATCAAAAAAGGAGGCAGTACCTGTCCTCAGGGAGCTCATGACCTGGGCCATCATCAGTCCTCTTAACTTTAGTCTTACCAGTGGACTTCAATGAGTCTGGAAGAGAGAGGCTGACAACTTTGCACAGCTCTAACTCACTTAAATTCAATTCACAAGAAAGTGAAGACATCATTCCATGATGTCATTGGTCCTCTTCAAAAATGAAAAACAAACAACAATGCACAAAGAAGACAATACACAAAAAAAGAGCTAAAAAAAGAAAATGAGATAAGGCAGGGGGGGGAGTCACAAAAACCCAAGCATGGGATTGAAGTCTAGGAAGTCAGAAGCAACCTGAGCCTCTCCCCAAAATGGAGGCCCCTTGAAGAACTCAATGATGGAAAAAGAGGGCTAACATAACAGAAAGATATTCTATAGTCAGAAGGCCCCAGGAAAGGATGAATGTTCCAGAGGGAGGAGGCCCCAAGTGCTGAGGAAAGTTCCAGCATGAGACTGCAGGTGAGCCATGGTATTAAAGTCCAGGATGTCAGAAGTACAGCCAAAAGTGGAATGAAAACTGGCCACCCAGTCTTCTCTCCAGCACCACAATTCTCTTTGTAAACTGGAAAATCCTTTAAAGATAATTAATACCTTTTGTATTAATGACAAAATTCTTTAATTTTAATTAATTTTATTTATTAATTAATTTTATTTAATTAATTCATTTTATCTAATTAATTGATTTTAGTTAACTTAATTAATTGATTAATTTAATTTTAATTAATTGATTAATTTAATTTTAATTAATTGATTAATTTAATTAATTTTAATTAATAAATGACAAAATTCTTTATAAACCTAAATAAAGTGGTTTCATCGATGTGTGTCAGAGTGCTCTCTGGAGATGCACCCAGGCTGGGGCCTGCCCTGAGGTAGATCTGGGGAATTCCCCATAGTACAGGAAGACATTTTGAAAGCCAGGAAGCAGAAGGATGTGACAGAGAGGACTCTGTTCAAGGAGGGTCCAGAAGTACCAGGTCAGTTGTATAAACTCACACATCAATGACCAGAATTGTGGTAAGACAGGAGTCAGGGTTCAAGGCAGGACTATGATTGAGCAGCAAGATTACCAGCATTTGAGGAACAGATCAGCCTCTCCCCTCCCCCACATCCCCAGCACTGGTTAGTTGGACAAGTAAAAGGTTCACATACTAAAACCACCTATCTATCATAAATACACAAATTAAAAATAAAGGACATATGAAGAAAGATGCTATCTGCACCCAGAGAAGGAACTGATAACTGGAAATACATATAGAATAATTTTATATATGTGTGTATAAGTATATGTATATGTGTGTATATGTATATATACATATATATTATATATATATACTTGTATGTGTCTATTGGCAGGCATCTCTAAGGTGGGATGGGGTGAAGAAGAAAAAAAGGGAAAAAAGAAATGTATATGACAATTTCATTATATATTTAAAAGGAATAGAGAGCTGTACATGATAGACTTGCAGTTTCATGTGCAATCATCTTTTTTATTTTACATTGTGGGAATGCTTGTTTTATTATATAAATTAAAAATAAAATAGTTTTTTAAAACACCTGTTAAGCCAACTAAACAATTCTTTTCAACTTGTGCAAATAACTCATGTATTCATTGGATCATCTTTGAAATGACAGATAATATACTAATTAGTACTACTGGAAAAAAACATGAACTGGAAGGCAGAAGACTTGGGATCTGTTTTGACTACCACTAACTCACTAGGTGACCCCAAGTAATTCCCTTTTCTCTTCTTTGTTCCTTAGGTTCTTCCTCTACAACTGATGTAATTGGATTAGTTAATGTCTCTCCCATCTCTCCCATTGTGGGTTCTATGTCCTCAATTCCTTTTAACTTTGGCCTGCTCTTATTATTCTTTGAACTATCTTCAGCTCCAAGATGGATACACTTACTTGCCTAATGTGACTATGATAATTGTGATTATTATTGCTAGAATTTGTATAGTGCTTTCAGCTTTGCAAAGTACTTTACAAATATCATGCTGGTTTATACTCTAAAAAACCCCAGGAAAGAAGTGTTATTATTTTCCCAATAATAGTTGAGGAAACTGAGGCAGAGAGAGATTATGTGACTTGCCTAGGGTCACATAGCTAGTCAGTGTCTGAGGCTGGATTTTAAGTCAGGTCCTCCTGACTCTAAACCCAGCACTCTATCCATACCTTGCCACCCACCTCCAAATATCAAAAGGACTGTCATGATATAGGTGACACTAGTTTATTCCACTTCTTCCTGGAACACAGAACTAGTAGCATAAGGAAAAGTCAAATGGAGATTGCTCTAAATCAACAAGAGGAAGAAAAAAATTTAACAATCGATATAAATCATAAGACTAGATGCCCTCTGAGACTAATTCTAGATCAGATTCCAGCTGTGTCTCTGATTCAAATGAAATCATTCTGTACAGTCCATCTCAATATCTCCAGCAGAAAGGAAAGGGAATTGCCTCCAAATCATGACCTTCAATAGTTTCTGGACACATGCCCCACCTTTTCTCCATCCCCTCCCTTCTCAATGTCTTTGTCCATCATTGCAGCCTCCAGCTCTAACCATACTCCAGTTTCTTCTACCTCCTATTTCCTGCCCACACCTCTCCAAGTCTCATGTTCCTTCCTAGGGAACACTCTCTACCAATTCATTCATCCACTCAGTTAACCCCAAAACAAAATTCCTGAGCACCTACTATGTGTTCAATGGGGAGTGGAAGGGCAGAAAGATCATATAACCAATGATTGGCAGAGCTGGGATTCAGGTGGCCAAGAGTGACATTCATAAGATAGAGAGAAATAGGAGATGATTGTTGCTCTTAAGAACCTGAGAGTCTTGCAACCCAGTCCTCCATTTTATTCACCCTACTGAATACAATTTCATTTTCTCCAGGGAGTCTTCCTTGAGTGGACTGAACAGATGGAGGGTGGGGTAGTGTAGAATTTAGAGTCAGAATACCTTGGTTTAAATCCCAATATGTGACTGGAAAAATTACTGAACCTTTCTAGACCTCACTTTTCTTACCTGAAAAATGAGGAGTTGAAACCAGAAGACCTCTATGTTACTATAGATTATTATATGTGAAGTATTGTGCTAAGTGTTAGAGGCACAAATACAAAAAGAAATAAATCCTCTGCTCTCAAGGATTTTACATTATAACAGGGAACCTAGTATAAAAAGTAGAGTGATTATCAAAGGTGGGCATCTTGGTCCGGAAAGTCACAGGTATGGTGAATGCAATCATATGGCAATTGATCAACACATCCTTTCCAGGAATGATATTGTTGCTTTGATTATTATCCCCAGAGCAAGAGGCAGAGGAGAGGAATGAGGGCACACACCGAAGCAAGGAAGAAAGACAGCCATTCTGCAGAAAGATGGATCTGGGTACCACTCGATATGGTGAACTCTCACCAATAAGAAGTAAAAGTCCCAGAATGGGAGCTGAAGTGCCAGATCTGAAGTCGAGTGAAGCACAAGCAGGAAGATGGACAGAGTGTGATTTGGGTTAATTTCTTAGCTGTACCACGAATCAACTGTGTGACCATAGCCAAGTCACCTCTCTTCTCTAGGCCTTCAGTCACCTCATCTATAGAATAAAGGGATCAGGGAGTAGGGGTTGGAGAAGATGGCTATTACTATGATCCCCTCCAGCTCTAACAATATATGATGAATATGAGCAGTCTGTCAAGATGTCAGGACCTTGGACAGAGACCAAGCCACAAGTCTGATTTCAGCCCAGGGGAAGGATGAGAACTTTTTTTGACTCCTCTGGCCTATGTGATGAATATCCCCTTGTCTCCTAATTGTGGCCCTAAAATGGGCCTTATCCATATTCCTTTCTCCCCTTCTTGTTGATGAACTCAATTTATACAGCTTGGTCTGTGAATGCTCTAAATCCTCATCTCCAGAAATCTCAGGGACTGGATGATAAGAAAGGATAGGAAGTTTACATTGTCCTGTTTAAACAGGAGAGGAAAGGTGGTACCCCTGGGGTGTATGGGGGAGTTGAATTGTCAGGGAGCTTGTGAGACATATTAAGGCAAGGGGAGAATAATAAAGATAATAACATCAGTTCACATAGATTCATATGATACTTGAAGTTTTATGAGGTCCTTGCCTTTCAACAACCTGGGATGTAAACTGTGCATGCAAGATTATCCTTATTTCCCAGATGATGGAGATAAGGTTGAAAAAGTTTAAATGATATAACCACAGCCACCAGAAAGTATAACAGCATGTCATGGACCTAGGTCATTGGACTAATATAATAGGGCCATAAATTTAGAACTGGAAGGGGTCATAGATGTTATCAATTCCAAACCCTCTTGTTTTGCAGATGAAGAAACTGAGGCATAGAGAGGTTAAATGACTTGGTCAGAGTCACACAGTTAGTGAATGCCAAAGGTAGGATTTCAACCCATTATCTTGCTGATTTTATCTCTAATTCCAAGTCCAAGTCTCTTTCTACCATACTACAAGAGGAAAGAGATGTCATAGGTCATCTAATCCAAAACCTTAACCTGAACCAAGACTCCCAAGTGGTCCTCCGGATTCTGTTTAAACACCTCCAGTGACTAGGAACTCTACTCCAATAATATAATGGTAGAGTTGGGCACTAATATTGGACCATTTGACAGCTCATTTTAGTGACAAGGGACTTTAAATGACACTCAAAAGGCTTAGATTCTAGTCTTGGTTCTGCCACTAATTCACTGTGTGACCTTGGGACTTCCCCCTCTGAGCTTACTATAGAAATTGAAGGGCTTGTAATTGACCTTTAAGGTCTTGTCCAGTTACAATATCTAAAGCTAAGTGGGGAATTGAGTGGTTTGAGTCCAATGTGCAGGTGGATTAAAGGCTTGGGAATGCCCATGGGAGTCCTGGATTGAATAGACCTTCCAACTGCATTTTAAAAGAAACCTTAAGCTCCAGAGGCCATTAAGGAACTGACTCAGCATCCTACAGGTAGAGAAAAACAAAATCATCACCAGACCATCAATCTGGCTTAATTTCAGCCTTACTTTCAAAGATCCCTTTTTATTGCTAGGTGCTCCCTCCAACAGCAGAGGACTTAACCCCTCCTTGCCTTAACAGGGAGGCTTTCCAGTTTTCTCTGACCAAACTCTCCATTTCCTGGTGGCCAACCTAGGTCTCTACATACTTAGATCTAGACTGGCCCTCAAAAACCAGACTTATAGTCCATTGTGGAGCCCAAAGGCAAAGACATTACAGCTTGGTAAGATCTTCCAGAGCTTATGACCCCTGGCATAACCTTTAAGAAACCAAGGTCCCTTCCAACTATGATGAGTCATTGGAGGAAGATTTGGGGAGAGGCAAGATGGTCTAAACATAGCATTTTAACTATAAATGGGTTGGGGAAAAGGAAAAAGTCATAAAAACACATGAGAAAGAAAGAATCTTAGCACATAGAAAATGGATTGTTGGGACAAAGAATAGCTTGAGGGGGTCCTTAGAATAGCAGATCCTGGTGGGACCTTAACAATAATCCATTCCAAATACTTGGTTTTGCAAATAAAATTAAAACTCAGAGAAATAAAGAGACTTACCCAAGGTTACACAGATTAGAACTCATGCTCCTGACTCCCAACCCACTTCCCTTTACCCCTCACCACCTGCCTCTGTGGCTGGGAGAAACAAGCAGATGTTGTTATAACAATTATCTTAGTAATAGCTTTTCAGAAAGATGTTCCCTTGGGCTGTAGTCATACAAATGGATTTCTTATTTCCCCTCATTTTTTGTTGAGAAGATTTTAATTATTGGATTAACTCAGTGTGTGACCTTGGGTGAGTGGTTTCTCTTCCATGGGTCTTGGTTCTCTCCTCTATAAAAATAAAGGAACTGGACCAGTTAGTGTCTTGGGTCTCTTCCAGCTCTAAATGTTAATGTTCTAAAATCTCTTCCAGCTCTAAATAGTTCCCTAGCTCTAATATTCTATGTGCTATAGTCTAATATTCTAGATCCTGCAATTCCATTCTATTTGACTATAATCATGATAGGGGAGATCAAAAGTCATGGCAACCCCACACATCAAATATGATTAAGTCAGTACGGGGATTCCTGTAGATCTTGTGTTTGATCTGGAGTGTGGAAGACCTATTGGACAAAGAGGGAAATGTCAGAAATGGGGGATTTGTAATAAAATGAAACACCAAGCCAAATGTAGATTTAGATATTTCAATAATAATCATAATTTTATCTCATATTTCTATAAGGTTTGAGAAGCACTTTCTTTGTACCAACCAAGTGAGATGGGACAAAGATTACACTGACTTTACAGATGAGAAGATTAAGACCCTAGGAAGTAAAGCAACTTACCTAAGGTCACACATCTAAGAAATGTCAAAATTAGGATCTAAACACAGGCCTTCTGAATCCCAAAGCCAAGTTCTTTCCACTATACTACATGTGCCTCTCAAATCCTCCCTGAGCTTTTCTTCCTTTTCTTTGCCTTTCAGGACCTTAACACTTGATCCCCCAAAGCCACTAGGGGTCATATGGTTTGCTGTCCTGATACCACCAATTTGTATCTGATCTCCAAGATTCTCCAGTTTCTCCACATCTTCTGGCCTAAATGCATTGGACTTTTCTCAAGTTTCATTTTCCTTTGCAGCTTTTGACACTTATCCACCAGCCCATCCTCCTGCAAACTCTTTCCACCCTCAGCCTCCATTATATTGTTCTTCCCTGGTACTTTTCCTTCCTGTATAATTGAATCTTTCCTTTGCCAGATTATTCTCTATCTTCTGTCCCCTTAAACAAGGATATCCCTCAAGGCCTGTCCTAGACCTCTTTTCTTCCTACATTCTCTCCCTTGATTTCAGCATCTCTGTGTAAATGGCTTCTCCACTCTTCTATCAACAATTGTTCGTTGGGCCTCTCCACTTAGATTCCCACAGAACTTCACATTCTACTGTGTCCATAACAGAAGGTATTATCTTCCTTCAAACTTGCTCCATCTCCAAATGTCAATATTTCTATTGAGGATGTTACCATCCTTCAAGTCACCCAAGTTCATAACATCAGGGTCATATTTTACTCAACTCTCTCTCCCCTCTCCCCCAATTCCATTCAATGGCCAAATTTTGTCAATTCTATCTTTACAACATTCCTAAGATCTGTCTTCTTCTCTCCATTGACGTGGCCACCACCCAAACACAAGCCTCTTTCTTGGACTTTTGCAATAGCCCTTGATAGTAATTAGTCTTCCTGCTTCCAATCTCTTTCCCCTTATCCTTCATACAGTGGACAAATCAGTCTTCCTAAGGCACTGGTCTATCACCTTCCAGCTCCAGTCCCACAGTACCAACTGCCTATTGAACATTTCCACCTAGATGTCTAGTCAACGTCTCAAACTCAATGTGTCTAATGTCTAATCAATTGGAACTGATTCCTTTCCCTTAAACTAGGTGATTCTTAGCTTTTTTGTATGATGGACCCCTTTGGCAGCCTATGGATCACTTTTCAGAATAAGGTTTTAATTCATAAAATAAAATGCATAAGATTATATATTTTTTAATTTTTTAAATTTTTTTGCTTTTTGGAGGTCAATTTGGGGTTGTGACTTGCCCAAGATCACATGGCTAGTTTTGTGGTGTCGGAGGCTGGATTTGAACACAGATCCCCCTGACTCCAGGGCCAGTGCTCTATTCACTGCAACACCTAGCTACCCCTGTCTGGTATTTTATAACCTCTAACCTGCCTCCATCCATCTTCCTAGTTTTATTTCACATAAATCCATTCCATATGTGTTACATCCCAGTCAACCCATACTACTCACTGTTCCCCGAGACTCAACATTCTCTCTCCTATCTCTTTGCATTACTTCAAGTTACCTCCTCCCCTACCACCTGTCTGGCATTGTCTCCTTTATCATTTTGACTTCTCGAAGTCTTTATCTTCCTTTAAAATCCAACTCAGTTTCCATCTTCTCCATGAATCCTTCCCCTTCAGAAGCTGGAGAACATTTGCTTACCTGTGTACATGTTATATCCTACCCCTACACTCAGAAGACTACTTGTTCACTAGTGGCAGAGATGATTTCATTTCTGTCCTTATATATCCAGATCTAGCACCACTTTGCATATGACAGGAACTTGTTGAATACTTGAATGGGCCTAAATTAACATTGATGAGGACCCCCTTTTTCTAAGGGTGAGACAACAAGCATAATTTTCAAGTAACTACAAATATATGCTTAGTAATTCAATATGAAGTAGTTTGGGAGGAAGGGTACCAGTACTGAGGGAGGGGAGGAAGTGCTGGTTAGGAAAGGCTTCATGCAGATGGTACCTGGGCTGCATCATAATGGAAGGCAGAAACTCTGTGATCCATGATCTCATCACTATGGGCTCTCCCTCCACCAGTGTGATTCAAATTGCTCTCTCCCAAGGGCAGGAAGTGACTCAGAGGATAGAGCACCGGCCCTAGAGTCAAGAGAACCTGAGTTCAAATCCAGCCTCAGGCACTTAGTAGCTGTGTGACCCTGGGCAAGTCACTTAACCCCGATTGCCCCTGAAAAACAAACAAGAAAATTTCATTCTCTCATAGCTCACCTTGGGCAATTCTTCTCCATGTCTTTCCATAGCTTCCCCCAGAGGAAATAGACCTAATACACTGGTGACCTTCTCTGTCCTTCTTTGAACACTGCAGGAGAAACAATGAAGCTGCCCCAGTTGTCCAGCTGTCTCTATCCCCCTTGCCATAGACTGGCCACAGACAGGCTTCACAATACTCCAGAGACCAGTGGCTTCATTAGTGACAGTCATAGATCCCAGCCTTAATCTTCCTGAGATGCTGTAGCTGAAAAGAATCTATATCAGACTGGGCAGCCCTCTGGGGATGAGCCTTTCCACACTTAGCCAGGCTGGTTCTCAGATGAAGGACACACAGCCCTTCACCAGGAAGAGAACCCTTTCCAGATACCTCTTAGAACTTATCGTGGGGCATCTGCCTTTACAAGGCAGTTAAAATCCAGACTGGGTTAGGTTTGGGCTGGGCTGGGGTTAGGCATCAGAGTAAGATCTTAGAGGAAGGGATGTTACAAGGGCCTAATCAGCACTCATTTAGTGATGTGCAGGAATGAATGAACCAAGTAGCGACATCATGTCTACAGCACTTTAAGGCTCCAGATATAAGCCTTTCCTCACAACAACCCTATGCGATGGGTAGTACAAGAACTATTGATTCCCATTTTGCAAGTGTGGCACCAGGCAGAGGCAAGGGGAGTGACTTGCCTAAGGCCATACAGCTAATAAATGTTGGGATTAAGATTGAGCCCAGTTCTCCTAACTCCAAGGATGGAGCTCTTGATGATACTGATTCTCCATGCCTTTAACCTACTATGATACCAGTTCAAATCTCTTGTATGTGGGCAGCTAGGTAACACAGTGGATAGAGCTCTGGGCCTGGAGCCAAGAAGACCTGAGTTCAAATCTGGCCTTAAACACTATGTGACTCTGGACAAGTCACTTAGCCTCTGCCTCAGTTTCCTCATCTGGAAAATGGATATAATCATAGCACTTACCTTCTGGGTTTGTTGTGAGTCTCAAAGGAGGTAATACTTGTAAAGCACTTAGCACATACTAGGTACGTAATAAATGTTTGTTCCTTTTCTCCTTCCCAATCAGGGAGAAAGTGGAGAGAGTGCTCAGCATAGAGTCAGTCCTAAATTCAAATCCACCCTCATTAGCTAGTTGACCTTGGGCAAGTCACTTTCCTCATTTGTAAAATGGAATTAATAATAATACCTTCCTCCCAGGGTTGTTGTGAGGATCAAATTAGATGATATTTGTCAAAGTCCTTAGCACAGTGCTTGGCACATAGTAAATGCTGGTTAAATGCTTACTCCTTCCCTTTCTTTCCCCTTCCAGTAGTCATACACATATTCACTTCCCAACTGCAATCAGGAAAATCAGTTTTCACCAGGGTGATTTAAAATTTAGTTGCTAATGTGCAGGAGGGCAGCAGAGGAAAAGGTTTGGAACAGGGAGGCCTCCCTCTCCCCAAGAATGCAAGTCTGCCTAGGGTAATGCTCTTGCTTATAAAATTAAAAAGAGGGCCCTCAGAGCCCCCTTGTCATCAAGAGCCACAAGGAGGCATCGAGGAGAGGTAAGGAGGGGGCAGCCCCAGAGAGTCAGAGGCACAAGCTGGATCGCTTGTAATGAATGAGGAGCTCAAGTCACCAGTGAGCTGAGGCCTGCTCAGCCCTGTCTCCCCAGCTTGGACTTGACTCAGGAGGAGAAGATTAAATTAATTAAGCAGAGGAAGAGGAGGGGGCCTGTCTGACCAGAGCAAGGAGTTAGGGAATAATTCACTTATGTAACCAGGGATTGGGATTTGTGCTTGGCAGACAAGGCCAGGCAATGAAAACTCCTCCGGAGAAGAAGGGGGAAGAGGAGCATGGCCTTCAGAGCCTGTTGCTGATTCCTCCATGTGAGTGAGAAAGACTAGAGAGAAGGGAAGAGGGAAACCAAATGGCCATTCAAAAACAATCCCAACAGATCTGTTGTGTCACAGAATTCAGTTACACATTTATTATGCCCCTGTTGAATACAAGAAATTGTGCTTGATGCTGGGGATACAATGATCCCAAAAGAGAACTGTCTAGGCCTTCCAGGTGCCAGAATATAGTGGACAGCAGTAAACAGTGCCTCTAGCACTTAGCACAATGCCTGGCATATAGTCGGTGCTTAATAAATGTTGCTTGATTGATCAGACTTTGAGTTAGAGTGACCTGGGTTCACATCCTGCCCTTGGCCCTCCAACTGATCAGCTCTTATCATGTCATCTCCAGTCCCCTTGTGAGTCCTCCTTGAAGTTCCTTGGATGTGATACTCCATCTCCAATCTCTGTACATTTGCACTGGCAGTTCCCCACGCCTCCATATGGTTCCCAAGCTAAGTCTTGGTCCTAGCCCCAGACTGAGCCCTAACCTGGGTCCCAGTCCAAGTCATTACCTTTGTCCCAGATTGAGCCCTGATTTTGTCTACACACTAAGACAGCCCCAGATTGAGCCTTGATGCTGGTCCCAGATGGAGCCACTAGATTCCTGGCAACTCTGATCTCACCTGCACACTGAACCCTGATTCCAGTTACACGTTGAGCTTTGAACTCTTCCTACCCTAACCCCTAACCCTAGTCCCAGATTGTTTCATGACCCTGGTCCCAATCCTCATTTTTCCCTCCATTATGCAAGCTTGTCACTGATTACAAAACTTCAGCTCGGAGCATCTGTCTAATATTTAAGAAGGGGGATTCGGTGGGAGGGGAAAAGAAGAGGAAATGAGCAGGTCAGATCTGTCTCCTGGTACTCAGGATATACCATTCTATGCATCCTCTCACCCAGATCAGTAACCTAGAAACTGAGGGCAAAGGACAGGTACAGAACCATATGCTTCCTGGAATGCCAAGAGACAGCAGGAATCCTAATGTTACTCCTACCCAAAGTGAGGAATGTCAAAGATCTTCCTGGGAGCCTTGGGACAGTATCCTTCACTGCAAGCATTCAGCAGGCTAGGGAATGGGCAAGGTGATATCATAATCAAGACATGAGCCTGTCCTCTGGGGAAACCATCTTCTGAGCTGGTTAAATCCACCCTCAGAAAGGTAGGCCAAGAGTCTCAGGGTTTGGCTACTCCCTAATTCCACTCTGACCCCACAAAGTGGCCAATGAGCCAAAGATTATAGGTGTCCCCCAGAAGTACCCAAATCCAAAGCTAGGATTTAGGTCACACCTGTGTGTATCAGCACAGGTAATAAAAGTGAAAAAGACCTGTGGGTCTTAGTAAGTTTAATAGCAATCAACCATGAGACATGGTAATTAAAGAAGTTCCTACTATCCCAGGCCACAATTAGGGAAGTTATTGTGTCCAGAACATGGGAGTTGACAATCTCTCTCCTCTGCCTGAATCAGACCACATCTGGACTTTGGGATTCTGTTCTTCGGCCATATTTTAGAAAGTACTCTGGTAAACTGTAGTGCATTCAGAGGAGGTAAATGTTGGAGATCATGTCATTTGAGGATTAGGCAAAGAGATTAGGAATGTGAGTGTGGAGAAGAAGAGATTTAGAAGACTTTTTAAGAAGTAGGAGTGGGGGAAGGAAGAATAAAATAGTTGCCTACAAACATTTAAATGATTGTCATAGAGAATAATAATAAATTAAGTTTATTTGGTGAGTTAAGGTTAACAAAATGCTTTCCTCCAACAGTGTCATCAGGTAGATTATACCCATTTCACAGGTATAGAAACTAAAGCTCAAGTAAAAAAGTATACCTATGCAGGCCACTAGTGAGTATAAGAGCTGCAACTTCTGACTCTAAATCCAATATTCTTTCCATTTTCCCACACTGTTTCTGAAAGGAGAAGGAATGAACTTATCCTGCTTGGTCCTAGAGGGAGAAACCAAGGACCAATGAATGGATGAATGTAGCAAAGAGACAGATAACAGCTCCATATAAGGAAAAGATTCTCACCAACTAGCATTGTATGAAGTGGGAGGTATGTGTGAGTTCCAGATTATTAGAAATATTCTGATAGAGGTTGTATGACCATTTGTTCGGGGTGAGAGAGAATTTCTGCTTAAATATGGGTTAGGCTAGATGCCCCCAATGGCCCTTCTAGCTCTTCAATACTTATTCTCAGATTTATTGTAGCTGAGGATGTAAGTATGGCCTCCAACATCAATCATCCCCACTTCTGCAATCTCCCATCTACCTGGCGCCCCTCCCATTCATGACCTTGTTGCCTCTTGTCTCAAATAGTTCCACAGCCTACTAACAGTCCCTCCCTGCTTCCAGTCTCTTCACATACCATTCATCAAAGTACTCTGCCAGAGTAACATTTTTATTTTATTTTTTTCTTTTGAATTTAGCAATTATCAACAAATGCAATCATTTATACATGCAAAGAAACAGGAAAGAACTGTGAGCTTCAGTTATATCATTTGATTTTTTAAAGCAGAGAGAAAGATGAGAGAATGAGTGAGAGAAGGAGGGGGAAGAGAGGGAGCGGGAGAAAAGGAGGGAGGGAGAGAGGGAGAGAGACAGAGACAGACAGGTGGAGACATGGAAAGAGAAAGACAGAGACAGTTAAACGAGGTGGTAATAAAATCGCTCTGTTTCTTCCCCTCTTTGTTTTATTTCTGTGCATTTTTAAAATATCTTACTGATGCTCTTTTTTTTATATCTATTACTATCTACTAACCCACCTTTCCCTCACCCCCACCACATCTCCGGGAGAAAGTCCTCCCTTGCAACAAATATGTATAGTCAAGTGAAACAAATCAACACATGGGGCATGCCTGTGAAGGCACATTTCATTCTGTTCCTCTAGTCTATCACCCCTCTGCCAGAAGGCAAAAGGTGTGTTGTGCTGTCAAGACTTCTGAAGTCTTGATGGGTTGCTGTTTTAATCAGAGTTCTGAGGTCTTTCAAAGTCATTTCCCTTCCTATAATTATGGTGGTCCTTACACAAATTATTCTCTTGGTTCTGCTCTTTTCACTCTGCATCAGTTTTTATAAGTCCTTCCATATTTCTCTGACTCTTTCTTATTTATCATTTCTTAAGGTGCAATAAAATTCCATTACATACATATAACATAATTTGTTCAGACACTCCCTAGTTGATGTTCATCCATTTTGCTTCTCATTCTTTATTACAACAAAAATTTCTGCTATAAATATAGGTCCTTTCCCTCTGTCCTTGAGTTCCTTGGGGTATGACTAATAGTCACATTGTTGACTCAGAGGGTATATTCACTTTAGTAACTTTGGGGGTAGAGTTCCAAATTTTCCCCCAGAATGGTTGAACTAATTCACAGCTCCACCAACGGTGTAGCCTGTTTTTCTACAAACTTCCAAATCATTGCAATTATTCTCATTCTGAAGTGGAACCTCACAGATGTTTTAGCTGCTTCTTATTATTAAGAGATATGGGGCAATCTCTATATGGTTACTGAGAGCTTGTATCAAGAATTTGGATTTTTTTAAATTTTTATAAAGAATTTTGTTATCAAGAATTTCTTTATCAAGAATTGCCTGCTAATATCCCTTAGCCACTAAATACATTGGGGAATCACACACACATATCATACATATATGTGCGTGATAGCAATACATTTATATCTTCAGTATTATACATTTATTAGAGAATTTTTTATTTTTTATTTTTGCTTTTTGGAGGGCAATTGGGGTCAAGTTATTCGCCCAAGGTCACACTGCTAATTTTTGTGTTAAGTGTCTGAGGGAAATTTTGAACCCAGGTCCTCCTGACTCCAGGGCCAGTGCTCTATTCACTGAGCCACCTAGCCACCCCTATTAGAGAAATTTGCAGTAATGATTCCCCGCACATTACATCATTGCCCTTCTGATTATAACAGATTTTTTTGTGGGTGCAGACTCTTTTCAATTAGGCAAGTATTCTTCCCCAAGTCATCACTGTGAAAGGTACTGCTTCATTTTTCCTCTAATTTTTTGAATGACTTGATGTTTTATTTTTAAGTGATCTATTTATTTGAAGTTGATTATAATATATGGCATAAAATGTTGGTCTAAACTTAGTTTTTGCCACACTGTTTTCCAGTTTTCCCAGCCAAGTAAGGTTCTTCTTGTCCACGGTGTCCCAAAAGTCTTAGTGAAGTGCAGCAGAGGGTATTGAACAGAGCATTGGACTGGATTCAAATATCATCTCTCCACCTTCTTCAGTTACTAATTACATGGTCACAGGCAAGTCACTTAACCTCTATAAGTCTATGTTTCTTTTTCTGTAAAATAGTGATAATAATAGAACTTACTTCACTGGGATGTAATAACGATCAAACATGCCAACATACACAAAGTACTATATAAATGTCAATATTCATTGTTATTCCTAAAGCCCAAACCTGACCACATTTCTCCTCTTTACCGTGGCTTCATATGGCCCACAAAACAAAAGCTAAACTTTTCAACCTGGCATTCAAGCCTTTCTGTGTCCTATTTTCTGTCAATATCCACATCATCCTCACACTGTTCCTTCAAATACAATCCAGGTTGGTCTCAGACTTTTGAATGTATCTGAAAAATTTCCCCTTGAACCCCTTTGAAAATACTGTATTAATATTAATTATTATAATTAAGAATAAATATTTAATCTAATAATTAATAATGTGCAAATATTATAATAATAATAATACCTGAGATTGTATTAATAGGAGTCTGGTGTCCAGAGTGATGGTCATAATAGTCCCTCTAAACTCATCCCTGAAGGAACAATATGTGAAGTGTTATATGCAATTTTCAGCCCACAATCTGAAGGAACAAGTTAAAAGCAGTCACAAGATTGAAGAAGCCCAAAACTATGTCATCCAAGGATTTGGCTGAAAGAACTAGTGTTATTTAACCCCTAAAAGGAAAGGCTTGGTGAGATGGGGAGGGGGAGAGAAAATAATCACTCTTTTCTAATTTCTGAAGGGTTGTCCTGAAGAAAAGGTATTAGGATTGTTGTGTTCTGTCCCAGAGGACAAAATTAAAATCAACAGGGAAAAGTTACATGGGAGCAGATTTTACAATAAAAGGAAAAGCTTTCTAGTGTTCTGGTATGTACGGTCATGGATTGGTCTGCCTCAAGATGGAGTGAGTTCCCCATCACTGGAGCTCTCCAGGTAGAAACTAGATGACCATTTGCTATGAATGCTAAAAATGAAATGTATATGTTGGATGGTGGTTGCATGTGACTTTTCTGAGGTTTCTTTCTGTTTGGGAATTCAATGATTCTGTAATTCCCCCTGACTAGAATACTTGCCCCCATACTTTGCTTACCTTGATTGCTGATTATTCAGGGCAAAAACAGAACCAGCAGGGGAGAGTTACAGGGGTGCAGTTTGATTTCAAATTTCCATTTAATATAAGAAAAAACACTTTCTAATAATCAGATATTACTGGCAATGGAATAAGTTGCTTGAGAGGTAGTGAAAACCCTATCAGTGGAGAGAACCTGCTTATTCTTTAAGGTTCAATCTAATTGAGCAATTGAGAGAAGGGTGTCCTAAAACAAGAGATTGCTATCTATTGATAGACTTTGGGGATATTTTTAATTTTTATTGATAACTTATCTTTAAGTCATTCTCATTTCCAAATATATCAATATATAACTGCCTCTCATCTGCCCAGAGAACCACCCCTTATAATCAGTTTTTAAAAAAAGAAACCAAAGGGCAGCTAGGTGGTGCAGTGATTAGAGCACCAGCCCCGGAGTCAGGAGGATCTGAGTTCAAATCCAAACTCAGACACTTAACACAAAAAACTAGCCATGTGACCTTGACCAAGTCACTTAACCCCAATTGCCCTGTCTTCCCCCCTCCAAAAAGAAAAAAAAAAGAAACCAAAAAAGTAGTTCAGCAAAACTAAGCAGCACACCAACAAATTCCAACATTATATGCAATGTTCCATGTCTATAGTTTCCTCATTTCTGCAAAGAAGGGAAGAAGGTGCATTTTCTCATCTATTCCTTGGGGCCAGGTTTGGTCTTTGCTTTTACACAGCTTTGGTTTTCAGTTTGTTGTTGCTGTTCCTTCTATTGCCATTTGCGGGTTATTTTGTTTCTAGTTTCTTCTATTTAGTTTACTGGTTTCCTACTTCTGCCTGTTCCACACTGCATCAATTCATATAAATCTTCCCATGTTTCTCTCTATTCTTCAAATTCATCATTTCTCATGGGACATCAATGTTCCATTGCATTCAGGTACCACAATTTGTTTATTAGCTCATTGCCCAATCAACAGGCACCTCTTTTTTTAGTTCTCAACTACCACAAAAAGTATTTCTATATGTATTTTGGTATACATTGGACCTTTCCATCCTCAACTACCCTGAAATATAGACCTAGTGGTAGTGTTTCTGGGTCAAATATTATGAATATTCAGTCACCTTTTTAGCATGATTCCTAATAATTTTCAGAATTGGTAAGCCAATTCACAGCTATACCAACAATGTTTTAATGCACCTATCTTTCTGTAACCACTCCCACATCAACTATTCTCATCTTTTGTCATTTTTGCCAAATTGCTGGTTATGACATAAGACCACAAAGTTATTCTGATTTGCATTTCTTTCATTACTGAATTGGAGCAATCCAAGTGTGTGCTGTAACAACCAGATTTCAGGAAAACATTTTTAAAAGCTATATACAATACACTTTTTAAATCTAATATGCATTAATAACATTTGGTCCATCATTTTCTTAAATCTAGGTAATCAACAAAACAATAAATCAAGCCCTGATTTGTAGCATTTGCCAATTTCTGAAGTAAAAATGCTTGTGCTAAAAATTTAACAATCAGTTCTTGGGAAAGAGTATGAGCTGGCTGCAGCATACCTCTGAAGCAATTTTTCATTTTGTGAACAGCAAGATGTTCTTCTTTTGAGATTTGTTAGTTCATAGCCTTTTGTCAGTTCATATCCATTTGGTCATGCCTCTTGAGTGTTAGATATTTTTGTTAGTACTCTACATATCTTGGATATCAAATACTTATCAGAAATGCTAAATGTAAAGATGTTTTCCCAATTTACAAGACCACCTACAGCTCTTGAAGTCTTACTTAGTACATTTGAAAATTTCTTGCCACCAACCATGTTCCCAGCTCTTACTCAACTTCATTTCATCTTAATTTTCCAGTGTCTTCAGTGGGGTAGTATAGAGCCAAAGCAATATTCACAGAACCAGCAGTCATGAGAAATATTCCTGCATAGTGTTCAATGCCAAAATATAACAGACTCTCCATATAGAAGACAAAAGTAAAACATTTATTAAGACACCAGAAAACCAAATCCCCAAACCAGTAAACTGACTCCATCATAGTAGCAAAGAAGCTAATAAGCCACAATAGCACAAAGAACCACAGCATCCTTTGGTCTTCCCACAAATCAACACAAGACCAATATTTACTCACAAGCCTATATCTTCCTTGGAAGTGTCCTCTCCTCCCAACCATCTAGCTTGCTCCAACTCCCAGCTTCCTGTGGGCTCTGCTCCACCCTTCAAGAAATTCCTCCTACCAGAGGTTCCATGTGATTACATTCAGTTTATTAGGGGGCAGAGTTTGTTTTCAAAGCAGGAAAGGTCTTCAAATTCCCTTACTCTTATTAAGGGGCAGGGAAGATCTTCAAATTCCCATTATCATTACAGGTAGAAATCTCAGTTGGGAGGCTTGCTCTCTTGTGGCAGACAGAAAATGCCCCATCATCAACAACCAAGGTTTCAGAGGAAGTTGAGTTATTTCTTCATATAGGAAAGCTGGAAATACCCAACTTAAGGGCACCAGAAAATCTCCCTCAGAATGGTAACATGTCCAGCTCAGACAGAATCTAAGTTAGGTGAGCTTAAGACCAGATAGTGTCCTGCCTATGATGCATAAAAATATGAGTAGACAGACAGGCCAGAAATAGGCAGTGGTACTGAAAAGACAAAAGCTGAAGGCTTTGTGGACTGATATTTACTATCTGAATGACCCTGTAAAGTCACTTATCCTATTGAAATCTGAAGTTTACTCACACATAAATTAGATGTAATGTTGCTTTAACCTCATAAGACTGCTGTGAGAAAGAGCTGGTAAACCTTAAAGTTCTACATAAACAGAGTGATAACATACTACATTAAGTATGGTTGACATTGATGGGGATTAACAGGGAAGATTCATTCAGAATAAAAGAAGCTGAACTATGAGCTAGATAAGGTCAGTAAGCCTAAGCAGACCATACCAGAGCCACAGAATTTGAATGATGGAAGAAAATCTCAACAGCTATCTTGTCCAACCTATATATGAAAGGAATCCCCACCATCACATACTAGACAAGTGGTCATCCAACCTCTGATCTCACCACCTCTTGAAAAACCCATTCCACAATAAGATAGCTCTAATTGTTAGGAAGTTTTCATGACATCAAATCTAAATTTTTCTCTTGGAACTTCCAATTATTGCTCCTGGTTCTTCCCTCTGAGACTAGACAGAACAAGTTTAATCTCTCTTTCACATGATAGTCTTTCAAATACTTGAACAGAATTCTCATTTCCCACCTTAGTCTTCTCTTCTCCAGGCTAAATATCCTAAGTTATTTTGACTTGTCCTTATAAGGCATTGTAGCAGCAATCACACTGGCATATCCAGGATGGCTGCTAGCACAGGTTCTTAAGTCTGCTTTACTAGGAAAGGTAGCTGTTTAAGGGGTCAACAACCTTTTTAAATTACAATCACTAGTTCAGTAGAAAAGTCAGTACCCTGAACTTCAGAGAAAATACAAGCAGAGAAATAAAGACCAACAGGCAGGGCTCTGACTGCCTGAATCAAAGCAATATTGCTATACACTTTACATACATCCCTGGATGGAGAGAGCCTTTACATCTGAGCAGTCAGGGAGCTCTGAACATATGGCCTCTCAGAATCTTGACCAGGGAATCACAAGATCTTTCTCATAAGCAAGCCCCCAAAGTAAAATACCAACTCTGAGTGTATATATACTTCTCAGAGCCAGAAGGCATCACAATTTTCATGACTCAGTTCCTAATTAGAAATTAGCAAAAGGTGTGAAAGCCTTCCCACAAGTAAGCCTCCCCTAAGCAAGCTTCCCTTAATGGGCTCCACATGAGGCCTATTAATGATCAGGGAAGATCTTAAATTACATTAACATTATGGACCTTAACTCAGACCCTTTGCTATTCCAGTTTCCCTCCTCTGGATACTCTTCAACCAATCAATTTTCTTCATAAACTGTGGTGCTCATAACCAAGCTTAATACACTAGAATAGGTCTAATGAGGACAACTCTTCTTAACCTCTAGAAGCTACAACTCCCCTAATGTACCTCAAGATTATATTAACATTTTTGACTACCATATCACACTTCTGATTCATGTTGGTCTCATACTTCACTAAAAACCCTAAATCTTTTTCAAAGTGCTATCTAACCATGCCTTCCCCATCTGTGAGTGCAAAATCGGTGTTTTTGTACCCAAATTCAAGACTTTACATTTATCCCTGTTGAATTTCACCTTTAGATTCAATTCAATTTTTAGGTTGTCAATATCTTTTTTGGACCTCATCTCTTATCCATTGAAAGCTTTATATTACTTACAAATCTTATGAAAATGCCATCCATGTCTTCATCCAAGTCACTGACAAAGTTGTTTGAAATCACAGGTCAAGCACATGTCATGCGAATGTAAATTTTAAAGATCTTCCCTGCCCCTAGGCTAAAGTGCACCAGAAGCCTGGGGAGGGAGGCTTGTTTTTCAGTAGATACTTTTTGATTGGCCAGTGGGTCCAAAAGGTTGTTACATTCTCTGAGCCAGGAGAAGGCTATATAAGCCCTGATATATAGCTTTGTTTTGGGACTCACTTTGAGAAGTGTTCTGTGATTTGATCTGAATTCTGGGAAGCCGTTGTTGAGAGTCCCCCGGCTTTGAAAAACCCAGATGTTGACTGGGTATGGATGTAATGGTTGGACAGTTTGGAAATCTGTCTACTTGATGTTTCTGTCTTGATAATTATGCCTGTATACTTTGAGGTTCAGGGTGCTGACCTTTTCTCCTGAACAAGGTAAACAATATATGTCTGACTGATTAAAGTAAGCTTGTTAACCCATTTTGAGTTGCTTTCCTTTAACAAAGCAGATCCAAGAACCTGTGGTAGCTGCAAACCCTGAGGATGCTTGGGGTGCTTTCTGCTACAGCACATAGCCCTGAGACACTCCACTAGAGTTGAGTCATTATCAATAATATTGGCTTGACTTTGGAGAATGGGAAAGGACTACAAAACTAGAGAAGGGCAAATGTACCAATTTATATATTAAAAAGGGAAAATAACATAATCTGTAAAATATGCACTCTACCTCATCATTTTGACATTGAATCATAATGACTACTCTTTGAGTCTAGCCATCCCACTAGTTCTGAAGCAATTTCAGTGCTTTATTATCAAGTGTATATCTCTCTGTCTTCTCCACAAGAAGAACATAAGATACTTTATCAAAAGATTTCCTAAATTCTAGATAAACTATATCTACACCATACCTTTTATCTGCCAGAGTCACAAAATTTGAGAGGTGAAAGGGACCTTAACAGTCATCTGGTCCAACCCACATATGAAAGGAATCCCCACTATAGCTAACTGACAAGTGGTTATCAAGCCTCTTATTAAAACCTGGAGGGGGGGACCTATAACCTCTTTTTTTTTTACAAGTTCCTATCTAACCATACTCTATAACCATTTTAGTAACCCTATCAGAAAAGGAAATAAGGTTAGAGTGACAGGATTTGTTCTTGATGAAGCCATGTTGGCTCTTTATAATCTTCACTTCCCTTTCCAGAGATTCACCAGCAATTTCTTTAAAGATATATTCTAAAAATTTCTTAGGAAGGTCACACCCACTGGTCTATATTTTACAGACTGTTATTTTCCCTTTTTTTATATATAAATTGATACATTTGGCCTTCTCCAATTTTGTAGCACCTCTCCCGATCTCCAAAGTCATGCCAATATTATTGATAATGATTTAACAATCACATTTGCCAGTTCTTTCTATTCCCAAAGATTTAGTGTTTGAGGGGTTATGTGATTAGATTTTAATAAGGGTAAGGAAGTGTTCTTTTTTCCAGATCTAAATGCAGCAGCATCAGAGTTCTGGGTGAAGCCAGTGTCTGAGATCATCACCATGGAGAGTTCCAGGGAGGCAGGTTTGTGATCAGCACCATGGAGAGCTTCCAGTGAGACTTGGGTCTAAGATCAGAGCTATAAAGAACTCCCAAGGAAGACATGAATTGGACCAAAATGATGGAGAGCTCCCAATGAAAGACAGGGCCAAAGGCCAGTACCATGGAAAGTTCTCACAGAAGCCAAAAATTGAGAAAGAACTGGAGTTCCCAAGGAAGAAAGGGTCTGAGTAGTTTTCAGGGAAGATTGGAATGGGGGGTGGGGAAGGGGATACCATGGACAGACCTTAGGGACAGACTTTTGAAACAAATTTTAAAAGTTCTGGTATAACAGGCCAGCTCTATCTCAGTGAGATAGGCACTACTCAGTATTAAAGAATCATGATCAATTGTGGTAGACTAGGTTCTATAATGTCCTTAAGCATAGATTCATAAAGTAATAGTATATCAGAGCTTGAAGGGACCTTAGAAAACATCTAAACCATGCCCCCCCATTTCATTATTAGTGATGAGAACATCTGAGAGAAACATCTAGACAACTGGCCTCAGAACCTGGAAGACCAGGTTCTAACACATGCTGGCTAAGTAAATTGTTTGATCTCTCAGTGCTCCTGGACTACTCTTTAAGATTATAAATTATAGAATTGTTGCCAATCTGTATTGGTGAGGAAAGATATTCTTTTATTAACCTTGTTAATCCTTTTAACAACCTAATTATTATCCCCAATATACTGATGATGAAACTGAACTCAGAGCAACTGTGATTTGTCTGTGGTCAAACAACTAATAAATACCAGAGGCAGAATTTATAGTCATAGCATTTGGAGCTGGAGCTACTATTGGCAACAATAGTATTTCTTCAATAATTTAAGGATCTAAGATTTCATCAAGGAGCATACTCCCTACACTGACACTGATTCCATCTTGGTAGAATACTCACTGGATTGTGGTGGACAGGAAAAAATCATCCCTCAGTGGCTAGCCCTCTCTGATCTTAGCTACACTGTTTCTTGAAGCATTTTCACACACTCACTTACTAAGTCCGTCCTCAAAGTCCTAAAAGTTTTGGAACACCTTTTAGAGCTTGCATTTCACTGGAGCTGTCTTTGAAAAAAAATAGGATCACTTATGCACATTGGAGGTAGATTATAGGAGATAAATGAGGAAGAGGATGGTGATGCTGTTGCTGCTGTCATACATCTATGTGGCACTCTATGGTCTTCAGAATCTCTGAGTCTCAGTTTGCTCATCTATAAAATGAAGAGGTTAGACTAAATGACCTCTAATGTCTCTACCAGCCCTAACCCTATGATTTTATGACTCCAAGACATCATTCCAGAATGCTGCCCCCATCTCTTCCTCCTCTGAACCTCCATAACATCATGTGTATCCTTTTATGTATTTTCCCCCATTCTCTCCTTCATTCTCCCCCATCAAAACCACTGTTAACTAGCATACACCAACGGAATCTTAACCTGGGGAGTAGATTCCAGAGGGCCCAAGAAACTGGGTGAGAAAAATTAAATATTTATTTTCACAAACCACTAACTGAAACTTAGTATTTCCTTTAATCAAGATTTTTTAAAAGTTATTGTCCTGAGAAGGGGCCCGTAGCCTTCGCCTTCACCAAACTGCCAGAAGGGTCTATTACACACAAAAAGTTAAGAGACCCTGGTTTGGAGATACAACTCACCTCTATTCCAATGTGACAGAATCTAGCAATCAGGCTATTTATAGTTGAAGTAACTCATATGCAAATTCTTGTATCCTCTCAGTACAACTTTAAAATATTAAATTTACTGTGTCTTAACAAAAATAATATCTAGAATTCTTTACAAATCACTGACCCCACAACAGCTTATAAAGTAGGAAATTCAAGGACAATATCCCCATTTTACATATTAAGTAAATGAGATACAGAAAAGTAAATGACTTACTCAGGATCACAGAACAAATATGTATCAGAGCTGGAATTTTGAGTCAAATTCCCCATTATAAATCCATTGGTCTTTCTATTACATTAGAAGAAACAGCCCAAGAGGGAGGAAGCAGTCTATTTAGAAGCCCTCAGTGCCTGGATCTGTGGGTAACATCAAGTCCCCTGAGTAGATTTGGGCCTCCCTTGAGATGTTCTCCTTATTCTTTGGGGAGGATGGTAACCACAGTCCTTGAATTATTTCATTTAAATTTCGCCTGCTGAGGTCCTATCCCACCACAGGAAGTCTTTAGGGGATTGATGGGAGAGCTTTTGACAATAACTGGGGATGGATAAAGGTGGGGAGTATGGTGGTAATGCTGGTGGTGGGGGTTGATCCAGGTTAATTCAGGAACTGGACAGTAGATAGTATATCAGATGTGTGTTAAAATAAGAACATTATGTCATTCACAGAAACTAGTTTTTCCATGGCCCTCCTTGAAATTATGGAGCATTTTGGTGCCATTGTCTGTTGATATATAGCTTTCATTTCTATAGCACCTGAAGACTTACAAAAAGACTGCCTCACAATAACCCTAGGAAAGTAAGTGGTGACATTACTGTTATAATGCTATGATCCTAGGATCACATTTTTATGATCAATTTTCTTGTTATTGTTGTTCAGTCATTTCAGTTATATCCAACTCATTGTGACCTTATTTGAGGTTTTCTTGGCAAAGATACTGGTTTACCATTTCCTTCTACAGCTCATTTTACAGATGAGATAACTGAGGCAAACAGGGCTAAGTGGTTTGCCCAGGGGCACACAACTAGTAAGTTACAGATTTGAACTCATGAAGATGAGTCTTCCTGACTCCAATAAAAAGGATCAGACCCAGGACTAGATAATAGTCAGAATTACTCTCTCCTGAATGGCTTAAACATTCATATGATATTTTCCTCAGGCTATTTAGAGCTAGAAGGGAACTTATAGGAAACTAAGGATCCAAGAAAGGAAGTGACCTACCTATGGTTGCACAGGTTGCAAGTAATAATGTCATAGAAACAGGGACTTTGACTTGGTGGCCCATTAGAGCTTAAAGAGCCTACTCATTCTATAGTATCATTACCACCCCACCCCCCAGTCCTTTCACATCCACAGTTTCCATTCCTGGGAAACAGTTAGTATAGAATTTATTTTTCTCTTTGCAGAGGAAGAATTTTTTTCTAGCAATAATCATGCCTAGTTGGACCTCATAGTCTATAGCACCAAGGAATAAATTGGGATTCCAGGATTCACATCACCACATTAACCACAGAGTGACTTTTTTCAGTCATAGGCATTTTCAGAAACATTCTAAATTATAAATTCATATATAATTGTATATTTATGAATATATACATATGTGTGTATACATACATACATACACATATTTACAAAAAGGGAGCGCCCACAGTAACATAATCACAAGTCCCTGTAGTATTAAAGTAAATATGGGAATAAACTAAGGACCCCAAAAGAAAAATGAGCTATCCAATGTCATAAGCATCCTGGCCCTATTGAGGTTAGGCCTAGAATTTGGCTTTCTCCACTCCCAGGTCCTGGTTCATTCTGCCCTCATGGAGGCTCACTCACAGAGCATCTTCTTGCCTAGAAAAGCCTCCATTGTGTGCATTGGCCCCTTTAATTATGGCAAAGGAGAATGTTCTCCCAGTTAAAGGTCACTGTGGTCACATCAGCCCCTGGGCCAATCATTCTGAGTCCTTGACTGGGAACAAAGCCCAACATTCCATCCCTTGTAACACTCCACCTATTATTCAGTTTATCTGAACATTGTGACCTCTATCCTTCCTGCTCATCTTTCCATGTTCCTGGGCTTGTCGGGGCAAGTATTTCTAGACCTTTATGCCCTCATTATATTACCTCTAGTTTCCCAGGTCTAAAGTGTTCCCAACTTCACTGTGAATGGATATAGTTTACATTTGACAACGATCTGTCTTTGCCAGGCCAAACTACATCTTTGCTTTAGGCTCATAGTTGTGGAGAGGACCTCAGAGGCCATCTAGGTCAAACCCCTTCATCCCATAGATGTGGAATGTAAGACTTAGAGACATTAAGTGACTTACCCAGAGTCATATGTGTCAGTGACAGAGCCAAGAGATGTGGGTCCTATAGCTTCAAAACTAGTACTCCTTCCATTGTATGACTATAAGTAAAGGCTCCCCACATTTAAACTCTGGCCTCATTTCATTGGTCAGGATGCACTTTCAGGCTGAGGTTGGGGAGGGAAGTTATTTTAAGGACAGCCATGAATCTCCTGCTTTCAGGGAGCCCCTAGTCTGGCCCTTACATTCAAGAAGCCCCTAGAATGATAAGGAAACAGCCCCTACACTCAAGGAGTCCCCAGTCAGAGTCAGCAAGGACAGGAAAAAGTGGGGGCTATAGCTCTGGGGCGAGGGATGCCTCTGTTCACCAGAGCCAGGTCTCCAGCCTGCTGGGGTTGGACATACAGTGTATTACCCCTCTGGTGAGATGCAGGGCTATAGGTGGAGGCAGCACTGACCTCAGCAGAAAGATGTCCCTTACCCCTCCTCCATCCATTCTCTGGGCAGATGCTGACAGGGTTCCTCCTGAGCCACTGTCCAGAGTCCTGCCAAGTCAAGCCCTGCCACCCACGTAGAGGATTGCTTGATGTGGGGATTGGCTAAAGCTGTTTGGTTAGAGCTTAAAGCTCTGTTGGCCTTGCTAGAAGAACCACAGCACCTTTCTGGTTTAGCCTTGTTACTTCCCTCCTCCTGCCTCCCTCCCCCTTACACACTCCTCAACTCCCTCCACCCCCACTTTGGCTTAAGTCATCATATCTCTGTCTGCCTTAAAGATCCTAAGTCAGAGAGGTCTACTTGGTTTGTGGGGGCTGAGGTCAGGAGTAAGGAGGGAAGAGCTGAGAAGAGAGGACAGAAGGGAAGGGAAAAAGAAAGAGAAGGATGGGATTTGGGGCTAGGGCTAGGAAAGAAGGGAATTCAGGCAAAAGGATGGAGGGTATGAGAAAGAGAAAAGAAGAAGAAGAAGAAGAAGAAGAAGAAGAAGAAGAAGAAGAAGAAGAAGAAGAAGAAGAAGAAGAAGAAGAAGAAGAAGAAGAAGAAGACAGAGAAGAAGTTGTGGATGAGGAAGAGGGAGGGATAAAAGAAGGATTGGGAAAGGAGAAAGGAGGGAAGAATGAGGAGAGAGAAGGGGAAGTGCCAGGAGTCAGGGCCAGGCATGAGGCAAGATGAGAAGAGGAGGGTAAAAGGAAAAATGAAGATATTACCTACATTGGGAAGGCAAGACTGACTAAGCTGAGAGACCTGAAGTCTCATGTAAAATTCATTCTTCCTGTTCTACTACATATATACAAATGCCATTGTATTTAGTGTTTAAGTTCATAATAAAAATTAAAATTAATTAAGAAAAAAGGAAAATGTCTGACTTTCCCAAAGTCTTACTCAGAACTAGAAGGAACCTTCAAGAACTAGCCCAATTTCCCACCCATTGCAAGACTCCGTGACAAGGCATCCTCCAACCTCTGGTTGGCCACCTCCAGAAACAGAGAGCTCCCTCCATTCCCAGATCTCCCATTCCATTGTGAGACAACATTTCACCATTAGAATTTTGCTCCTTATACTAAGCTGAAATGTGCTTCCCTGTAACTTTCTGCATCCTTCAACCCCACAGCCCCTAGTTCTGCCCTCCAGGGTCACAGACAAGTCTGCCTCCTCTTCCCCAGAATAGCCATTCAGATATTTGAAGACAATGATTATGTACCACCACCCCCAACAAGTCTTTTCTTCTGCAGGGCAAATATTCCTAGTTTCTCTAGCCAATACTTGAATTACATGGTTTCTAGCCCTTTCACATCCTTGTGGCCCTCCTTTGGATGTCCTCCTGTTTCCAAACATCCCTACTTAAAGGTGATGGGCAGCACCAGTTATAGCGTTCCTGGTGTGACCTAACCAGGGCAGAGAAGCACAGGACTGACGTCTGTAGACATTGTGTAGTCTGTAGACACAGCACTGTCCCTTCGTCTGTAGACATTGTGCTTCTGTTCATGCAACCCAAGATCACGTTTGCTTTATTGTCTTTGATATTACAGTGTTGACCAACATAGAGTTTGTTGTTGTTCGATCATGTTCAAATCTTCATGATTCCATTTGGGGTTTTCTTGACAAAGGTACTGGAGTGGTTTGCCATTTTCTTCTCCAGCTCATTTTACAGAGGAGGAAACAGGCTAACAGGGTTAAGTGACTTGCCCAGGGTCATACAACTAGTCTGAGGCTGGATCTGAACCCAGGAAGATGTCTTCCTGAGTGCAGGCCCTGCGTTCTATCCACTGCACCACCTAGTTGCCTCACATAGAGTTTTTTGTTCACTAAATCCCAAGATCTTATTCACATGGATTGTTATTAAGTAGATTTGCCCCATACTGTACTTATACAGTTGAGTTTTTTTAACCCAAATACAAGGTTTTAACTTTATCCCTATTCCATTTCATTTCATTAGATCTGGCCCATTGTACTAGTCTGTTAGAGCTTTTTGGATCCTCATTCTTTCATCAAGTGTGTTAATTCTCTCTCTCTCTCTCTCTCTCTCTCTCTCTCTCTCTCTCTCTCT
>NW_027187352.1:4421298-4437903 GCF_028583685.1 Petaurus breviceps papuanus
ATGGCAGAGATTTAAATGGAGAGGGTAACTGTGAGCCAGGTACTGAACCCTTTGAGAAAGAAGAATAACCTCCTGAGATAATGATGAACTAAAAGATGCAGATCAAGACCCTTGCTTTTGGACATGACCAAGATGAGAATTTGTTTTGCGGGGTGGCTAGGTGGTGCAGTGAATAGAGCACTGACCCTGGAGTCAAGAGGACCTGAGTACAAAACCTTCCTCACACACCAGCTATGTGATCTTGAGAAAGATCCTGAGCGAGCATTGACTTTCTTTGGGTATCAGTTTCCTCATCTGTAAAAGAAGGTAAATCATAGGTCCTAAGTCCCAGGGTTGTTGTGAGGATCAAAGGAAAAAAAAACAAAGGAAAAAACTGAAAATTATAGAAATTGAATGACTCTGTCAGGGCCACCCACCCAGGAAAAGACAGAGCTAGGACATGAACCCGGGGCAGGCACAGTAATAGAGTGAAAAGAATACTGACAGGAGTCAGATAAGCTGGGTTCAAATTTTACCTCTAATGCTTATTTAGCTGTGTGACCTTAAGCAAGTCACTTAACCTAGCTGGGCCTCAGTTCCCTCATCTGGAAAATGAAAGCACTAGGCTAGATGCTCTCTGAGGTCCCTAATAGTGCTAAATCTATGATATCACCTCTATTTAATGAAAATAATAATAATTACTAGCTTTCATATGGTGCTTAAAGATTTGTTAACTACTTTATAAATAATACCCCATTAGATCTCAATTTCTATCTAAAATCCCACTTGTGTAACTAGCTACCTGTGCAACTTTGAGCAAATCCCTTGACTTAGACAGTCAATTTCCTCATCTGCAAACAAAGAGGGTTAGATTATATGGACTTGGAGATCTCCTCAAGGTCTAGTTCTTTTTTTTTCTTTTTTGGAGGGGGGAAGGCAAGACAATTGGGGTTAAATGACTTGCCCAAGGTCACACAGCTACTTTTGTGTTGAGTGTCTGGATTTGAACTCAGGTCCTCCTGACTCCAGGGCCAGTGCTCTATTCACTGTGCCACCTAGCCACCCCAAAGTCTAGTTCTATGATCCAATGTCTGGAGTCTAGCATTCTTTCCTTTGTAGTGAGTATTCCCCTAACATAACTCCATAGAACCAAGCAAATTGGAGAAGAGCATGATCACATCTGGCTGTGGAGATAAGGAAAGTATTCATTCACCTCCTCAAAGAGCCAATTTGACCTAGGCATTCCCAAGTCACAGACAGGGACTTATTTCTGAGAATAATCTTTTCCCCATTCCCTGAGGTACCATCATCTTCATCTCAGCTTCACCCCCAACTTTTCTCATCAATAATGACTCCTCCCCAACTGGGACCCAGATGGGTGTGGGTTCCCCCCTGCCTAACAGATGGGCTGATGGACAAGAAGGCAGCTGGGTCTGCCCTTGATCTCTCCCTGGCTGGAGCAGCTTCATGGCATCCTTCCAGAGGAGGCTAAAGACTTTTGTGTGTAATTTACAGCTTAGCCATCTGGGGGCTGGAGAAAGAAGTCCTGGGAAAGGAGGGGAGAAAGGCAGGATTGGGTAACTGAAGCTGAAGCTGGGACCTGAGGAGGTAGTAGAAGGGAGATGTGCATCTGTAACCTCTGCCATCACCTGCCTGACCCCTTCCCCAAACAGGACCATGAAGACTGATGACCCTAGATTTGGAATCTAGACCCAGGTTGGAGTCCCATTTCTAATATTTTTCTAACTGTGTGACTTTAGACAAATCACCACCCGCCTCCATGCCTCAGTTTCCTCCTCTTTAAAATGGAAAAAATGGGGGCAGCTAGGTGGCACAGTGAATAGAGCACTGGCCCTGGAGTCAAGAGGACCTAAGTTCAAATACAGCCTTAGACACATAACACAAAAACTAGCTGTGTGACCTTAGGCAAGTCACTTAACCCCAACTGCCCTACATTCCACCCTCCCAAAAAGCAACTTCCCCCGCAAATAAATAAATAAAATGGGAATAATAATCCTTGCCTTGTCTCCCTTACAGAGTTGTAGGGAAAGTTTTTTGTAAATGTCCAAATGTCAAAATATGAATTTTTATAATTATTATTGACAACAACAATTTAACAAATAATTATTAAGCATTTACTTAACAGTACATAGCACAAAGCTCAGTGCCGGAGGTCAGCTAAAGTCTAGACGTTTTCACATCATTCACAAATTAGTAGATATGAATATGCTTGATAAATTCACATTAGACCATACACACTGTCTGTTACAAGGAAGGTCTGCTCTGGGCAGCTGTGGAGAGGGAGTTGGTGAATAGAAACAATGATTAAGAAAAGAGCTTTAATGAAGCATTAAAAACCATACAGATGAGATCTTAAGGAAGTTTCAGAAAGGAATGCTGACAAGCAGGCAACTTTGTTACTATCATGTGACATTCAATACATACTTTAAGAAGACAAACTACGTAATAGAAGGTCAAAATTTCAAATGTCATCGTCATTTCTGTGTTCTTTTTTGTAAATTGAAATGCTCGTGCTTGCCAGTGTTGTGAAATTCACAATAGAAAAAAATTTTTAATTTAAATTTTTTAAATTGTCCCAAAAGTCTTAGTGAGGCTTTAAGTTATTGAGATGTGAGGACTTTTGGGGTGCCCTGAATATACATACATAACTTTATTATTTATGTAGGGAAGCTACAGGCCATGGTGAAAAGACTGTAACACTGGGATCAGAAACACCTGGGTTCAGATATGGGCTATGTAACCTGAGACATACCACCTTGCCATTCTGAGCCTCGGTTTCCTCATTTGTTAAATAGGCAGCATAGGACTTGTACTCTTTACCTCACAAGGTTGTTGTGAGGGAAACAGGTTGTAAGCCTGAAGGAGCTAAAGAATTGAGGCCATTGCTGTTGTATATACATATAAAAATATGTGTTTGTGTGTGTGTGTGTGTGTAATTGATTTGGTGTCAGTAGACTTGGATTTAGACCCCATTGGGCCACTTATTAACTAGCATTTATATAGCACTTTAAAGTTTGAAAAGCAATTGTAAATTGTAAATTGCTTTTACATAGGTTATTGCATTTGATACAACAACCTTGTAGGGTAGCTACTATTATTATCCCCATTTTTAGATATGGAAAAATGAGGCAAACAGAGGTTAAGTGACTTGCCCAGGGTCACACAGCTAGTAAGTATCTGAAGAAGAATTTGAACTTGAGTTTTCCTGACTCTAAGCATGAGCTCCTTCCACGGGTCACTTAAATGGCTCAATTTCCACTTCTGTGCAATGAGATTAGATTGAGTTCCCTCTAATGTCTCTTCCAGCTCCAACAATCCTGTATAATATCCATTTATGCGTGTGTGTGTATACACACATACACATATACATACATATCGACAAATATGAAATATAGACATCCGTACACAAAAATGTCACTCATTCATTTGCTCAGTTTCCTCATCTATAAAATGGACATAATAATGCTCCCTTCCCAGAGTCATTGTGAGGGCTCATGAAGGCCTCATTGTAAAGCACTTTACCATGACAAAGCCTTAAAGGAATTCAGACTGTCAATGCCAGGCTGCTCCAAGGATGTGCTGATCCCAAGTCAGGTGGCCTAAGCTAGACAGACCTAAGAACAAGGTCTGTAGACTAAAGGTGGGCATCAAGTTTCAAAGATTCAGAAAAGGAAGATGCCTCAGAACACATTGTTAGAACTCAAAGACACCACCTAGACCACCACCTCCATGTTTGACAGAGGAGGAAACTGAGGCCCCAAGAGAAAAAGGGACTTACCCAAGGTATCAAGAAGCCTGTGGTCTGGACAGGAAGAGAAATGGGTTCCCTTGAGGACTGGAGGGGAGCTAAAGGCAAAGATCTCAGCCTGGAAATAAAGAGAACAAGTTATGAGGAATAACAACCATCCAGGTGAGCCTAGAGGAAGGGCCAGGAGACAGCAGCAAGGGGAAGAGGAAAGAGCCTGTATTCGGAGGCAGGAGGCACGGGTTTCACTTCCAGTTCCGCTGCTCACCAGCTGGAGCACCTGAGCAAGCGCCTTCATCTCTGCAAGCCTCATGTGCCTCACATGTAAAATGGGAAGAATAATACTTGTATTGGCCTCATGGAGCTGCTGGGAGGAAAGTTATTCTGTAAAGTACTACAGACATGAGTCATGAGGTGCATTTATATTATTGTTATTTTGTTGACATGGGGATAATTGATAGGAGAAGAGAAAATTAGAAAAAGAGGAAGGGAGAGTGAAAGGGAGAGAGGCAGAGACATACACAAACACACACACACACACACACACACACACAGTAAGCTTTTATGAAGCTCTTACTCAGTTTGAGACACAATGTAAAGTTCCAGGGATAGAAATGCAAAGAACCAAAGCAGCCCCTGCTCTTAGGGAACTTACTTTCTACTGGGCAAGAGGACACATAAAGGGATGCTGAAAAGGGGGCAGGGTTCACCCTCAGCATCATGGGAGTGATGATGTGGAGGCTTGAGTCCCAGTAAGAGAAAACAAGAGTTCACCTACCAGAGTCATGGAACTTTCCGTTGTTGTTCAGTCATTTTTTAGTCGTCTACAACTCTTCATGACTCCATCTGGAGGTTTCTTGTCAAAGATACTGGAGTGGTCTTGCCATTTCCTCTTCCAGCTCATTTTACAGATGAGAAAACTGAGGTTAACTGAGGGTTAAGTGACTTGCCCAGGGTCATGCAGCTACTGGAGTACTTTGCAATTTCCTTCTCCAGCTCATTTTACAGATGAGGAAAGTGAAGTAAATAGGGTTAAATGACTTGCCCAGGGTCACACATCTAGTGTCAGGGTATCTAATTACCTCACAAAATCTCAATGTTAAATTTTCATTGCGAGCATTTTCACCTCAGAAATCAGTAATCACAATCAACTTGGACCTGATTTATTGTTTTGTTAACTATCGAGACTTAAGAAATACGAATAATTCAGATCAGACATAAAAGTGTGAGCATACATTTCCCCCTGCTCCAATCTTGTTGTTAAACGTTTAGCAGTATGTCAGAGAACCCAGGGGTGGAGTCCAGGTTTCTGATGCCAAGGATAAGATGACCCTGCAGGGGCTTTCCAGTTCTGAGATTCTGAAGCTTTGTGACAGTTAACCTGTACCAAGTCATAGGCTTTGAATAGGAGTTGCCTCAGTCGCAAAGTTTGTATCTTTTCTGGATGAAATAGTGCAGTTTTGCTCTTGAACCAACCCTCTGTGTGTGCTGAATGATAGTGGGTAGGGAAGAGGGACAGGACTACCTCCAAAGTGGGAGAGTGGGGGGAAAGGCCTGATCCATAATGGGAAAAGCCCTCTTCCTTGTCCCTGTGGATAGTAACCATAGAGAGCCCGGAAGCCAGTAGGGGACCCATCTCAGCGAAACTCCCTTCACTCTTTACTTAGCCTTGAGGCAGCTAGGTAAGGCAGTGGATAGAGAGTTGGACCTGGGGTCAGGAATACTTGATTTCAAAGTCTGACCTCAGATACTTATTAACTGAGTGACAGGCAAGTCACTTAACCTTTTGTTTGCCTCAGTTTCCTCATCTGTAAAATGGGGATAATAATAGCACCCAACTCCCTCAGGTTGTTGTAAGGCTCAAATGAGACATATATATAAAACACATCACAATGTCTGGCACATAGTAGGTACTATATAAATGCTAGTCACCAACATCATCATCATCACCATTATTATCTCCTTACCAAAGACTGTCCCTTGCTCTAAGACCGAAGCAGAGTGTGTCCCATTTCCTCATGGTTTTCTGCTCAGAATAATTATCATCAGCATTCATGAAAGATCTTCCCTCCCTAGAAGCTTCCTTGGCTGTGAGATTTGACAGGCTCCCCACTCTGCTGATCTCATAAATTGGGCTTTCCCTTGTCATATGGATAAAATAAAGGACAGCAGCCACGTGAATATTTATTTGACCAGTGCCTTTATTATAATTCTTGTGCAAGCTCTAAGTGTCTGTGTTAGTGGATTTGTCTCAGACCACAGCAGAAGGCCATACCTCCCCTTTCATTCCAGGGACCTCTTAAGGTCAGGACCATATCTTCTCTACATAGAACTTTGCTCATAGAACAGTAAAAGGGGCTGAATAACTCATTTTCCCAAAGGAATATTGGTTTCCTTGAGGTCAATATTGGAGAAATTCCAAGTCATTGATTCATCTGATGTCCTTCCAGTAAGAGCCACTGCTGAGCTGGTGAGCTCAGTCATTAGAGTGCATTCCTAATGAGGATAAGTTTCCATTTCAGACAAGGTCAAGGTAGCCTTAACTCCTGGACCTAGACTGAGCCCTGACCCTGACTCAGATAGAAACCCGATGCTAGCGCCAAATCGAGCCTTGACACTGACCCTTGTTCCTGATCCTACCCTGAGCCCTGACACTAGCCCCAGTTCAGTCAGTCAACACACATTTATTAAGCACACCTACTATATGCTAGGCACTATGCCCCACAATGAACCCTGACCCTGCCCTCAGACTTAATCATCATTCAACTCTACACTGAACTCTAATCCCAGCTAACTGAGAAGAGGTACTGGTGTCCCCTAAGGTCCCTTCCTGCTTTCAGGTTCTGTGATCCTTCAATGATAATAATACCTAGAAGGCACAGTGGGATAGAATACCAGACCCGGAGTCAAGAAGACCTGAGTCCAAATCCACCTTCAAATACTCAGTGGCTACGTGACCCCGGCAAGTCACTTAACCCCTATTTGCCTCAGTTTCCTCATCTGTAACATGAGCTGGAGAAAGAAATTGCAAAGCACTCCAGTATTTGCCAAGAAGACTCCAAAAGAAGTCACAAAGAGTTGGACGTGACTAAAAAATGACTAAGCATCAACATCTTTGTAAAATACTTACAGGTTACAAAGAAGACATTTTATAATTTTAAAAATTCTTTATAGTAATCATCTCCCTTCACCCAAAAGTCAGGGAAGCATGATGCCAAGAAAGGGTGGGGTTGAGTTTCAGAGTCGTGGGACAGAAAATGTCTGGACTTAGAGCATAGGGCAGAAGAAACTTAAAACATGGAACACCAGAACATCAAATTCTGGAATAGAAGAGGTGAAAGAGCCCCTAGAATGTGGAATTTCAGGGAAGGGAAAAAACCTTAGAGACCACCTAGTTCATGCTCCATATTTTCCAAAGGAGGAAACTTAGACTTAGATGAGGTAAGTGACTTGCCCAAGGTCACACTGAAAGTTAAATTAGTAAGGGTTGGTGCCTTTGTTGCAGAATGATAAATAATAACCTCACTGTAGCCCTGTCTGTTCCCTGGCCTAAAGCCCGGGCTCCTAGCTCCCGCCCTTCTCAGGGGCTGCCTCAGCTTTGTTTCTCTATTGCATGAAAAGAAGCATTTTGAACCCAAGGCTCCTGGAACCTCAGGGTGGAAACAGACTCCAGAAGAGTTTTCTAGCATCCTCTTGAAGACCTCCAGGGATGGGAAACTCACCATCTCCTGAGGCAGCCCATTCTACTTGGCAGAGAGCTTGCATAGAAAGCTTTACCTCCCATCAAGTAGAGATCTGCTTCTTCTATCCTGTGGGACAAGGCAGAATAAACAAGTCAGGGATGTTTGTTCCATCATCATGACAGCCCTTCGGATACCTAGAAACAATGGCCACAATGATTACCAGCTTAAGGCTCTGTTCCAGACATTTGTCCTAAAGGATTTGCACTCCCTGCCTGACAGAATCAATCAGCTATTGGCTTGGAGAATTGAAAGGGGTGGTTGGAGGATTCAAGGGTGTGCGTGTGTCTGTCTGTGTATCTGCATCTGTGTCTGTGACTGGGTCTGTGTGTCTACACATCTGTATATATCTGTGCATGGCTGTGATGTGTTCCACCAAGGGAAAAGGCTAAAATCAAAGATCCTGAGATTCACAATGGCCTGAGTCTCAGCCTCTTTTCCTTAATCAGAAAGAAAGGGGAAAACTAACAATGTAGCAATTGAAGAGACATGTTTCCCTGTCCCCAGAGACAGAGTATGTCAGTCTTGAAAAGAGACAGTAGAATATGGAGGGGGAAGACTGCAGAGCAGGGATGAAGCTTACACTGTCACACTGATGTCTTGTTCCCCTTGTCTTCTCACTGAATCCCTGATTTTTCTTCCTACCTAAAGTATCTCCAATCCCTGCTCATATACACTGCCAGAGACACCTTTCCAAAGCCCAGCTCTGAGCTCCCTATCCTCTGCTCAAATATCTTCAATGGTTCCCCATTACATAAAAGAGAAAGTGCAAACTCCTTTATCTGTCATTCAAAGTCATCCAGAGTCTACCTTTTAAGGCTTCACAGAAGAGGCAATAATGACAAAGGACTATATTCTGGTCTACAGCATGGCCTACAGGAATGCAAAGTGGTAGGATATGGCAAAATGAGAGAAAGAAACAGCTGGGGACCTAGTATGGATACAACATAACATGTATAGAGGGGAGTGTGAAACAAGGCTAGAAAGGTAGGTTGGAGAAAGTTCATAGACGGTCTTAAATGCCTCCTAAAGGGAATAGGGAGTCCTGAAAAGTTCTTGAGCAGCAGAATGGCACGATCAGATATCTGGCTTAAGTAGATTGCTTTGGCAGCATTTGAAGAATGGTTTGGAGAAGAGAGACTGGAGGCAGAAAGACCAGTGGGGTAGCTGTTACAACAGTACAGGGGAGAGGGATTGGTGGGTAGTAGCAGGGGGAAAGAAGAGGAGGGAAGAGGAGAGTAGGGGAGGGGAGGAGAGGGATTCAAACAATTTTAGTAACATCAAATGGACATACCTTTGCAATCAATTGGATATGGAAAGTGAGGGAAAGAGAGGAGGCAAAGACACCAAGGGTTTTCAGACCTTACTGCCAGAGAGAGAGGAACCATCTGAAGTCAGGAGGGACAGATTTAGGGAGGCTGATGATAAGTTCCGTTTTGGATATGTTGCATTATAATTAGTGGAATGTCATCCAGGTGGAGAGAACCTGAAGCCATCTGGACATTCTTCGTTCAAAGATCTCTTCCAGCTGTGACATTATATGATCTAAGGGCCCTCCTAGGTCTGATATTCTAGGTTCTAAGGGCCCTTCCAGCTCTAACATTCTATGTTCTAAGGGCCCTTCCATCTCTAGCATTCTATTTTCTATTCATCAAATTGTTGTGGAAAAAGAACCAATTAAAACCAATTTTAATACGGAGAGGTCACATCAGTTGGAAGCATAATTATTTCCAGGGAACTATAAAGCAAATTCTCTTCCCCCCCGCTTTTTTGTCTTCTGTCTTCCACCTCATCCTCTAAGGGAGAAGTGGCCAATGCTAGGGGCCGCTGTCATTTGACATAAAGCCAAGGAACCCATTTAAAGCCCCAATAATTCTGAGATATGGTATTTGTTCATGCTCCATTTCCAGTGGGTCAGAAGAGACCCCTGACCCAGAGAATTCTTTGGTGGAAACTCCAGCCATCAACCATGCTGAGTGCCAAACATGTACCTAGCCTCTGGGCTTGACCACTTTGTGGCTACTACATAGGCCCTCCCTTGGGGAATTCTGCTCAAAGAGACAAGAATCACGCAATTATAAGGGCACAGTAAGATACGTTTAAAGCCTAACCTGTGTTTCACTTTCCAAGAGCTGCCAGAAGTTGAAAAGGGAAAAATGAGTGTTCTTCAAGGGACATGGAGTCCAAAAAGAGAGAGTCAATTATCAGAATATCAGAGTTGAAAGGAACCTTGGAGGTCAATTACTCTGCCACAAACCTGAAGAAGAATCCAATCTAACAGCCCACGGTCCTATTTCTCCTCTGCCCTGGTCAGATCACAACTGGAGAATTGGATGTTACGTGTTAGGAAGGGCATGAACAAGAGGGACATTCCAGATACAGCCAGGATCGGGGAAAGACCAGAGAATATGTCATCTGAAGATCTGTTAAAACAACTGGGATTGTTGAGCCTCAAGAAGACTCAAGGGAATGTGATGGCTGTCTTTGAGTATTTGAAAGCCTGTCATGTGAAAGAGGGATTTGATTTATTGCTCCTGACTGGAGATGACAGTACCAGGAGAAATGGGCAGAAGTTACAGGCAGGCAAGTTTCAAACCTTTCCTAACAACCAGATATGTCCCAGAGTGGAATGGACAAACTTGGGGTAATATTCTCACCCCCATCTTCACCTGAGGGTCTTCAAGCAGAAGCTGGATGACCACTAGTCAGGCATGTTTCTTGTGAGTTACAGGTTGGACTACAGCAGGGGTTCTTTTTTGGGAGGGAGGCAAATGGAGTTAAGTGACTTGCCCAGGATCACATCTGAGGCAGGATTTGAACTCAGGTCCTCCTGACCCTAGGGCTGGTGCTCTACCCACTGTGCCACCTAGCTACTCCTAGAGCTGGGGCTCTTAACCTAACAACCATGAACTTGGATTTTTTTTAATTTTATCGTTGTATTGCAATACGCTTGGTTTTCTTTGTAATCCTATGGATTTTATTATATGCACCCAAAAATATGGTTCTGAGAAGAGGTCTCTCAGAGAAGAGATTCCTAAAGGAGTCTATGACACACAAAAAAAGGTTAAAATTCCCTGATCTAGATGGTCCCTGAGTTCTTTTCTAACTTAAAGGTTCTGTGGTTCTTAACAGTTAAATGACTTATCCAGGGTCCCACAGCTAGTAAGTATCAGAGGTCAAATTCAAACTCAGATCTCCTGAGTTTTAAGTCCAGCTCCTAATGCCTTCATTTACAAGATGACCTTATAAAGTATCTACCCTGTGTATATCACACATGTATATGTATGTATTTATGTTTGTATTATGTATGTACATGTCGTCTCCCTATTAAAATGTAAGCTCCTTGAGGGTAGGAATTGTTTTTGCTTTTTCTTTGTATTCCCAGAACTTAGCACAGAGCCAGTCATATGGTAGGTATTTAATAAATGCTAATTGTTTGATTATTATTCTGACCATGGAATAGTATAAGTGGAAAGAGGGATGAAGTACTTCCTGGATGGAGTAAGACCTTAAGATCAAGGAAATAGGGTGGGGGAGGGGGGGAAGTTCAGCACAAAATGGCCCAAATGTCTTCCTTCTCCTAGTCAAGGTAATAAATATTTATTACGTGCATACTATGTGCCAGGTCTTGTGCTAAGCACTGGGAATACAAAGAAAGGGCAAAACCCAGGAGTTTTCTGGGGATGGGGCGGCCAGGTGGCAAAGTGAATAGAGCACTGACCCTGGGGTCAGGAGGACCTGAGTTCAAATCTGGCCTAGACATTTAACACTTACTAGCTGTGTGACCTTGGGCAAGTCACTTAACCCTAATTGCCCTGTCTTCCCCCCTCCAAAAAAAAAGCAAAAAAAAAATAGTGGGGATTTTTATCTTAGGAAAGAGAAGACTTTAGGAGATATGGTCACTACCTCCCAAGATCAGAAGGGCTATCCCAGGGCAAAGGAAGCAGATATGTCCACATGTGCCTAGGTAGAACTACAACCAAGAATGGAAGAAGAAAGGGGTAGAAGGAAGGGTGGGGTATAGTGACAAGAACCCTGGATTGGAGTCCCAGCTTTGTCATTTGCCACATATGTGATGTTGGAGAAATCACTCCCCATCTCTGAGCCTCAGTTTCCTTATTTGTTAAATGAAAAGACTGAACTACATTATCTCTAAAATGCTTTAAGTTCTAAATTCCATAAACTTCCAATTCAGAATTTAGAGCCAAGAAGGACGGACCTTGGTAATCATTAATGTTCAAAAGTCCCTCATTTTACAGAAGAGGAAATTAAGGTAAATAAGTGCTCATGCCTGTTCTAGTTGAGGACCTATTTGTCTTTTGCCTGGACTATTGCTTCCTAAATGGTCTCTCCTGCATCAATTCTCTCTCCACTCCAATTCATCCTCCAGTAGGCTGACAGAATGATTTTTCTAAAGCATAGGTTTGACCATGTTATCCCTTCACCCCTAATACATATGTATGTGCATGTGTATACACACACACACACACACACTCAATAACCTCCAGGGGCTCCCAATTAACCCCAGGAACAAATTTTAATTCTCTTGTTTGCCATTTAAAACTCCTTGAAACTTGGCCCCTCTTAACTTTCCAATCTTTAAACCTGTTGATTCCTTCCAAGGACTCTTCAATCAGGCTGTGCCAGACTATTTGCTATTTCATACACACAATACTCCCTCTCCCCCCAACATGCCTTGGAGCTTGCTGTTCCCCACACCTGGAATGCTCTCCCTTCTCATCTCCAAAAAATCAGCTTGAATTTCACCTTCTGCAGGAGGCTTTCATAATCTCTCCAGTGGTTAAAACCTTCATCTCTAACCTTTATCTTCTATCTTCTCTATATGTTCCTTGTATGTGCCTAATTATGTTTAGAATGTAAACTCCTTGAAGGCAAAAATGCTTTTGCCTTTCTTTGCATCTCTAGGGGTGCCTGGCATATAAGTCAGCACTTAATAAATGTTTGCCAACATATTGATTGAATTACTCAAAGTCATATGGCAAGTTAGAGGCAGCAAGGATGAAGAAGCCAAGTTCAAGAACAAGAAGTTCAAGAATTAAGGGTGGACCAGATACCCTGCCTGGGATGGTTAGACTGGTCATGCTGCTTGTAGAGTTATGCCCAGAGCCATTAGTCTGAGCCTGCTGAATACGGCTACTATTTATACCCTCTCTCTTTTGTCCTCAGGGATACCTCAGGTTTAGGTCCATGAGTCTCTCTTCACAGTCTTGACCCTAGAGTCAACTAGTTAATAAGGAAGGCACTGTCCTCTACATTTTAATCTTTGGTTCCTTGTTCTTCTATTGTTCTCACTCTACTAATCCTCAAGTCTGGGTCATCCCCACCATCACTTTTCTCTGAAACTGTTGAATGCTACCAAAGGGAGTCACAAAATTGTTTTGGATAATTCCCCTGCAAATTCATGGTATGTAATCTCAACTGAGCTTTCACTGCTACAGGCAATTTTCTGATTCATCTCTCTCTATCATACTCCCCAAAGCAGCTATCCCATATCTTGTCCTCTTTCTTCAAACCTAAGATTCCATTTTATCTGCCCCTCCCCTCAACAGATGATCTTGACTCTGACTTTACTGAGAAAAATCAAATCATCCATGCAGAGCTTCCTCATTTCCCCCTCCATACTTCAAAACCTCTCTACATCATCTCTTTCTCCTCTTTTACTCCGGACTCAGAGAGAGGACCCTCCTGGTCAAATCTGACACCTCTCCAACTTGTATTCTGGATTACTTTTCATTTCCTTTCTAACTATGTTTCATTGATCATTCTCCCTTTCTTATTTCTCCAAACTACTGGTTTGTAACATTCTTAGGTCGCCCCATCCTTTAAAAAAAAAAGTCTCCTCTTGATGCTATCACTTCCCCTCATGTCATCATTTTCTCCTGATAAATTCTTTGAAAGAGAATGATATCTCACCATGAGCTTCTGAACCCACCCCTCTGCTGAAACTGCTATGTCAAAGGTCACCAGTGACCTCTTACTTTGCAAAATCCATTGGTTATTCCCTTTTCTCAGCCCTCATCTGTCTTGATCCTTCTACTGAATTTGACACTGTGCCAAGCAGACAGCAGGCACTTAATCAATGCTTATTGACTGGCCACATACTCTTCTCCCAGGGAGTCTCTTCTCCTGACTTTCCTGATGCTTCTCTCTCCCAGTTCTCCTACTAGACTGACTATTTCTAAAATGGGTCCATTATATTTGGCCCAACCTCCAGGCATGATGTCCTCATGTATATGTTTTGTAGCCTTTTCTCTCTTTTCTCTATACATAGTAGGTGATTTTAAAATATTTGCTAAATTTGTTGAATGGACAACCAGTCTACACTTGCAGCCTCAACTTCCTGATTGCTGATTCTCTCTCCTCAACTAAGAAGTAGAATGATCTACCTCTGAAGATAGCAAGTTGTATCTCTGTGCCACTTCCCCCATCACTGAGGATCATAGTATCAGAGCACCATAGACCTAGAACTGGAGGGAACCTCAAGGACCATCTGGTCTAACACCCTTGTTTGTCAAATAAGGAAACTGAGGCTCCAGAAAATAAAGTGATTTGCCCAAGGTCTTGGAATTGCTAAGGAGCATTTGTTCAAGAATCCATGTTTCAGGCATATTTACATTCAACATCCTCTAAGATCTATTCCAGCTCAGAAAGTCTTTAAGTTAAAAATCTGCAGTCCTAATACCCTGGGTCCAGCTGTCAGGGCAATGGGGCATAGCCACTGGAGCTGCCAAATGTTCCCATCACGGCTCTCACCTGGAGATTCACCAGAGTCTTTAGGTTAATGAGTTTTCCCAGGTGTGTCCTCCAACATTTCTCTGAGGTTACATGTCTTCAAGGACACTTCTCTAGTCCCCAACAATCCAACCCAGTATAACCCAAACACAACATCGTTTTCCACCTCTAAACTTCAGCCACCCAGGCAAGACCTGCCTGGGACAGATTGAGAAAACTGAACCTCCTTAAAATACTGGTATTTGGGGGGGGGAGTCATTGGCTTCTGGGATTTATCTCATCTTTGTGTGAGACAGAGATATCCCCAGTATAATCCTAGTGTGAAAAAAGGAGATATTCCCACATAAGCTGGTGTAAGGGGAAAAGATAACTCCACCATAACACCAGTAGCAGGAGATAGAAATAACCCTATTATAATACTGGTATCAAAGAACATAGATACCCCAAGTATAATCTTCATGAAAGGAATGAGATAGGCCCAGTATAATGCTGGCGTAATGGAGATAACCCATTATAACATTGGTATCAGAGGCTAGAGGTGCTCTATATACACAGAGTATAACCCTGGTAGCAGGGACAGAACTATGCCCAGCATAATATTAGAGGGACAAAGATAACTCCATTATGTGCATGTAATACTATTGTTGAGGGGGATAAAGAGATAACTCAATTATAAGGATATTTTACAAGGTCAAAGACAACTCCAAGCATGGTATTGTGGATAATGCACTGAAATTGGAATCAAGGCATTAGGATTTCTAATCCTGCCTTGCTATTTGCTACTTGTGTGACCTTGGGCAAGTTTTTCCCCTATCTCCAGACCTCAGTTTCCCTATCTGTAAAATGAGATTATTGGAATAGACTTCTAAGGTTCCTTACAGCTCTTAACCTTATGATCTCTTCATCCATCATAACTTTGGGGTCAGGACAGAGGTTACCCTATTATGGTGTGCATATAACATGGTGGTGTCTAAAGAAACAGGAAAACCTAGCATAAGGCTGGGTTAAAGCTACTGTTGAGTGATGTGGATAATCTTTGGTCTCAGGAGAATGTGGCTAACACCCATGATAGAGACTTTCCCAGTGATCTGATCCACAATCAAGCCCAATCTGTTAGATACAGTTGTGCTGTATGGTAGAGGCCCCTTGATAGCTATAGCAAATCTTTTCCATTTTAATTCTGAAACACAGAGCCCCATGCAATGGTTCACAAAACAAAAGGATTTTTTCCTTCTTTTGTAAAGCAGTTTCAGTGTGTTCATATCTGCGTTGATTTGTTTGTGTGTCTTTGTGTAAGTGTATGTCTTTGGGTGTGTTTCTCAAATACAATAAGTTCCAATTCAGCTGCTGAAAAATAGTCATCAGTATTTATTGACCAATAAGTATAAGTCAAATACAGTTTCCTTTCCTCCCATTTCAATTCAACAATCATTTCCATATCCTGGGAGCCCAAACACATTAGAGGATGGGGAGACAGGCATTAATAGGAGAGGATGGGAGGGTGGGGAGGAAGGGGGAGATGGTCCCTGGACAGGAAGGAGTGGTCCATTCTTCTCTGATCTGAGGAGGTTTCTGGGAGGCTTCCTACATCACTGAATGATGTGAAAGTCATTTAGCAGGAGGAAGAAGACTGAGACCTTTAATCCTTTGGAATGTCAGACCTGGAAAAAGCATTAGAGTATAAAATACCAGAGCTAGAAATGACCTTAGTACATAGTTTGTTTGAACATAGATGGAAGGGAACATTAGGATATCAAAGCTTGCAAAAATGAGTCCCAGGGAGAGAAAGTGAAGTGATCTGTCCAAAGCCGAACAGGGAACCAGTGACAAAGGCCGATGGAACCCTGGTCTGCTAACACCCTATCCCCCAGTTCTTGCAGCTGTACAGTGACTGGATCTTTAGGAGAGACTATCCCCACAGAAAGCCTGAATAGTGTCTAGCATTCTGGGGCCAAACCCAAGTCATCTCAAAGGCAGAGTTGTGGGGACTAAGCCAAAGGAGAAAATTAGTCTCTTGCTGTTGCTGTGAGTTATAAAGCTGGAGAGAGATGAGAGGGAGAAAGATTTGGGGGGAGGGGGGAAAGGGGGAGGGTTATGATGACGCCAGGGAAGAGAGGCTCTGATGGTGGCCCAGGAATGAGTTCATGCAGCTGATTTACAGCTGGATTATAATGCCAGTGAAGGGGAGGAAGGAAAGAAATATTAAACAACCCAAGTGCTTGCCTTGCTATCTTGGCTGCTTTTGTGGGGGGGGGGGGGGGGGGGGGGGGGAGGGGGGGGGGCCCCACCCCCCAAAGGGGGATTGGGGGTAAATTGAGATTGGGAACCCAGGGGCAAAAGGGAAATTTAAACCAACCTGCCCCCAAG
>NW_027187352.1:4438003-4456647 GCF_028583685.1 Petaurus breviceps papuanus
GGGGGGGGGGGGGGGGGGGGGAAGGTAGGAGAGGGAGTTGGCACCAACTCACTAAAGGGAGATTGGGCTTACATTGAGATAGGAATCCCAGGTGCAATGATGAATTTAACTCAGCTCTGCCCACAGGGTTCCTTTTGAGTCCTGGGCTGATCTGACATTTTACTTCAGCCCCATCCAAATCCAGACTGTGGACACACACTAGGAACTGAATACTGCTGAATGCCCTTAGGCATCCAGGTCCCTGACCCACCGAGATTTCCCTTTGGCTACTACAGCCTCTGTCCAGTGCTGACCCCATTAAAGCATATCAGACCAAGCACAGCGGGAGCATGGAGGGAGGGGGAGGCAGGGTATCAAGGAGGGAAGGAGGTGAGGAGAGGGGGAGGGAGAAAAAATGGTGGGGGAAGGAGAGACAGAGACATACAATATAAGAAAAGGGGGAAGTGAGAACTGGAAGAGGAGAGGAAGAGGCATACAAAGGGAGAGAGGAGAGGATTGCCCTCCCCCATACTTTTTGGCTGCCTCAGGATAGCCGTTTTCAATATTTTGAAGGGTTGCCAAGTGGAAAAAAAAAAAGAATGCATGTTCTACTTGGTCCCAGAGGATAGAATTAGGAAATTACAGAGAGACAGATTTAGGCTCTAAGGAAACCTTAATGATCAGTTGTCCAGAATCAGAATGGACTTGCTGAGGGGAGTAGTGTGTTCACCATCACTGGAGGTCTCTGAACAGAAGCTGGGTGGCCATTGGTTAGAGATAAGGGTTCAAACAAATGCTGGCTGAAGTCCTTCCCAGCTCTCAGACTGATTCTGTGACTCAAATAAGGAGCATATGAAAGACCTCTGACTGAGGCAGCTCTGTCTCTGTCTCTCTCTCTGCCTCTCTATCTCTTTCTGTCTCTGTCTCTCTGTATCTGTCTGTCTGTCTGTCTCTCTTCCTATCAGTTGCTAGTTGCTGTCAATTCCACCTCTCCAACCATCTTTTCCATCCACATTTTCTTTTATTCCTAATGCCACAACCCTAATAAAACTCCTAATTATCACTCTTCTAGACTACTGTGAGAGACTCTTGACAAGACTTCCTGCTGCCACTCTCTCTGCTTCAGTTAAACTTTATAGCTCTATCAGAATCATTCTTAAACCCCAAAATCTAATCATTCAGAAAACCTTTTAGCAGTTACTTATTGTTCAGACTTCTAAACCTGGCATTCAAGCCCCTTCACAAGCAAGTATCATCTTATCTTGACAATCTTATCTCATGGTTCCCCCTCCATACACTATGGTGCAAACCACATGATGCTGTATCTCCCTGAACATTTGATGCACTTACCTGTCTATCTGCCTTTTTTTATGCTTTTACTGAAGCCTGAAGTGCCCTATCCCTGTCTTCTGCCTGGTAGATTTCTACCTATTTTTTAAAGCCCTGATCTAATATCGCCTCCTCCATGAGGTCTTCCCCAGTACCACCTACATTCCTCATAAGGACCTTATCCCTAGGACCTTCAATTGCCCTTTGCCTCATCTCTCAGATTAATTTATCATATATATTATTTAGTCATCTATGTCTGTGTCTCTTCTCCTATTAGACTATGAGCTATGAGGACAGGAATGGTGTCTCATCTAAATATTGTCTCTCAAATGCAAACTAAAGCAGCTCTGTGATTCTATCTTACATTCATCAGTTTGGCAAAGTTGATCCTCCTTCTGCTCCCCCCCCCAAAAAAAAAGAAAATGATAACTGGTAGAGGGACATAGGCAAACAGGAATATTAGTGCACTGTTGGGAAAGTTATGTTGATCCAGTCATGCTTGGAAGCAATTTGGAACAATGACCCCAAAGTCATTAAAGTAGGCACAGTTTGGGGGGTCCATGTGGTAGCAATACCACTCCTAGAGTTATGCCCCCAAAGAGGTTGAGTAAAGAGAAAAAAGACATATGTAACAAAATATTTATATAACAGTTTTTTATGGTGGCAAAGAACTGGAAACTGATGGGATGCCTGTGAAGTAGTGAATGGTTAAGCAAAATTATGGCATAGAAATGTAATGGAATGCTACTATGGTGTAAAAACAACAAAAAGGATGGTTCCAGAGAAACCTGGGAAGACTTGTATGAACTGATTCAGAGTAATGTGAACAGAACCAGGGGAACAGTTTATATAATAACATTATAAAGACAAACAGCTTAGAAAGACCTAAGGTCAGTGATCAATCAAATGACCAACCATGATTCCAGAGAACCAATGATGAAACAGATTGTCCACCTATTGACAGAGAGAAGACAGACTCAAGATTCACAATGAGACATACATTTCTGGACATGATCAGTGTGGAAAATTTGTTTTTTATTGTCTATGTATATTTGCTATAAGAGTGTTTGTTTTTTTCTCTTTTTACCATGGGTAGGCTAAAAAGGGAAAAAAGAAATTCTTATTAATAGAATTCTTATTTTAAGAATAAATAATTTTTGCTTTTCCAGTAGCTCTAAGCACAAGGTGTGTGTCTTGCTGTTTGTTCTGGTCATCAAAGTCCTTCCTGATTACTGGTCACTCACAAGGGCCTGCCCTCCTGGTGGCTGCAGATCTGATTCTTGGTTATTTGCTTGGACTGCTGATTACCATCCTTGGTCTATCCTCTGGTATATGTGTGCCCTGGGCTCATGCTGGTATAACTCATTCCCTGCCCTGACCCTCCTTCTTTTTGGTTGCCCTCTGGCTTGCCCACCTAGCTGGGCTCCACATCCCCCAAGGTCCAAGAATCACTCTACTAGAACTGCTATTGTAGATAAATTTCTGCTCAGGTAATTGTCAGACTGAGTGGTCTTCTTAAAGTTTTTCTCTCCTGGCTCCAAAATTCCATGATTCTATGCCTTTAATATGGCTGTCCTAATGGACCTTGGGGGTCATCTCCTTCAATACTGGTTTGAAGATGTGCTTGTGGTCTTAAGGATAAGGGGCAACTTGGCATGCCCAGTTCTTCCCTCTGAGGCCAAGTCTAATCTCCCTTCCCCTTCTACATGACAGGTCTTCAAATACTTAAGCAAAGTTTTTGGATCTCCACTTCATCCTTCCCCCAACCCAAGTCTTTTCTTCTTCAGGCTAGACATCCCCAGTTTCTTCCACTGATCTCCATGTAATATGATCCCTTGCCCCTTTGCCACCCCAGTCTCCATGATCATCTTTATTACCCCTTCTATCTCTGCTCTCATTTATTGGTTTGGCTGAAGAAGTAGATGTGAAACACCAGCCACTCTCTGACTAGGGCAAAGCGCAATTACCTTTGCAGTTTAGGTATTTATAATCCTAGAATCTCAGAGGTGGAAAGAATCCACTTAGCTCAACTTGTATCTGATCAAGAATTCCTTCCACAACATCACAGAACTATAAATTAGAAGCTGGAAGGGACCTTAAGGGTCATCTCATCCAAATTCATTTCAAAAGAAAGGAAGCTGAGGCTTGAAGAGATGAGATGACTTGCCTGAGGTCATATAGTAGCACACAAAGCCAGGATTTGAACCCAGACCTTTTGACTTCTAATTCATCCTTTTTTTTTACCACCCTTCTTTCTACTATATCCCTGATTCCACTTCCCTGAATAAGTGGTCATCCAGCTTCTGATTTAAGACTATTTACATCTTTAGTCTGTTTCCATTACAGAAATGATAAGGTCCCCAAAGGGACATTCTACCCTGAGAGGCAATGGCTCCATCCTCTCCATTTCCCTGGAGGTAGCTGAAAACAAAAGAATCAATTCAATAAAATTTGTATTGGGCACTTATTGGATCTCAGGATCCAGAGCTTGAAGGTTTCCTCAGATTTATCTAGGTCACTACCACCCCTATCTCTTTTTATAGATCAGGAAGCAGAGGCCCAAAGAAGTCAGTCAACAAGCACCTACTATATACTTAGCATGGGCCATCATTGGCCTAAAACCTGGGGATACAGAGAAAGGCAAAAACCTGGCACCTGCCCTCAAAGAGTTAATATTCTAATGGGAGAGACAACATGCAAATAACTAGGCACATACAAGAGTTACAGGGTAGATAGAGTGATCCAGGTCAGTGAGGTGACACAATTAATAGAGCACTGGGCTTAGAATCAGGAAGACTCATCTTCCTGTGTTCAAATCCAGCCTCAGACACTTACTAATTGGGTGACCCTGGGCAAGTCACTTCATCCTGTCTGCCTCAGCTTCCTCATCTGTAAAATGAGCTTAGAGAAGGAAATGGCAGACCACTTCAGTATCTTTGCCAAGAAAACCCTAAATGAGATCACTAAGAGTCAGAAACAACTGAAAAGAGCGAACAACACCAAAGAGTGGTCACACCAGAAGTACAGGAACTAGAATTCACCAGAACCTCTGGCTCAGAATCCATGGCACCTGGCATTATGCTAATATCACTTGTCCAAGGTCAACCAGCTAAGGTGTATTTGTGGGAATTCAAACCCTGCTGTTTTTCAGGATCTGTTTAACTCTGACTCTAAATTCAGGACTTCTTTATGGTGCCCCTTCAGTGATGGCACAGTCCTCTTAGAGATTTACTTAGTCATTCCATAAAGATTGACTGAGCCCTTAATAATAATAATAGCTCTCATTTCTACAGGGCTTTAATGTTTACAAAGCATGTCCCCCCTAACACAACCCTAGGAGGCAGATAGTACAAGGATTATTACCTACATTTCATGGAGCAATCTGGGAGTAGTGAGTCAGGGAAGAAGATTAGAACAAAGTTGTGAAGTATAGCTGGGTGGGTAAGCCAGAATTAGGGCATCCCAAGAGAGGGAAGGCCAGGGCAAGGAGTGAGTTACGTTGTTGTTTAGTCATGTTGGATTCTTCATGGCCCATTTGAGAACCGCCATTCTGCCATATCCCAAGTGGTTACTGACATAAAGATTCTGTAATATCAACTGTAGAAACTCTTCTCCACCCCTTACCCTTCAACCTTTGGTTAGATGTCAAGCAAGGTTTTCATAGCAGTAAATCACTGACCACTCCCAACCCCATTCTGCTCTATATTCAATCATTCAGTGGTCTCACTGAGGAAAAACATGGGTCTTATCCTTAAGAAGCTTACAAGGTGAGTCCTTTTCCTCCTTTGAGGACTCAGGAGTCATAGTAATTCATATCACTATAGTACACTGAGGTTCACATAGACTTTTATGTATATATGTCTCCCTGGATAGAAGGTAAGTTCCTTGAAGGCAGAGAATATCTTTTTCATCTGTATCCTCAGTATGAAGAACAATGCTTAACACACAGTAGATGCTCAATCAGTGCTTATTGATTGATTGTAAAGCACTTTCTTGACAACTGGGCCAAGTAAGTCATTTACTTACAGATGGGTAAACCAAGGACCAGAGAGGTGAAGGAACAAGTGTCAAAGCTATAGAGCTCATATATGGAACATCACTAGTAAAAGGCACCACCTCTAGTGATTCATTTAGCAGTCATTGATTGAGCCCTTAAAAACATTTCCAGCTTACATTTATCTAGTGCCTTGAGGTCTACTTAGCAATTTCTTCATAATAAGCCCATGACATAGTTAATCCAAGTATTATGATTCCATTGTTTTAGAGGAACAAAGGTTCACCTCATAGGAGATGACTTACCCATGGTCTCACATCTAGAAAGTAGCAGAGCTGAACCTTGAACTCAGGATTTTTCATTGACAAGTTTAATAGCCATGATTCAGAGAACAATGTATGAGCATGGACAGTTCCCTTTTTATTCTTAAACATTCATGTAAATCACATCATAAAGTAAATCCCAATTTCCCACAGGAACAATGTTATACCCAACAGGTTCATTCCTTACCCAGGACTTGGCCTTAATCCAATTGCTCTTACAGAATGCTATAGGGGCAAAGCTCCATCATCTATAAGCCAAGATGCCATGAAAAGAATTCCTGGAATCAGGAGATCTGGGTTCAAATCCTGACTCTGACACTTAACAGTTTTGCAACTTTAGAAAAGACATATCCCCTCTGTAGGCCTCAGTTTCCTTCTCTATAAAGTAAAAGAACTGTACTAGATGACCCTTAAGGTGCCTTCCAGGTCTAAATCTATGACCCTACAAACCTTTGTGATCACTTCAAAAACAACTGTAATTTCAGTGGCACAAATATACATAAACATATTGTGACATAGAGCTAGTGACACTGCTCCTCTGCTTAAAAAAAAATAAAGACATCATACTACAATGGAAAGAGTGGCTCTCAGGTCAGAGGACCTGGGTTCAAATCCTGCCTGTGATGCTTAACTGCTTGTATAACCTTAGACTTTCTTGGGACTCAGTTTCCTCATTTACGAAATTGGGGGATATGGGATTCTAAGGTCTCTTCCAGCTCTAAATCCAGGATCCCAGTGCTATTCAGTGGGTCTCGATTTCCTACTAAGTAAAGGTCACACTTCTCTGCATGGCATTCAAGTTCCTCCACAATCTGGCACTGCTATAGCTTCATCTCACGTTACTCTCCTCCGAGCACCCTACACTGCAGTCAAATCTAACACCTCTGTGCTCCCCGGCTAGACTCTCCCACCTCTTTGACTTTGCCTGGAACACCCTCCTTGTTTTTGAATTCATACTCTTCCCTTAAAACCCACTTCAAATCCTCTAAAGAAACATCACCTGCTCCACCCAGTCCATAAAGACCTTCTCTCTCCCCTCACAACCACCACAACCCCAGCCCAGTGAATCACTCATATGGATCTTTGGTTGCTAATATTTACTAAAGAGATCTGGAAACATTAAAGAAACAGGCCCTATTATGACAGTCTGTACATGTATTTTATCCCCCTTGTACTATGAGAACCATGAGGGCAGGGATCATTTTCTAAACTTCTAGCCCCAGTAATGGGCCCTACAGTCACTCAACAAGCACATATTAAGGGCCTACTATGTGCCAAGCACAGTGCTAAGTCTGATGGTACAAAGAAAGGTAAAAGGCAATTCCCGACTGTCAAGGAACTCACAGTCCAGTGGGGGAGACAACTCGGAAATAACTGTTTATAGATATAGGCAGGATAAAATGGAATAGCCAATGGAGTGGGCACTCAAATGTTTGTGGAATTAAACAAGTCCTCTCCAAGTATTATAAAATATACACACACAGCGTCCCACCCCCCACAAGAGCTCTACAGTATGCCTGACTTATCTATAATTAATGTGTTGCCTATAACATGCAATATCTATCACATATATAGCACTCCTCTTCCTGAGTTCAAATCCAGCCCAGACACTTAAAAACTGGGTGACCCTGGGTAAGTCATTTCACCCTGTTTGCCTCAGTTTTCTCACCTATAAAACAAGCTTGAGAAGGAAATAGCAAACCAGTCCAGTATCCCTGCCAAGAAAACCCCAAATGTGGTCAGGAAGAGCCAGACACGACTGAAAACGACTGAAAAACAACATATAGCACTCTAAGAGCACTTCCTATCTAATTATCTTATTTGATCCTCACAGCCACCCTGTAAAGTAAGTGAGAATATAGTAAACAATTTCACTGACCATTTTAATTCCCTCCTTGGAAAGATTATCTTTTAGAAATACAATTTGGATTGCCCATATCTCTTTAAAAAGCTGTCCCTGGAAGTCTGAACGGTTCTTTTTTTTCCTCCTTTAGATAAATTTCCCTATAGCAAGACTAGGTATGCAAAATGACAACCAATCATTCTTTTCAAAAATAGCCATTAGAGCATATGAATATTTGAAGGCTGCCAGCTAGGGTTCAGAGAGCAGAAGTCTCTCGAATCTGGTCCTCCTTCATTCTTTTTTCCAATCTCACCAGCTCCTTTGCAGCACCTTTCCTCCAACTCCCTCACCCACCCAAAGGTCACCCCCTCCTCACCCCCAACTGTCCCCACCCTCTCCACCCCCCACCAAGTCTGGTCAAATGACAGGAGATTGGACACTGTGAAGTTCAAAGACACAGAATCAAGTCACAGCCCTGCTATCTACACAGATTGGGCTTTTTCTGAACCTTTCCACTTAAAAAAATAAGCAAACATCCCCAGGCAGTTTGGTAATGGGATAGATATGATTATCTTCATTTTATCTAAGAGAAAATTGACTCAAAAAAGGTGAATTATCCAAAGTCACCCCCAGAACTCTGGTTTTTAAAGTCGGGTTGGGTTAGGTTGTTTTGTTTTCCTATGTCAGCCTTATGTTTCTATCCTAAGGGCAACTTCCCAGATGTTACCGAGCATAGCAGTTCCTTCAAAAATCAATTTCAGAGCTGTCTTGGGCTAAAGCCTGGGGTGTTGGCATCCCCGTGGCCAGTGAGTTGGGAGGAAGGAGAAGAGGAAAAGTAGTTGGAATGGGGGGTAGGGTGAGATGGGGAGGGAGCATTACTGCTGTGGAAAGGAGTTGACATGAAGGGAGTAGGCCTGGGAGAACAGTTACTCCAGGGGAAAGCTAGCACCTATCTAAATGACCCTGTCAGACAATCACTGTTGGGAGCTTGTAAAGGAGGTAGGAAGGGGGCATAGCTGTCCCCTAGAATTAGAACAATCTAATTTAGCATCTTCTACTAGATTTACACTCCTGGAGTGGATGATATGCTCCCCTCTACATGAATTCCTAAGGATGTGACCAGTCCTCAAGTAACTCAAGGAGCTGGACTAGAAGGGTATTCTCTCCCCCAGAGCAGAACAAAGCCTAGGCATCTGGCCTGATTCTAAGGCAGCAGCATCAGGGCTTAATGCAGGCCATTTGGGGATGGGGGTGGGGGACCCTGGGCAACCACAGGGTCAGCCTCTCCTTCTTAAGTGTTATTGATCCATTAAATATAACCACAAACAAAGAATCAAGGCCACTAAGCATCTCCATCCCTAAGAGAGCCAGAACCCTGTATGCTCTACTCCTGAACTGCTACGGGTGGGGAAAGTGGAGAAGAGAGAAGAGAGAGAAGGTGCAGGGAGCCTTCGCCATCACCATCCCAGCCCCAGTTTCCAATGCTGGATCAGGATCAGATGTCTGCTGGGGCCTGAATAATTCATAGCTGAGCCAGAGAGATACTGAAGTCCTAGAGCTCCTTGGGGCCTGTTTTCTGTCTCCTTAAATCAATTGCTGAGGAGGACAGGGTAGTGGGAAGCCCCTCTGAGCTCTACAAAAGAAAGAAGCTTCCCCACCCACCCCTGTCCCCTGACTCTTCAGTTTGCTACTTGGTCCACTGCTCCAACCCACTACAGAATCCTTTGAGAAACATTCTTGCCTTTCTTCCTGCTCCCTACCTCTCCTTCTCCCCACCCAGGTATCAGAAGACTGGGAAGCCCAAGGTCTGTGCCTGGAGCTGTCTCCGAAACAGAAGGAATACTACCCCTATCCTCCCCAGGTCTGTGACTTTTTCCCTGTAGACCTCTACTCTCTGTACTCACATAGATCCCAACCCCTCTACAATGTGTAGGTAGTTTCTTGAGTTGCTGTGATTGAAAAAAAAAAATCAACCAGTAGAGCATCCATTTTTATGGTTCCTGATAGTTTATATAAAACTTGCCCATAGTACGTAAGTTACACATTGTAATAGAGTCAACAGAGAGATCCCTGAGCTAGGAGTCAGGAGATCTAGGTTCTAATCTCAGCTCTTACAAACTCATTGGGTCACCTTGGACAAATCCTTTCACTTCTCTGATCTCCTGTAAAAGCAGCCTCAGTGATTTCTAGGGTGTCTTCTAATCCTGGCATTCTAGGATTCAAGTTCTATGAACTCCCCTTGGGAATCTTCTGGGACTCTGTCAAAACTGGGGTGATCACTCCAGTTTTAATATCCTCAGCTATCTCCTCTGGTCTAGATACAGAGTTCCTTAAAATTCATTCCCTAATTTTCCACATCTGTAAAATTAGAGGGTTGGACCAGAAAGTCTCTTCCCATGTTTTATGTAATAAGGACCTTCCCAAATCTGACATTCTAGGAGCTCCCTATTTTACTAGATCTTCAACATTCCTGAGAGGGAGGTAGAGTAAGCATAATGATAGTCATTTTATAGATTAAAAAGAAAAAAGTTGAGCAGAAATAAGAAGTGATTTGCCCAAGATAACACAGCATGTTAGTGGCAGAGCTGGGATGACATCCTCCCCTTCACCTCTCGACTTACAGACTAGGACTTTTTCCTCCACAAAATAGAGACTTACTAGTTACTAGTATTAGTAAATTATTAGTATAAAGGCAATTCTGGATCATTGCAGGGAAAACTCCCAGGTTCATTTGGGTTACCAATATAATAAGCCCAGACCATGAAGCCCATTAAGGAAGTATAAAGGACAGATGAATGAAAACTGAGTCACTGACTGCCCACTGATCCTTCTTTGAGCTCCTCTTGTATGCTAAGGCCTGTGCCAATGACAGGACAAGAAGTCAAAGCTGAGGAGAAACTAGCTGGAGAACATAACATCTAAGCCCTCAAGGAGCCTAGTCTGGCCAGGGAAGGGGTAAAACGATACTAATACTAAAAAAAAAAAAAGTAGGTAGGGACAGTGAGTGCTGGGAGACAGTGTGGGCTGAGCTGGTGGTCAAGAAATGCTTCCCAGAGGTGAGATCTGAGAGACAGGAAGATACCTGAGAGACAAACGCAGCCTGCCAAGAGCTAGAAGGGGTTCCAAAGAGTCTTCTAGTTCAAACTTTTCATCTTTTGGATGTATTGAGAAATGACGTCCAAGGTTATACTCAAGGCAGGGAGCTGAGCCAGGGTTAACACAAAAGACTACGGATGAAAGGAATGTCAGAACTCTCATTTATCCCTACCCCAATTAGAACCTCGAGAAAAAGGCTCAAGGCTGATATCAGAAAGGTAACTTTGCAAATTTGCTCTCCCTTTCCCCTGCTGCAACCTCCCCTAGGTCAGTTCTTGGCTGGAGGTTAGAGAAGGGGAGGGGAGAGTCACTCAAATCCCTAACCTCGAACTCACCCTGGAAGAACCTTCTACTTTGGGGGCTCCCAGACTCCCTACTGTCCCCACAGTTGGAAGAGGGCAGGAAGATTTAAAGGAACAGAAGACAATGGTTGAAGGGTGGAGGAGACCAATTCCACTGATGTGACGGAGCCACAGTGCTGGGTTGGGGGGGGGGGGGGGGGGAGAAAAGTGAAGGGAATAAAAGGGGGGAAGAGGGGCGGGAAAAATGAAGAACTCGAGAGAGTCCAGAGTCTGGGCAGCCTCCTCGACTCCCCCGCCCGCCCGGGACCTCAGAAAGAAGAAGGCGTGTCTTCGATGCCCGAAGGAGGGAGAAGAGGGAGGGCAGAGTGGTCCAGTAGTAAAGTCCTCCCCACACTGGGGCTGTCCTGGCGCGGTAAGAGGTAGAGAGGAAGCTGAGGCGTGCTTCACATCTTTCCGGAGAACGGATCTCCAGTCCGCAGCCTAGCAATCCCTCCCCACCCACTTCCCCAAAGGGGTAACTGGGGCTTCCAGCTGCAGAGAAACAAGCCAGCCCAGCCTAGCTGGGCTCCTCCCTTCTTGACCCAACTCACTTTCTGAGAGGAACCGCGACCTTTATACTCTCCCCCCATCCCACGCCATCCAAGCTTCCTTCCTGGGGGGGCCTGGATGTGGAGGCAGAAGCTATGGTCCTGCGCCCTCCGCCGCCCAGGGCTCCGGCCACCGCCCGGGGCTCGGGGCTGCCAGGAGTCCTGGGTCCTCCACCGCCCCCGCCGCCCCAGCCTGGGCTCCCGTCGCTGCTACTCGCGCCACCGCCGCTGCTCCTGCTCCTGCTGCTTCTCCTTCTGCTGAGCACGCCGGCCGCTCCGTGCCCTTTCCAGTGCTACTGTTTTGGGAGCCGGGAGACTATACGCTGCAGCCACGTCGTCCTACAGGAACTGCCCAGCGACCTGCCCGCCGACGCGCACAACCTCAGCATCGTGGGCTCTAACCTGACGGTCTTGCGCGCCGCCGCCTTCGCCGGGGAGGAGCTGCCCACCGCCGAGGGCAATAGCAGCGGTGGCGGGGGCTGGGCAGTACGCCTGGCCAACCTCACATCCCTACAGCTCAACCAAGACAACATCCAAGTGGTGGAGGACGGCGCCTTCTGGGGCCTGCCCCGCCTGGCCTCCCTGGACCTCAGCTACAACCCGTTGGGCTCCCTGGGAGCCGCTGCCTTCCGTCTGCTGCCCGCCCTGAGTGTCCTCAGGCTCAATGCCGCCGTGAGCGGGCTTGGCGAGCAGCTGGACGCCGCCCTCCGCGGCCTGGCCACCCTGCGCCGCCTCGAGTTGCAAGCCAATGAGCTGACCCACCTGCCGCCCTCCGCCCTGGAGCTGGCGCAACTAGAGCTGCTGGACGCGCAAAGCAACGCGCTGACTGGGCTGGCGCCGGTTGAATTGCGCGCGTTGGGAGGGGAGACCCAGGGGACTCCGACGACCCCGACGGCTCCGGGCCCTAGAGGGCTGCGCGTGTGCCTAGCAAAAAACCCGCTGCTCTGTGACTGTGGGGCGCGGGCGCTTCTGACCCTACTCCACAAGGCCCCCTGGCAGGTGCCTGACGCGCGCAGTCTACGCTGCGCCGCGCCCCAGGCTCTCCAAGGAGTTTCTTTACTGGCCTTGAACGAGTCAAAGCTAAGCTGCGCCCAGGGTCCCCCAAAAAAGGAGGAGGGGGATGAGGAAGGGAAAAGAAGGGGAAAAGAGGAGGAGGGGGCGGAAGGGAATGAGGAGGAGGGAACAGAGGGAAGGGATGAGAAAGGGCAGCCGGGTACTGGGGAGGAGTTGGAAGCGTCCTATGTCTTCTTCGGCATCGTTCTGGCCCTCATCGGTGTAGTCTTCCTTATGGTCCTCTACCTGAACCGGCGCGGCATAAAGCGCTGGACGCGCAACTTGCGCGAGGCGTGCCGGGACCAGATGGAGGGCTACCACTACCGCTACGAACAGGACGCCGACCCCCGGAGGTCTGGCACCACCAGCTCCTCCGGCACCCTTTGAGCGCGTCCCTCTCAGTCAGACTAGTCTGCTAGGAAGAAGTGGGGAAGTCAGCCTTTCTCTGCACCCAAACTTTGGCTCTTCGCCCCTATCCATCCTTTCCCATCTTGAGCATTTAGTCCCCAAGCCCTCCACCCGCCTCAACTAATCCTTGGCTCTTAACCCCTCGGGTCAAAATTTAGGCACTTTGCTCCACCTGGTAAACCTGTTATTTAGTCCCCGCCTATTTCTCGACTCTTAGCTCCTCCCCCAAACCCTAGTCTTGGGCCCCTTATCAGCCTCCCCCTTACGCTATTCCCTAGGCCTGGGGAAATTAGAACGCAACCTCGAGTTCACCAAGCTCTTCTTCCTCCTCTTCCTATGCTCTGTACCCTCCTCCTCTACTTCCTACTCCTCGTCTTTGTATTCTTCCTCTTCTTCCTAGACCTTCTCCCTTCTTTTCCTCCGACTTCTCTTTTCCTTTTTTCACTCCTGCTACCCTTCTTAATTCCCATCATCCTCCTCCCTCCCCCCACACCTTCTTTCTCCTCCTTTGGTCTTGGGTTAGGGAGAAGTCATTAGGATACTAACTGGAAGGGTGGTAATGGAGAGGAGAAATATTACCTTAAGGCTTTGCAGAAATAGAGGAGTTTGAACGCTCTCCCTGAACAGACAGCTGGACTGCTCTCAGGGCCCATCGCTGCTAAAACTGGTGCCTCCACCCCATTCCACCTATTCCCCTCTCCTTTACCCACCCAATTATCCTTACTTCTCTCTCTTCTTATCAATTGAGATATATGTAGAGCCCTTAGAACAGTGCCTGGCACATAGTAGGAGCTATGTTTATTCCCTCTCCTCTCCTACTTACTCCTCTTCCTTCTGTACTCCCAATACACCCCCTTCCAGAATTTCTGCCTCTTTTCCCTCTCTTCCTTCCTTTCTTCCAATTTTCCTCTTCTCCCTCACTTGAAATTTCTTTTCTCCCTTTCATGGAAAATAAAATATTAAAGTGAGAAAGGACCTTAGAGCTTATCTAAGCCAAACCTTTCTTGACCCTCCTTTCCCCTTCTCTCTGCTTCTCTCTCCTCTTTCTCCTTTTTCTACTTCTTCCTCTTCCGATCCATCTCCTCCTTGACCACCCCTTCCCCACTCCTACCTACTAAACAAACTTGGATCAGTCCCCTCCTCTTTCTCATCTCCTCCAAGAATTCTCACCTCCTCAAACCCCTCCCTCCTCTAGGGGACCTGGGTCAGTCTGACAAGTTTCCCCTCTATTCTCAGGCACAAACTCCCCTGCTCCCTCCTCATTGGCCCCAGTGAACCTGTTTAAAAATCTGGAGTCTGTCTGTCAATCACTTGCATGATCTCAAAGCACACCCATTGTGGAGAGGGGTACTGCCTAATCCTGGAATCTCCTCTCCCTGGGACTTCCCCCCTTCCATAGGTCAGGGCTTGAGACCCAGCCCACCTCTATTTGTTCCTTCTCTTAAGTGGTCAATTTTCTATAAAGCTTGCAATAATTTCTGGACCCTCCAGTTTTCCCCTGGAAGTGCCTGTGTCATTCTTCACCCAATCTTAGAGGGACCCCAGGTTGGAGAGGTCACAGATCAGACCTGGGAGTGACACACACACACACACACACACACACACACTGAAAGAGAATAAAAAGTCACCAAGTATAAAGGGGCCTTAGAGATATAATTGAATCTATTCATTTAAACTGAAACCCTGAGAAGGGAAAACACTTGTCCAAAGTCACACAGCTATTCAGTGGACTAAGGATGGAATCATAAGATGTCAGAATTAGAAGGTACCTTAGAGATTGTTGAATCCACACCCTTTTATTTTAGAGGTAACTGAAGCTGAGGGGACAGAAAGAACTCAAATAAGTCACAGAGATGGGACTCATACAATAGGACCCTATGTGCCCTTTCTTCCAAAGACTTAGAGTGATAAGTTAAGATTGTGCTACAGTGCAAAGGATGAAGTAAGATCAGATACAAGGAAAGAATTTATGAGAAGCAGAAGTTGTGGGATGTCAGAATAAGTGAGGCAAGTTATAGGATTCCATTAAGCAGCTAGTGGAGAGAGTGCTGGACCTGAAGTCAGGAAGCCTCATTTTCATGAATTCAAATCCAGCCTCAGACACTACTTACAAGCTGTGTGAACCTGGGCAAGTCACTTAACCCTTTCTGTCTCAGTTTCCTCAGCTGTAAAATGAGCTGGAAAAGGAAAGGGCAAACCACTCCAGTATCTTTGCCAAGAAAGCCTCAAATGGACTCATAAAGAATCAGACATGATTGAACAACAACAAAACAGCCCATGCTCCATTGGCTACTGGTGTGGCAGAAGATTGGATTTGGAAATCAGAGAGTATGGGGTTCCAGTCCTGCTCCACCACTCATTAGCTATGTGATCTTGGCTAAGTCACTTCCCCTCATTGACCCTCATTTTTCTCACCTGTGACAATATTCACACTTATCACAAAAGCACTTTTTAAACCCTAAAGTGAAAGGATCTCTAGGGTCCTCTCTAGTTCTAACATTCTATTTTCCATGAAAGAGAGGAGATTTCAAGTGAGTAAGAAAGGAGTAGACCATTAATGTTCAATCCCAGGCTGCTTGCCTCCCATCTTCCCCAGCCTCCTCACTCTCCCATCAATTCATTAGCCAAGAGGAAAGACAGAGAGACTCCTTGCAAAATCAGCCTCACTGATAGAATCTATGGCCCTTGATTATAGAATTATAGGAATGGGTGATCCTAGGGCATAGAATTAAGTCGACTGGGAGAATGTCACAGATATAAAATAAAAGTAGTTGTCGTTACTAAATTTGGGCCAATGTCTTACTTTTCAAAATAAGAAAAGAATATGGGTTTTTCAAACTATAAGCCTAGAAGATGAATTCTGATTCTTGGGGAAAATCTGGAATACTTTATGAGCATTCTGTAAGGGGAACAGTGATCACTAAGACCCAGAGTAAATTCATTAAGAACAGGTCACCCCAGACTAACTTCACTTAGATATTGTTTAACTGCATTTCAGCAAAGCATTTTTTTTGCTTTTTAGAGGGGGAAGTCAGGGCAATTGGAGTTAAGTGACTTGCCCGAGGTCACATGGCTAGTAAATGTGTCAAGTGTCTGAGGCTGGATTTGAACTCAGGCACTCCTGACTCCAGGGCCGGTGCTCTATTCATTGTGCCACCTATCCCATCCTTAGGCAAAACATTTAACTAAGCCTCATAGAGACACAATGGCTGTATCAAATGGGTAGGCAGGTGTTAGAACCATTTGACTGAGTAGAGTGAAAATACAAAGGCATGTACCTCATGTCTCAGTCAAGAAAAAATTTAAGTTGTTTTTCAATATTGTGATGATTGGTTCCTTTTAATGATTAGAGGCACTGCTCTCTCTAACACACACAGATAATGAAGAGTTGACTTACTGCTATCCTCAAGTAGAATGGGCTCCCTCAGGAGACAGTGAGTTCTTTACACTAGAGATCTGGAAGAGGAAGATCTACCTGTCAGGGTAGAGAGGATTGCTGCTGAGTATACAGGCTGGATTCCATGTTCTCTAAGACCCTTTCTAGTTCTGAGATGGCATGATTTTGTGATTCATTCATACTTGCTGCCACAAAGTGAATAAGTGAAATAAACTTGTCAACAATAACAACAACAAAAAACTCTTGCTTAAGTGGGGGTTGGAATAAAGGCCATCCAACTCCCCCTCCAGTTCTAAGATTCTATGATTGGAGGTGAAAACCATGCAAGTCTGAGGTAGCTTGAGTCAAAGACTCCAAGGGATGCAGGAGAATGGATACTCTAATTCCCATTGGTCAAAGTCAATATTAGGTTTATAAATCTGGAATTATGCATTCCCAAACCTCCTCAGAAGTGGAGGGGAATCAATAGAGTTGGTTGCCTCCACTGATGGGAAACTTACCACCTACCTTGAAAGCCATTTTCATAGTAGGAGAATCTTCTTACAATTTTTTTCCTTAAACTGAGCTCATCTGCTCCCTTGTTCTTTTTTCTTGGAACCAAGAAGAATTCTTTTCTTCTCTAGAATAAATACACCTAGTTTCACAATCCAGCTTCTTATGCTATGGTCTCTAGTCCTTTCTCAAACTGTCCACATTTCTCTGAATTCTCTCGGATGTCAGTGTCTTTCTGAAAACATGGTGTCCTGAAATGAACAGAATACTCTAGATGGCTAACATCCAGTTAGTTTTTTTAGTCACCATTTCACATTGTTGATTTATTGAGCATGCAATCCACTAAAAACCTCATATCATTTTCACATTTCCTATTCCATATTTATTCTATTTTTTTAACTCAAGCACAATTATTCCCACTAAATTTTACTTTGTTAGGCTAAGCTCAACATTCCAGGTTGTCAAAATCTTTTTAGATTCTAACTCCATCTTCTAACATATTGACTATTTCTCATCTTAGTGTCACCTGGAGATTTACTAAGCCTACCACCTATATTTTTATCCAGCTCCTTCTATAAATTTAAAGTGTTGAAGGGGCCAAAAGTAGGTCCCTGGGATAGTCCACTAAGGTTTTCCCTCCAAGCTGACATTAGTCTATTAATGGCTTCTGTTTGGGTTCAGTCACTGAACTAAGTTCCAAAGTCATACTATCATTCAACCCCATCTCCATCTTATCTACAAGATTACCATAAAATTTTAGAATACTTCACTGAAATCTAGTGAATTTCTATGTGATTATGGCATTCTTGCAGTGTATCAACCTAATTATTTTTTTTTGTTCTAGAATCACAAAACCTTATAGTTCATTCAGCTCATTGAATATTAGGCACCTGTTGTGTGTAAGGCACTCTGCTAGGCCCTGGAGATACAAAACAAAACAGCCCCCTACCTTCAAGGAATTTATGTTATCCCAGGAAGATAAAACATATTCACACATAATTATAGTATAAGACAAATGGAGGATGGGAAGAGCACTCAAAGCTGGGAGAATGAGAGAAAGCTTAACAGTGGAGGCTGCACCTTAGTTAAGCCTCAAAGGAAGCTAGAAATCCCCAAAATGAAAATAAAGAGGAAGTGCACTGTAGTTATGGGGGATGGTCTTGCAAATGCACAGAGGCAAAAGACAAAGTATGATGTGTTGGGAATAACTGGTAGTTCCATTTCACTGGAACGTAGTATTTGTTAATGGTAGTTACCATAGGGAAAAAAGGCTGAAATGGAACGGAGGGGGGAGGATTTGTGGAGAGTTAGAGAGATTGTGAAGAGTTATAAATGCCAAGCTGAGTTTGTATTTTATCCTAGAGGCAATAGGAAGCCATTGAAAGGAATGAATGGGACCAGATTTCTAGTCAATGACCCTCCCTTTCAGACTAATGATTCATTAAGGATCTCTCCTCTATTCCAATCAGTATCAATCAATTTGATTCTATATCATTATGATTCTATAGGGACAATGATTATAAAGTCTATATATTAAGTCCCAGAGCCATGAACTGCAGATTGTAAATTCACTTGCTTAATCATAGGAAGTTAACTAGAGGCCCTCCACCCTTGTTTTCCCTTATCATGGTGACCAAGCCCAGTGTGATGGAGGTGGCTCAACTACATGGAAAGTCCCCCAATTTATTTTTGTACCTCTGGACCATTACGTCTTGTCCAACATGAGCAGGTAACTGTTTTATGACCACTTAGTAGAGATGTCCCATGTTTCACCCAATCTATCACACATTCACACACACACACACACACACACACACACACACACACACACACACACACAC
>NW_027187352.1:4456657-4484355 GCF_028583685.1 Petaurus breviceps papuanus
CACACACACACACACACACACACACACACACACACACACACACACACCCCAATATGTCATTTTTGACCCTCAAGAGCAAGGTCTATCAACCAATGAGATTCTGTATTTTGCTATGCCTCTTTTGTATTTTTGGACAAGAATAAGCAATGTACTAATCTATACTTTATATGTCACATAGAAATATAATTTCTAATAGAAGGGCCCTATAATAGACCTCAGACTTTAATGTAATGTTCATTACTTGTTTACCAGCTGTGGAGCTCACTAGTGCAACCATAAAAAGCTGACAAAGATATCTCCATCCTGTTTTGCTCATGTTCCATGACCAAACCAAGCATGGGTGGTGGCATGCTATGGAAAGTTCCCCTGACATGTTCTTGGAGTGTATGTATGGCTCCTTCCTAACCTAAGGAGAAGCCCATCTATCTTATGACCACCTAGTCAGTGGAGATAGTTCCTCCTTTGCCCAACCTATGACACTTATGTTTGCTTATTTTAAGCTATGCATCATATGTCAACCAATGGAATTATTCTGTATTTGGTACAGTTGCTCAAGAATGTCTAGATATCTAGCCCTATAAATATCGGGCCCTGGAAAGGGGGGGAGGGGATATCTCAGATCATGAGGAAAATCTGACGTCCACTTCATTACAGTGGACCATGGACCCTTTAATAAAGTGCCATTGGCTCAGAGCTCTGCCTCATTCTCTCTTGTTGTAGGTTGGGTAATTTTAATCTTCACATGCACATGGAAATTACAGGAGCCTGCAATATCAGGGCCAAAGGGCTCTTAAAAGTCACCAAGTTCAATTCCCTCATTTTAGAGAAACTGAGGATATGAAAAGGAAAGACTTGAATCCAAGGTCACATTCCATTATCTTTTCCCCATTAGACTGTAAGCTCCTTGAGGACAAGTACTGTCTTTCTTATTTGTTTTGTATTGATATCCCCAGTGCTTAAACCAGTGCCTGACCCAATGCAGGCAGTTAATAAATGTTTATTGGTTATCAACAGATACATTAATGAAAACGAAGACTAGCACTCAAGTCTTCTGTCTCCTAATCCAGCTCTTACCTTTCCAGCAGCTGGAGAAGTACCACCCCAACCAAGTCTGGCTCAGTCCGTAGCATTTATTACTATTCAAAGCAATAATACTAGTGGCTTGCAACAGGGCAGTACTTTGTTGTTAACATTTCCTGTGAGGTAGATAATCATATGGATCTTGTGTTCATTTTGCAGGTAAGGAAACCGAGACATAAAGCACTGGATAAACATCAGTGAGGCAGCCTTGGAATCCTAACGATGTGGATTCAGATCCTGCCTCTGAGGCATACTTGGTGTGTGTGTGTGTGGGGGGGGGTGTGAGTGTGGGTGTGGATGGGTGTGGGTGTGGGTGTGGGTGTGTGCCCGCTGGAGAGCAAACCTGGGGAAATCATTGCATCAGTTTCCAAGGTTGCTTTAAGGCTATAGATGGTAGACCAGATGCTGCTCTGCATTGGCAGAGGAACTTCCTCATTGGGAATGCCCTGGACCAATGAAATTATAAGTCTGGTCTCCAAAAAGCTATTATTCACCCAAGGTGGCCTTGACTTTCCCCTTTCTGGATCTCTACTGTTGTGGTGAGCCATCAAAGGTGCTGGGGCTAGGGGTGGTTTTTCCATTCTTGTAAACTCAGAAAGCAAGGCAGCCTCTACCCACATACCACACACACCCATACACACACACACACACACACACCAGACATACATACATATACACATAGACACACAGCCCATACATGTCCATGTGCCCTCTCATATCCTTATGCATGCACCTCCATGTACACACACTGATGTGCACCCATACACACACATCCATACTCACACATACACACCCACACCCACATATACACAGGTTCATTCCAGCTGCTAAAGATTGGCCAGTAAGAGTTAAAGTCATTTATAGACTTGGCTCTGGTACTTTTTCTCCCTAGCCTAGCAGCCCTAAGCCTCATCAGTGTTCCATCCTTCTCTGCTGAGGTCAGTGTGCAACATCTGTTACCATGGGAACACATTCTCCTCCCTATCCTTCCCCATCCCCCCAGTCTTTACCTCCTCAAATGAGAGTTCTCTGAGGGCTGGGCCTGCCAGTTCAGACCAGGGGCTCTCGGAGGGCAGAGCCTTGTCTCCTCAGGTCATGGGCTTGCTGAGAACTAGGACTGCATTCCCTCTATCAAATATGGGACTCCTTGAAGTCAAATATTATGTCTCCCCCTCACATGAGGGACATTAGGGATACCGACAGTAAGAGGAAGAGTTCAGATGCAGCCACAGTGAGATAAATATGGGAATTGTGGGTTTGTGTGTGTGTGCCTATGTGTGTGTTTAAGGAACGCTGAGTCTTCCCCCTCCTCTTCCCTTTGGCCCATCAATCTCTCTTTCATATCAAGGAAGCCAATTTCATTTTATTGATCTATGAGACATCACCCAGAGCAGCCCAGACTCCATCTTCCCTGAGCCCTGAAATCTCAACCCACTGCTGCCCCATGATTCAGTCTTGGCAAGCTTGTAAATAGAAGTAATCTCTTAATTATGGCTCATCTCTGCTCAGGGAGCCAGAATCCACTGTGGATACAATGGCCAAGTAGATTCTAACTGGTTGAGGTCAACTAGGGAAAAGTCCTTGGAGGACACAAGTTTTGATCCATGATTTAAAAGATGGAAGGAATGGAGTGGTTGGGGTCTGTGGCATCTTGGAGCCAAGAGACAGAATTCTCCTTAATTAATCAATCAAGTAATATTTATTAAGCACCTCCTGTGTGTCAGGCACTATTCTGTATGCTGCATCTACCTGTAGAAAAAAATAAAACAATACCTATCCACAAGGAGCTTACATTCTAATGGGAGATGGAAGTATTTATCCAATTATATTCGGTATACCTATAAAATGCAGTTGCTACTGTTTGTCCTTCATTCTTGAAGAGAACCACGACATGAGGGGGGTGAAGCCACAACATTCAAGTGAATCAGATTGAAGTGAGGGAGGGCTGTGCAAAGTCACCAGCCTCACTTTCTCCTCTGGAGCCATCTCGGTCCACTGGCCAGATATAGATCGGGGCAACTGGAGACAGCCCAGAATGCAATGGGGGACCTTGGCCTTTTCAAGCTAAGGTCTTTAACAAGTCTCAGTTTGATTGAGGCAACACCCATTCAGTGATTAAGGCTCATTAAGAAAGGAAGCAGATAATGGTCTCTTCAAAAAGAAAAAAATAAATAAATCTGGGAGGGGAAGACCCTCAGGGCTTCTGGCCAAAACAGATGAATGAATAAAGAAATATGAAGAGGTTAAATACAAGGTTGGTAGCTCAGGAGGGATGACATTTGTAACTGTTATTGTTCAGTTGATTTTCATGTCTGACTCTTTGTGACCCATTTGGGGTTTTCTTGGCAAAGATTTCTTCTCCAGCTCATTTTACAGTTGAGGAACTCAGGCAAACAGGGTTAAATGACTTGCCCAGGGTCATACAGCTACTAAGTGTCTGAGGCTGGATTTGAACTCATGCAGATGAGTTAGTCTTCCTAATTCTAAACCCAGAGCTCTATCCACTGTGACAACCTACCAGTTAGGGGAATCATAAAAGGCTTCATGCAGAAAATGAGCTGCATCTTAAAGAAAAGGACTCTACAAAGTAGGGAGAAAGAGGGAATACATGCTAGGCATGTAGGACAGCTAGTATAAATTTATAGAAAGGGGAGAATGGTGTGTTGTATATAATGAACAGAAAAAAGGTTGTTTGGCTGGGTCCCAAAGTGGAAGAGAAATAATGGCCAATGAAGCTGAAAAAGTAAATTGGAATCAGGTTTTATAATGCTTCAAAAACCAAACAGAGGAGTTTATATTTTATCCTATAGGAAGCTAATGGAGTTTATCAAGTAGGGGAGTCATGGTCAGATCTACCATTAAAGAAAATTACTTGGGTACCTGTATGTAGGATAGACAGGTATAGGAAGAAACTTGAGGCAGAAGGTCAGTTAGGAGGCTATTGTAGTAATCTAGTTGAGAAGTAGATGTGGACTTCATCTAAAATGGGAGTCATGGGAGTGAGGTTTAGAGATGTTGTGAAGGTAGGGATGCCAAGATTTGGCAACTAATTGCATATATGGGGTAAGGACTAGAATAATGTTGAAACGACAAACCTGGGACACTGGAAGGACAGTGGTGACTTCTACAGAAATAAGACATTTTAGAACAGGGAAAGATTGGGTAGAGCACAATAATGTTTTCAATTTTGGACATGTTGAGTTGATAATATCTCCAAGACATACATTTCGAATGTCCAAAAGGCAAATGGTGATGTGAGACTGAGGGAGAGAGACTGGATAGCTGGAGACACATACATATGTATCCCCTCCTGGATCACTGCCTTGTTGTGGTAGAGGGACTCGAGGAAATTATGAGCTATGTTGTGCAGTTACCTAGGATAGACAGGTCATAGTGGAGAGTTCTGTCAAAAGGTGATCCACTGAAGAAGGAAATGGCAAACCACTCCAATGTCTTTGCCAAGAAAACTCAATGGATGGTTTTTAAGTGATAAAAGATACGATACCAGTAGATGAGCTCTTCAGGTCAGAAACAGGAGAAGTCATAGGGGTAATAATAGAGACAGATGAACAGTGGAAACTCAGTCTGTAATGGATGCTGCAGAGGAAGCTGTCTGGGACCTAAAACTTCTCATCTTGGGGTGACTGATAGAAGGAAATGAGACAATGGAGGACACAGAGCAGAGTGCAGTAGTCCTTCCCCACTCATCAGTCCTAGGTCTGGGTCTAGGTTCAGTCTGGACTTTCTAGGTCTAGCTGCTTCCAGTCCTTCACTAGGATGTCTAGTGGGGGGCACAGAGAGCTGGTCCACTGGTCCTGGGTCTAGTTTTGACCCTATGCTCCTCTTTACATGTGGTCATCCACAAAGTTAGGAGCCCAACCTAACCATAAAGACCCAGTTCAAATCTCCCTTCCTTTAGGAACTCCTCTGTAATAGTCATATCTGGAAAACTTTCAGCACACTGAGACTAAGATACACCCAGAGAGAGGTGATAGAAAGGTATCACAGCCTAGTAGTCTGGAAAGAATCCTGAGCTGGAAGAAAGTTGGGCCTTGCTTGCCCCACTAACACCAACTCTTCATGTAAGGGAAGTCCCTCTCCTGATTTAGACCTCATTTTCCTCATTTCTAAAAGGAAAGAGTTCAACTCTTAGAGGTAGACTATCCCCTTATGCAAGGGCCTGCCTACCATGTGCCAACATTGCTCCATTGTGAGGCTCCCTCAACCTAACCCCTTGCTCTTTCATTGCTGATATGTTTTTTTTAATCTGTTTTGCTCCTGGGAATAGAATCCATAAAATAAAAAAAATCACAAATTTTAGAAACTTTAGAGGCCATTCAGTCTGACCTCCTCAGAGCTAGAAGGGATTACTTATAGAAAGCTTTATGGAAGAAGTAAGTCTTGAACTTGCATTGGAAGGAGGGGATAAGCCATCCTGTGATATCTATACTGTGCCTATCAGTTTATGGATGCTTTGGGGGGTCACTCTTGTTGTTCAGAATTAATTATCTGTTTTTATTGGCAATTGTCAGTCAACAAGCAATCACTAAGTGTTTCTTACGTGCCAGGCACTGTGTTAATTGCTGAGAAATACATGTAGTAACAAGAAAAAAGATAGTACCTGCCTTCAAGAAGTTTACATTCTTTTTCTTGTTGTTGTTGTAAATTTTTATTCGTTTTAAACTTAAATACAAAACAAGAAAAGGAAAAAAAAAGGAACATTGCCATGTACCCAGCAGAACATAAGAGGGGATTCAGTTTAAAACAATAAATATCCATTTCAAGTAAACTTAAATAATAAATACTATATATTGTTTTCAAAGCTACCCAGATTTTCTTTGCTTCCTGACAAGTTTTCTTTTGTTCTCTGCTGTGCACTTTTTACTTTATTTTTCCTCTCTTTCCTTTCCCCCCAAAGAAAGCTACAATTAAACTCAGATATATAGATATAGATATAGTTATAGATATAGATATAGAGATATCTACACACATATACATTCACACATGTATATATAAGACCATACTATACATATTCTGACTTGTTATCTATTTCTCTGGAGGTAGATAGCATCTTCCTTCAAAGAACCAAGTCTTTCTATGTTTTTCTAAATCAACCAGTTCATCATTTCCTACAGCACAATATTTTAACACAGTCACATCCTATCTGAGAGATTGTCAATGAAAGTTTTTTCCCCAGTTTTCTTCATTCTTTCTATTCCTAGCTACATTCGTTTTTTTATGCAAGAAATTTTTAATTTAAAACAATTGAAATTATCCATTTTACACTTCAACAATGCTCTTACCTTATACTATAATTTAAGGTCTGATACTACTTAATTTCCTTCCTCTACATCTTTTTTCCCTGGTTTCTTTGAAGTTCCTGACCTTTTGTTATTCCAAATGAACTTTTCTATTATTTTTTTCTAAGTCAGTAAGATAATTTTTTAGTAATTTTTGGGATGGCATTGAATAGTTAGGTAAAATTGTCATTTTTTCATTATATTGGCTTTACCTACCCATGAATAATAAATATCACTCCAATTATCTAGATCTGACTTTATTTATATAAAAAATGCTTTATGTTTATGTTCATATAGTTCCTGTGTCTGTTTTGAGGAAGTTTCCATTCTAATGGGAAAAGATAACATTTATAAAGGGTTGTGTTGGGCCCAGAAGAGAAGACAAAAGAAGAAACCAAGAAATACTAAAGAGCTTAGTCATTTTCACTCTTTAAATCTCTTATAACAAAATGAGGGGATCAGACTAAATGGTCCCTAAAATCCCTCTCATCTCCAACATTGTATGTTCCATGTTTAGTGGATAGAACACAGTGCTTTAAACCTGGAGACCTGGGTTCAGATCTTTCTCTGATATTAACTAGCTATGTGGCCTAAGACAAGTCTCTTCCCCATTCTGTAATTCAGTCTCCTCAATTAAATGAGAATGATAATAATACCCTACTTGCTTCATGGGGCTGGGATAAGGACAAAGATTTGTAAAGCTGAAAACTAACAACAGAAGTTACAGCTGTCTTCATTCTATAAGGGACCTTCTAGCTCTGTCATTCATTTTTTATCAATGCCTAGGGTGACCGGTGCACTTGAAGTTGTAATTTATACACATGACCTTTCCCATCCTCTGGGAAGTGTGACTGACACCATTAATTTCCCTATATAAGCAGGGTTGGGTCCTTCACATCCTAGCACCTGGACCAACAAATCACTAGCATGATTCTGACTCCCCCGATGGAGAGTGAGGGAGCCTTGATCCAAGAGCGGGACCTACAGTGATTTCCCTTCAATAAGGGGAGGAAAAAGGGAAATTTTTTTGTGAGGAATGCAAGGGATGGAAAGGGATCCTAGGCATAGAAAACAGAATATGAAGACCGGAAGGTCTCTAGGACAAATACAATGTCAATGCTGGAAGAGATCTCAGAACAAAATGTCAGAGCTGGCAGGAATTTGGGAACATGGAGTATCCGAGTTGGAAGGGATACTTAGGGTAGGGAGTGGAGAAGGGATTTCATTGGCATAAGAAACATCATCTGCTGAAGCAAATTAGAGAAGGTGAACTCCTCTGCAACTTACATTCTTAGAGAGTTATCTAGAGGACTGAGAGAGTAACTTGCTCAAGATCACACAACCAGTATGAATCAGAGACGAGACTAGAACTCAGGTCTTCCCACCTCCAAAGTTAACACTCCACCTACTATGCCATTCTACATTTCTAAGGAAGAGACGTTGGAATATAGAATATCAGAGCTGGGAGGGACCTTAGGACATAGAGTATAAAAGTTGGGAGGGACCTTAGAACATAGAATATCAGAGCTAGAAGGGCCCTTAGAACATAGAATGTCAGAACTGGGAGGGGCCTCAGAAGTGATCTAGTCCAACTGCTTCATTTTACCAAGGGGAGACTGGGACCCAGAGAGATATTTTTGTCACAGGCAGTTCGGTTTCTCTGTATTCTATTCCTATTTATTCCCAAGTAAAGATAATATGGAAAATATCAGAAACACAGAATTTCAGAGCTGCAAGGCATTTCAGAAATAATCTAGTCCAATCTCATATGTCTGAAGATATTAGACAAATGTGTACTCATTGAAGTTATTGAGCCCTGAGATAGGGATCACATGGCCGAACATTTGAGAAATGCTAATTGAATTTTCCAGTACTGGGAATAGGTTTGCACTGAGCTATTCATTAATTCTGGCCTGGTCCCAGTTGCCTAGGGTCAGGTCTCAGATTGGGGTTGAGGTCAGAGTTCAGCCTGTGACCAGGGCAAAGCCTGTTAACCTGAGACTATGATTCTAATGACCTCACCTCAACCCTCATTTGGGCCTCAAAAATGTTCAAAAAAGGACAAAGTAAAAAACAAACAGCAGAGAATGCACGAAAACTTACAAGGAAGCAAAGATGGACACCACAATACAAAGTATTTATTATATAGACTGTCTTGAAAAGGAAATTTATTGTTGTACCTTCTGAATCCTCTCTTTAGTTCTGCTGTGCACGTGGCAATGTTTTTTTAATTTTCTTATTTTGTATTTAGGTTTTAGTATTTAAGTTTATAATATATTTCTTTTTCTTTTCTTATTAAGTATTTAAGTTTTGTATTAAAGTTTAAATAAAATTTAATTTAAAAAAAATTTTTCGGGGGGACAGAGCCAAGATGGCAGAATAGAAACAGGACTTCTACACGGCTCCGGCTTCCACCTCCTCCATCACATGTAAAAAATGACTCTAAACAAACTTCAGAGCTACAGAACCACAAAGTGACAGAGAGAAATAAATTTTGTGCTGAAGGAAGCCTGGCAGGTTGGCAGGAAGGGTCCATCGCAGCGCAGGGGAGAGGTGAGCACAGTCCTGACTGAGCCATAGTTTTAGCCCCAGGGCAGCCCCAACCAGTGGAGCCTGGAGCAGACTTCACAAGAGTAAATCACCAGCAGCTTTACTGGTTTCCAGACTTCTCAATTCACAAATGCCAAAGACAAAGTAAAAGGTCAGTGCAGAACTTTGCTGGAACAGGAGGAGCACCGTCCAGCTGCTACCCCCAGGGCGAGAAGCAGAGGAGGTGTGGTGGCTGCAGCCACAGCCATTGCCCCATAGCTGCTTCTGGAGCTCCTGACCTGCAGATTGCAGGGGGGATCAAGTGACCATTCAGAGGCCAAGCGCTCTTGCTTTGACCTGCTTGGATCTAGATCATGGTCTTGGGTGGTGGTTCTGCAGTGTGTGACCAGTGAGCCAGAGCGTGTGGGGGCTGTAGAGAGGGTGTGCACCTAATATCTCTGACAGCTGCAAAAACCCTAGCAATTTGGGACATAGCTCTCTCCATTCTGGAAGCAGAGTTCTACCATGGCAAAGAGCTCAACAGGCAAGTAATTGGCATAGAATACTTTTTTGGAGAGAAAAAGGATCAAGGCATGGATCTAGAGGAAGACATTGAAGTCAGAACTCCTGCATCAAAAGCCTGCAAGAAAAATATGAATTGGTTACAGGCTATGGGGGAACTCAAGAAGGATTTTGAAAATCACATAAGAGAAGTGGAAGAAAAATTGGAAAGAGAAATGAGAATGATGCAAGAAAATCAGGAAAAGCAAGTCAACAGCCTGCTAAAGGAGACCCCCCCCAAAAATACTGAAGAAAATAACACCTTAAAAATTAAAAAAAAAAAAAAGAAAAAGTCCACAACACAAAGTCCTGGGGACCCTTTCTCCCAAAGTCATTTTGTGTAAAAGTTGGAGGGAGGGAATTCATCTCAACTGCCTCCTCTGACACAAATAATTTCCTGCAGAAAAGTGAGTAAAGGAAATGGATTATGAGAACTATATCTGGGGTCTTCAGAGCAAGATGCAGATTCGGAGTGGCATGAGAGTGAGCTGAAGATGGGGAGTCACTGTTATTGGCAATCCCATCATTGGTAAACTTCACTTTTTGACCTTCTACAAGGAAGTTCAGTAATTACAGAGCTTTGTTTTTGACAGGAAGACAAGGAGCCAGGGCCTGGGAGAGGCTAGAGAACAGGTCACAGAATGTAAGTCCTAACCCTAGACCCAGAATAAATTCTAAACCCTCAGTCTAAATGGACTAAATGAACTTTAGCCCCAGACTGAGTCTTAACCTTGATCCCAGACAGATCCTTGACCCATGACTGACCCATGACATATTCTCAGGCCTAAATGTCACCTTAGCTCCAGAATGTGCCCCAGCCTGGGTCATATATTGAGGTTTTGACCTTTCTTATTCTGTGCTTTAACCACTAATCTAAGCTCTATCCAGACCTATCAACAAAGGAAACTACAAATTCTCTTTCTGTGTTTGAACCGCAATGAGTAGACCAAACCAGTAGGTTATTGTCCTTCCTTCTCAAACAGGACCAAAAATGACACCACTACCCTAGAGTAAAGTTACAATGTGTCCCACTGTGGCTGATCAGAAGGCTCTACCATAGGTCAGGCACAAATAGTCTATGTGTACATTTGGGGTGGATTCTCTAAATTTGTACATCTTGTGTTTCTTTTGGGCTACTTCAATTCTGCTTTGCTCATAGCATACCACCTTCTCTGATGAGGACACACAATACTGGTGACAGGATGGAGACATCTCTGGAGTTGGTGTTTGGATGTCTTCATGAGAAGGGTTAACCATCTAACCATAATACAGAGACCTAACCAGCCCCCAGCCACTGTCTCATATCTCCCGAAATTATTAGCTCTAGGAACACAAGTCCACTCATTTTAATGGGACTCACACATCTTCAGCTGGTTCCTTAGTGAGGAGTGTTGGACATCACAGAGTTGAAAGTACTCCTAAGAAATCCCAAACAGACTCCAAAATTCCCAAAGCTTCCTAGTCCAAACAAAATGATAATGGGTATCCAGCCTCTGCTTGGAGACCTCCAGTGAACCCACTATCTCTAGAGGCAGCCCATTCCACTTTCAGATAGCTCTAATGTGAGGAAATTCTTCCTTGAATCAATCCCAAATCTGGTATTTCAAAACTTCCCCATATTCTTCCTGGTTCTTTCCTCCCAGTAAAAAGAGAAAAAGTCAAATGAGATAGTCTATGTATAGTGCTTAGCAAACCTTAAAGCACTATACAAATCTTAGTAGTTATTATTGTTATTATTAACTTCTCTTTTTTCTTTTTTGATGTAGTAGTATAATACAATGATTTAAAAATACAAATTGCCTCTAAGTCCTGTGCATTTTTACCTCTTCTCCACCTTGCCCAGTATGTCCCTCCCAAATGGGGAATCCCCAGGTCCCCACTCTATCCTTCTATGTACTATCTCCAGTCCTTTCATCATGCTAACCACTTACTAGAGTCTAGAGGGATTGTTAACCTTTTCTCTGTCATGGGACTCCCTGGCAGTCTGGGGAAGCCTAGAGAGACCCTTTTCAGAATCATGTTAGTTTCCTACATTCACAATTGAAAAGAAACACAAAATTCCAGTATGAGGTTAGTAAATATAATCTTTTTTTCTATCCAAGTTCATGGGCCCCCCAGAAATCTCTCCAGAATCCCTTGGAGGTTGGATGCTTTGCCTCTCCTGGTCTCCCACAGAGTTAACACCTGAAATAAATCCCTATGCTCTTTCACTCTCAGCAACAGAAGTCAGCAGGATAGATATTGTCTGGGTTTCTGCCTGATGGTACTGGCTTTAGGTTGGAGATTGGAGCTAGGGAAAGACATTGAGCCAAATACTTGAAGTCAGCTATCTTTCAAAGCTCAGCTCAAATGGTGCCTCCTGCAAGAAACCTTCCCTGATCTTTTTGGCTGTGAACAATCCTTTTCCCTGTTGGACCTTATATATGACTCTTTCTCATGCCCTCATTATATTTTACTCTCCATCCAATTATTACATTACTATGCCCCTACTAGACTGTGAACTCTGTGAAGTCACAGACTGGGTCACTTCTAAATCTGTATCTCACTCCAAAAACAAACAAATAAATCCATCTTTCCCTCTATTGCCTGCACACAGTAGGTGCTTAATAAATGTTTGTTGAAATTTGTTTGTTGAGGGGACTTGAAAATATTCAGGAAAAAATGTCAATTTAAGAAACTAGGAATGTTTAATAAGGAGAAGAAAATACTTAGGGGAATATCTCTGAAGAACTGGCATTGAAGAAAGATTAAATTTATTCTGCTTGGCCCCAGAGAGAAGAAATAGAAGCAATTAAGGGAAATTTCAGAGTCAGTTTTTGGCTTAATGTAGGAAAAAAAACTTCCTAATAACTAGAGCTGTCCAAAAATGAAATGAGCTTCCTGAGTCAGTAGTGAGCTCCCCTGCAAAGGAGGTCTTCAAATGAAGACAGGCTGGATGCTTCTCAGACCATCCTTTTCTAGATTCTGGGATTCTTTTTCAGTCAAAACCTGTAATTTCACTGGTGTAGAGAACTCTCACTAAGGAAACTTTCTGTCAGTACAGACTCTCTTCAGAGACCACTAAAACAGTGAAATCTGTGAGTTGCTGAAAAAGCATTTATTAGTCACTCACTATATGTTATTTAGTGGACTGGTTAAGTGACTTGCCTGGTCAGAAAGCCAGTCTGTCAGGAACAGGACTTGAACACAGGTTTTCCTGAATCCAAGGCCAGTTCTCCATCCATTTTGTCTCACTGTCTTTCTATGATTCCAGCAGGCAAAACAAGAAATGGTTGTCAAATGGATGAATGAATGAAGTTCAACAAAAAGATATGGTGCCAACCATATGCAAAACTTTGCACTTAGGGTCTTGCATATAGTAGGAAGAAAACAAATATTTCTTATGAACCTAGTACGTGTTAAACACTGTGGTAAACACTTTACAAATATTATCTCATTTGATCCTCACAATAACCCTTCCAGGTAGGTGCTTTTACAGTTGAGGAAATTAAGGCAGACAGAGGTTAAGTGGATTGCACAGGGGCATACAGGTAGTAAGTGTCTGAGACTAGATTGGAACTCAGGTCTTCCTGACTCCAGGCCCAGAGCTGCCTAACTGGCCAAAGAATTGAGATAGAAAAAAATTTAAAATAAGATACATCTAGTCAATAAGTCAGCAAGACAATCAAACAGACAGACATTTCAATAAACAACATTTATTCAGGAACCACTCAGAGAACAAAACTACAAAGTTATCTGAGTTCTCTCCTGCAGCAGAAAAAGCAGAAGCCTTCCTTTTGAGACTCATAATCCTTCACCTAGGGGTTCCATTCAGCCATGCTCACTACCTCTCGCCTCTTCCTGACCAACCTTGCCAGCCCACTAACTCTCCAACACAACATTATGGACTTCTGAAGATGACTCTGCTGTAGTATCTCCTGAGAGCTTCCTGCTGTAGGACACTTACCTGGACTGATTAGAGACTTGATTAGAGGCTAGCTTAACCTGGCCTGCCTGACCAGTAAGAGTCACTTGGGTCTGCATTCATTCATTCACATATGGAATAGACCTTAGAGAGCATCCAACCCAAGGATTCTTAACCTTTTTTGTGCATCAAGAGTATCTTTAACAGACTGTAAAAGCCCCTAGATGCCTTCTCAGAATAATGTTTTTCAAATACATACAATAAAATACGAAGGAAACTAATTCTATATTATCCATTCTTTAAAAAAATACCAATTCACTGGGGCAGCTAGGTGGCACAGTGAATAGAGCACTGGCCCTGGAGTCAGGAGGACCTGAGTTCAAATCTGACCTCAGACACTTAACACCAAACTAGCCGTGTGACCTTGGGCAAGTCACTTAACCCCAATTGCCCTACCTTCTCCCCTCCAAAAAAAAAAAGAAAAAAATACCAATTCATGAAACCCAGGTTAACCCCCCCTCCCAAACTAATCTATTTTATTAACAACACACTTTTATATAACGCTTTCAGGCTTATGAAACACTCCCAATCATTTTACAGCTGAGGAAACTGAGGTCCAGAGAAAACAAATCAAGAGATCATGTTCAGTTCTGAATCACAGTTTAGCAAGTACGCTGACAAACTAAAGCATCTTCAGGGAAGAGGGACCAGAATGAGGAGGGGACCATCGACCCCATAATAGGATGATTGTCTGAAAGAACTAGAAATGTTTAGCGTGGAGAAGCAGAATTAGCCTAATGGGAGACAGGATAACTTTCTTCAAGTTTATAAGCTTATAGCTTTCATGCAGAAAATGGGTTGGAATTATTCTTCTTGACCCCAGAAGACAGAAATGTGAGTAATGGGTTGAAGTCACACAGTTCAGTTTGAAGCAACTAAAACAATTAGAGTGAATCAAAGAGTTGCCTTGGGAAGTTGTGGGTTCCCATACTGTATGTGGTAGGGAATGGGGGGTGGGGGTGGAGAAGGACTTTAAACAAAGGCTGGATGACTGCTTATCAGGGATGTTGCAAAGGAGATTACTAATCAGTTTGGAGTTGGACTAGAGGACTTGGTGAGATCCCTTTCAGCTCCTAGATTCTCTAGGAAGTGACTCGCCCAAGATATTGTGGGGAGTCTGTCCCAGAGCCAGGACTAGATCTGGGTCTCCTGATTCTTACTTGAGGGTTCTTTCCATTTGACTCATCACCATAGCCCACTCTTTTGGATTTGCCAGAGTCAATTGAAATTAGTTAGTGAAAGTCAATTGTTGGGGTGGCTAGGTGACACAGAGCACCAGCCCTGGAGTCAGGAAGACCTGAGTTCAAATCCAGCCTCAGACACTTTACACAAAAAACTAGCCATGTGACCTTGGGCAAGTCACTTAACCACAATTGCCCTGCCTCCCCCCTGCAGAAAGAAAGGAAGAAAGAAAGAAAGAAAGAAAGAAAGAAAGAAAGAAAGAAAGAAAGAAAGAAAGAAAGAAAGAAAGAAAGAAAGAAAGAAAGAAAGAAAAAGGAAGGAAGGAAGGAAGGAAGGAAGAAAAGAAAAGAAAAGAAAAGAAAAGAAAAGAAAAGAAAAGAAAAGAAAAGAAAAGAAAAGAAAAGAAAAAAGAAAAGAAAAGAAAACAAAAGAAAAGAAAAGAAAGAAAAGAAAGTCAGTTGTCACATTTTTGGTGTAAGTAGTTACACCTTGCAAATCAGCAAAGCTACTAAATTAGGGCTTGCTTTCCTGTGTGGGTGATCATCTAGGCTTAGTAAAGTGATGGAAAAAATTTTAATAATGCAGTTTAAGCTTAAAAGTGTGTCCTGTATAAATTATTTTCCCCAGAGAGTTGGTTGTGAAACATTTACCAGCAAACTCAGACCCAAACACCACTATACATTATCACCACCACTAGCACAATGTTTTTTACTCTTTTCTCCCTTGGTCTACTGTTTGAGGTAAACTAATCAAAGAGAGACCTTGTGTGAAAGTCTGAAGACCAGCTTTCTGGCTCTAGTTCTACCTTTATTTCCTGACTGGGCAAATCACTCACCCTCTGTAAAATGGGCAGAATCATTCCTCTCTTTCATCCTTTTCTCCTCCCCTTCCTCCTTCCAAAGGCTGTTGAGATGATGCAATAACATAATGGAAATGAAAGACCTTGTAATCTGCAGAGCACGATAGAGGGACTCATCACTAGCAATATGATGGATGGAACCCATCCCAGTACTGAGAATGGCTAAGGTAAAGACATGAAAAACACAGAAGTGAATTTTAAAAGGACCTTACTGAGTTAGGAATCAATTAAGTTAATTTTTTGAAAAATATAGGCATTGACTCAACAGTGAATCATAAACAATGAAATTAATAAAAAATTTTCTTTGAATGAGAATACAGTGAAAATGGCATATTAGTTTAAATGGTTTGGAACTCAAAAACTTGGTCTATATCCCAAAGACATTAAAGACAGAAAAAGGACTCAGAGGTACAAAAATTATTTATATTTATTTTACCAATGAACCAGAAATAAAAGGAGTACCCATCAACTGGACAATGGATGAAAATATGACGATATATGAATGTGCTGGGATATTATTGTGCCTTAAGAAATGACAATGGTATGTTTTCAGAGCAAGTTGGGAAGATTGTATGAACTGATACTGAGTGAAGTGAGTAGAACCAGGAGAACAATTTTCACATAAATCATAACATTGTAAAGACAAACAATTTGAGAGAACAACCACAATTCCATGTAATTAACAATAAAGCACATAAAGGAGGTGTACCTTGATTCTTCTCAGAATACTGCATGTCCTATCTCTTAAGGTCAGATGCCAGGAGACCAAAGGCTATTCCTCTCTCAAGCCTTCATCAACTCTGCCCCTCAAAGTGCAAGTAATTGGAAAAAATAAAATACTTAAAAAAAATAAATAGGGATTAAACACTCTATCATAGGAGAGGTTCATTTCCCTATCAAAGAGGCTGTATAGGAAATTCCTGCATTACACTGGGAAAGACATTGGATTAGATGTGACTAGATCCCTTTTAGCTCCAAGACTCATTCTAGTCATGAGACATTCATAAGTCATCCCATATATGTGTGGGAATATGTATATATGCCTATATACATTTTGAATCATATGCCTATGATGCATATGTGTAGATATATAGGCATATATACGTGGATCTACATGACATATAGGTGAATAGGCAGGTATATGTGGTTATATAAGTGTGTGTGTCTCTGTGTGTATATGTATGTATGTGTGTTTATGTATGTATGTATGTATATCATATGGGGCAGCCAGGTGGCATAGTATATAGAGTTCTGGGCCTGGAGTCAGGAAGATTCCTTATTTCAAATACACCTTCAGACACTTACTAGCTGTGTGATCCTGGACAAGTCACTTAACTCTGTTTACCTCGGTTTCCTCATCTGTAAAATGAGCTAGAGAAGGAAATAGCAAACTGCTCCAGTATCTTTTCTTTTCTTTTTCCAGTATCTTTTCCAAGAAAACCCCAAATGGAGTTACAGAGAGTCAGATATGACTGGACAACAACTGAACAACAACACTAGATGTCATATATACATATATAATACATACACCCATGCTGTATGTACATACATACATGTATACCTATAATATACCTCATAGATTTTTTTTATGTCCTATACTTGCAATCTCCTTGGTATAGGGAGCGCCACATGAGGAAACTCCCTTCAATAGCAACTATTCAGGAATTTATCATCTTAAAGAGTTGCCTGGGGACACTTGAAAGGTTAAGAGACTTACCCAAGGGTCATACACCTGAGGAAGGACTTTTAACCCAGGTCTTCCTAGCACCAAGGCCAGTTCTCTCTATTGTCAAGGCACTATGTCACTGACTCTTACACACACACACACACACACACACACACACACACACACAATGTATATATGATGGTGATAATATGTCTATGTGGTATATTAGTACATATAGCAATGAAGATAATAATAGTGATTATTTTTATTATGACAATGACAATATCCAATACAGCCTCTATGACAGGAAGGTGTTCCATTTCTCCTAAACACCTCCTATTTAGGGTGCTAGATCCCTAAGAAGACAGTAATTTTATGGTGGGATTGATCTGGTTCTTGAGAAGTATTTCCTTATATTGGCTTTGTGATGGTTAACATGTGACAATGTCATGTGAATGAGAAGGTTGATAAGGATTTTGATGATGGTAGTGGTGATGGATAGATATAGAGTTGGAAGAGAAGTTTTGAGTTATCTGCTTCAGTACTGTCAAACTCAAATAAAAATCAATCCCTGCAGGCTGCATGTTGATTTAGAAAACCACAAATTAACATTATCTATGTTATATGTATTTTCACTTCTTTTGTTAAACATTTCCCAATTACATTTTAATCTGGATCATGTACCTTCTAGAGGTTTTTTGGCCAATAGTTGCCCCTGGGCCATGAATTTAGCACCTCTGATAGTCCAACCCCCTCATTTGACAAATTAGGGAAGGGAAAGGAAGTGACTTCACTAAGGTAATATAAGTAATAAGTGGTAGTACCTAGATTTGAACTCAGGTCCTCTGATTCTAAAACCAACATTCTTTCCACTCTACCATACTGCCCTTCTACTGGTGATGATGGTGGTAGTGTGGTGCAGTGGAAAGATGGCTATATGTGGAGTCAGAAAACCTAGATTTAAATACATGTTCTAAAATCATTTAATACTGTGTAAACTTGGAAGCAAATCAACTTCTCTGAGTTTAAAGTTCTTCCTTCAGTCAAATTTTATAATCTCTAAATTCCTTCAAAATCTAAATCTAAAATGTCATGATCATGTTGATGGTTACGAGTTCTGAACAGGACTTTAAGTTATTGCATTCCCATTCACTGGAGACCTTCCAGCATAGCCTGAATGGCCAACCATCAGGTAAATGATAAAGGTCTTCATTTAGGTGACCTCCAAGGTGGTAGCTTCCAATTGTGAGAATCCATGAATCTATAACTCTGAGGATGTTGAAGATGATAATGGGAATGAGAGATTTTACTCTTCCTCATCAGATTTACTCTAAAGCCCCCTGTCTGACTTCTCCTTTATTCCTATCCCTCTCTACCTTATATTATACTTCTCCTTGTATGCCGTACCACTCCCAGATTATAAAATGTAGGTGTTCACAGTGGGGATTGTGTCATATTTTATTTTGTATGAATCAATCAACCAGCAGGTATTTATTAAGTGACATGGACTGTACTAGGCATTGGGGATACAAAGATAAAAATTAAACAATTCCTGTCATCAAAGAATTTGACACTGCACCTTGAATATAACAGGCATTTAGTAAATGTTTATTGAATAGATCGATGAATGAATGAATGGAAAGAATAGTAAGTCTTATGCTGATAGTGGTCACTATAAACAGACTGACATGAAATCATAACATATTCACATAATATAGGAACCTATGTATTGATACATATAGGTACATAAGCCACAACTCCTACTCATACAACACAGATAATTGGAAACACAAAATCCACAACATGTCTAAACTCATACTTCAATGATTAAGATAATTTTAATTAATTAAATAAATTTAGTTAATCAATGATTAAGGATATGAATACACCCTGTCATGTCTTCCCCATCCCAGTGATTCTGAGTCCCCAGCTTCCATTATTCTAACTCCATTTTTGTCCATTACTAGCTACTCCTGTATCCCTATCCTCATGAAATCACCCCCCCAACATCCCACTCTAAAGCTAAATGCCCCTTCCAATTATCCCTCTTTAATGCCTGCTCCATAGGTAGCAAACTTCCATCTTAAGTCTTTTCTTTTCTCACTCCTTCCATCTTTTTGTATTCAGTGAAACTTAGCTCCCTCATAATGACTCAACCTCCCTGGCCACCTTTTCCAACATTGACTGCACTTTGACTCATTTCCCCACAAGTCACTGGTTATTTGTCTTTCATTCTCAAAGAGTACCAATGATGTTATGAGAGTGATGTATAAATTTGTGCATGAATTGGATTTAAGTGAGGCATAGCTATGCAAAGTCATCAGCCTCATTCTCTCCTCTACAGTTATCAAAGTCCAATGGTAAGACAAAAGTCAAGATGGCTGGCAATGGCCCAGGATGCAGTGGGTAACCTTGTCCTTTCTAAATTAAGGTATTTTCCAGGTCTCAGTTTATCTGAGGCAATGTCCATTAAATGACTAAGAGCTGGGTAAGAAATGAGACAAAAGATGGCCCAATTTACCATCACAAAAGACTCAATCTGGGAGGGGATGATCCAAAAGAATTGCTATTTACACTCATTCTAAGCCATAAAAAAACTAAACAATGAGTCACAAAGACTTGGGTTGGGGGCTATTATTGGCCAATCAATGAGAATCAGAGTGATTTGGATCTAGCTCCATTTGAAACAAAACGGACTTTTTTAAAGCCTGTTTTTTCAGAGCTATATTTTAAGACATCATAAAGGAAAACTGCAGGGAAAAAAGGAAATTGTCCTAGGTTTTTAAAACAATAATAATAAATAGAAGTAAAAAAATTTAATCTAGGCTCAAAACTTAAAATGTATGACAAAATATAAGAAAAGGAAGAGGAAGGAGGAGGAGAAGAATAAGGAGGAAGAGGATGATAATCATTAAACATCATATTTTGGCCAAAGTCTGAATTAATCAAACAGACTGCTTTGCCTCATCTTAAAAAGGCCTTTTTCTGTGTCAGCAACTCCAGAGACCACATAAGGCTGGAAGTAGGATTTAAAACAGGCATCCTGAGATCATAAATTCCAAACAGACTCTGCTTTGTCTTTGCTCTCTGAGTGAGCTCAGAGAATACCTCTCCTTACGTCAACAAAACAAAAGCCTTTAAGGATGAGACCCTTAACTCAAGGCATTAACTTGAGTAATGGGACTTTTTCTTATCTTAATATTTTTGGACATATACTATGTTATGGAATGTTAATGGTAAAGAAAATACAGATATCCTGGATCATAATTTCAATTAACATTTTGTCAACTCTCTTGTTTTATTGTATTTACCATTTATTCAATTAAGAAAATTCCTTTCTCATACAATGATTAAACATTTATGGGGATTGTAAATTTGTGTGACACAGCCACCCTGAATTGGGATGGTCCTAAAATGTACTTAAGCTCTCTCATTTTTTGTTCATCAGTCAGGACTCAGCTCCTGTACCCCTTGTACAAGTTTCTGTAGCTTAAGGGAATAAGGAATAAATATGCTGTAACTGTATATCACTATTTGTTTCCTTTAACCAAACTTTTTATTAGGTCAACAAGGGGAAGGAGAGGGGAAGGGGGAGAAGAGGAGGAGGAGGAGGAAAAGGAAAAAGAAGATCAAGGAGAGGAAAAGGAGGAGGAAGTAGAAGAGGAGGAAGAAGAAGTAACACACAAAGATACCTTGATCACACCATCACCCACAAGTGTTCCTTTCCCATGTTCATGAACTCTAAAATTCCTTCATCTGATTAAAACCAGTCATACTACCACCCCCTCTCCCTTGAAATGCTCAATCCTATTCCTCTTTCTCACTGAGACTTCCAATCTCTCCACCACTTAGTTCTTTTCTAGGCCAGTATCCTTAGACAGTCCAAACACAATAGGTGCCTCTGCTTCCTTTCCTCTCCCTGTCTTCTTAATTCTCTAAAATCTAGTTTCTGATCTCATCATTCAGCTGAAACTGTTTTTTCTAAGGTTACCAATAATCTCTCACTTACCAAATCCAATTTCCTTTTTTCAGTGTTCATATTCTCCTTGATACTCTCTTTACTCTAAGCTTTCATGTCACCCCTCTCTTCTCCTCTTACCTGACTGGTCTATTCTTCTCAATCTTCTTTGCTGAATCTTCATCCAGATCATATGCACTAGCCATAAGTGTCCCCCCAACCTTTTTCTACCAGGCATAAGATACCTGCAGCCTCGAGGCCACATATGGCCACTAGGTCCTCAAGTATGGCCCTTTGACTGAATCTAAACTTCACAGAACAAATCCCCTTACGTGATTCAGTCAAAGGGCCACACTTGAGGACCTAGAGGGCCACATATGACCTTGAGACCACAGGTTCCCCACCCCTGTGACCTAGACCTTTTTCCCCTTCTCTCTCTCTACCTGCTTTCACTGAATATCATCAACTGCCATGGATTTAATTAATCTTATACAAATGATTCTTAGATCTATTTATCTAGCCCCAGTCTTTTTGGTGACTTCCAGCCTGTGGGCTCCCTGTTACTTTCAGGATCAGAAAAAGAATCATCTGTTTGGCTTTGAAATCCTTTCATGACTGCTCCCTCCATTCCCCCCGCCCCACATATACACATACCCCTTACACCTGACTCCATATAATCTCAGATTCAGCGACACTGGTCTTCTTGCTGTTTTTCATGTAGACAACAAGTGGCTCCAGACACTGGCTGTCCCCCATACTTGGAATATTCTTTTCCCTCATCTCTGCCTTCTAATTTCCCTGGCTTCCTTCAAATCCAAGCTAAAATTCAACTTTCTACAAGGAGTCTTTTTCTGATCCACCTCAATGCGGGCGCTGCCTCTCCGTTGATTTATCTTGTTTGTATGTAACTGTGTGCATGGCGCCCCCTTCCCGGTTCCATTTTGGCCTCCTTGAGAGCAGGGACTGTCTTTTGCCTTTCTTCGCATCCCGGTGCCTAGCATAGTGTCTGGTCAATAATAGGTGCTTAGTAAATATTTCTTGATTTAAATTGTCTTGATAATCACACGTGCCAAAAACAGAGATCACACATATCCATGTTCGCAAACACAGAAGCACACCCACACTTTAATCTATGTATTTGTTTATTCATCTATTTATCAACCCTGGGACACCCTATCTCATTCAGGCTAGAAATGCAGTAACCATTTGTGGGCAGATTCTTTTATTGATTGACTCACAAACTTTAACCTGCTGTGCTTTTCTGATGTGAGCAGGCTCCTCCCTCCTTAGGTAGCCTGATCCCCCTCCCCAACCCCAGATCCCAAGGGCTTACTATATATATCAGTGCCAAACACTGACACCCCAAGGATTTTAGCCCTCTGCTGCCCAGAACTATTAAGCTTAATAGATCCACCAGACTCAGTCACCCCAATAGGAGGAATCACAGGTGTAGGTCACCAGCCCAGCAATTCCAAACACTTTAACATACAGACATAAACATACACAAGAGATTCATTCTATAGGACGGGCACGCACACACAGATATCACAATACATACAGATATAGCGGTCTCTTAGAGCGGTATGAGATTCCTGGCCTGAGATTCCCAGGCTCAAAAAAGTGACTTCTTCCCACTTCCAGTCCCAAAGCCCAGCAGTGCAGAAAAGCTGAATTTGGCAGGAGGTGCAGCAGGGACATCTGGTGGCCACTCTAGGTGACTGCAGGAGACTGTCTCATCATTTGGAATGGTATAGTACATAGCTTCAGTTCCATTGTATTGAACACTGAAAAGCCTAAGAAAATATTCTGGTTGGTCTCCCATAGCCACAGTAGGGTCCACCTCCCCAGGCCAATAAGTGGTGATGTAGGGGAAGGGTAAAATAGGAAAAATCTGGGAAGAGAGTGGAGGGAAAGAGCCTAGATGTATCCAGAAAGTGGAATCCAGAAAGTGGCTGAGTGAGAAAGCTTTGTTTTCCATAGTGAAGGAGGCAAGACTTTTTAGCATAAACTGGATGACCACTTTTCAGTAACATTGGGAAGGGGATTATGTTCAGGTAAGGGTGAAATGATCTCCAAGGTCCCTTCTAGCTCTGAGATCCTGAGCGTGTGGTTCATACATTAGCAAAGGAGTTTCAGATCCTTTCCTGAGCAAGTTTCCTAGATAAATACAAGGTGGGTAAAGAAAAGATCATTTGAGCACTGGAGCAGGAGAGGAAAATGGCCACCATTGATGGGGGCGGGGGGGGGGGGGGGAGAGATGTGTAAATGAATGGAAATTTATTAGATAGCTACTATGTGCTAAGTTCTGTTCTAATCACTAGGGAGGGAGGGAATAAACATGTTTATAGTACCTACTATGCTCTAGGCACAGTGCTAAGCACTTTATATTGAGATGAGATATGTCATTTGATCATAGGGGTTCAAAAGTAAGACAGTCCCTGCCCTCAAGGAGCTTACATTCTAATGGGGGAGTAAACACAAAAGAAAGAAGACATTGCCAAGATAACCTCTCCTAACCCCATAAGCTTGTCAAAGGTAGAGGTTGGGGGAGGGGGGGTCAGGTATTTGATGAAATGGATGTCTTTAATTATAGCATTTGGAAAACAAGTTTTGGACTGTTATAAAAACAAGGCAGGGGGAACAGTGTGTGCCTGTTGCAGAAGCTAAGAATAAGGAGGGTGAGGGAAAGAACAATGTGTTGCTCTATTTTTTTTTAAGAACCATGTCATTTTGAGTTGGCATAGACCCTTGAGGGTAACTTGTCCAACTTGTACCTGACTGACTCAGCCAGCATCTTCTAGAAGACCTTCATTAGCAGGGAATGCACTAAGTCCTGAGACAATCTATTTCACTCTTTTAGTGAGAAAGTTCTTCCTTAGATTGAACCTAAATCTGTGTCTTTTTCCCATTTTTCTCCTGGTCTTCCCTCTGGGTTCAAGAAATATAATCCTACTTTTCAAGAGTCCATCCTCCAAATAGTGGAAGAAAGCTATAGTACCCTACATCTTCTATTGTCTTTTTTTACCCATGCAATATTACTTTTTTGTAACAGATAAGCATAATTAATCTAAACAAATTGTCCTTATTATCCATGTTGACAAATGTATTGTTCATTCATTGTGCTCTTTGAGTCCCTCACCTTTCTGTCAGGGGGCAGGTAATATGCTTCATCATTAATCATTAGGAGTTATGTACGGTAGCTCATTATATTGATCCAAAGTCTGAAGTCTTTCAAAGTCAATTTTCTTTATGAAATTGTCATTACTATATAAATTGTTCTCCTGCCTCTGCTTACTTCACACCATATAATTTCATTCAATTGTTGGAATTGGAGTCAGGAAGACCTAGTTCAAATCTTGCCCCCAGAGAACTTGCTCATTGTATAACTCTGAACAAGTCCTTTAACCTCTCTTGGTCTCAACTTCTTCATCTGTAAAATGGGAATAATACTTCATAAGCTCAAAGGAGAGATAACCACATTGCAAACTTTAAAATGTCATGTAAATGCTGGTTATTACAAATATTCCTGGGTCTCCCTAAAACCACACCTTTCATAATATCTTATAGCTCAAAATATTCCATTATATTCAAGCACCACATTTTGTATAGTCATTGTCCAAATGATCAGTAACTCCTAGCACTTACTATAGTGCCTGACACATAGTAAACACTTGATAATTGTTTATTAATCCCTAACAACAACAAACTGCTTTAGATCTATTTCTAAGTATCGGATTTTTCCAGTTAATTTTATCTCTAATAGTGATGTAGCTGGATCAAAGAGTATGAACAGCTTAGTGATTTGGGGGATCTAGTTTGGGGGTGCTTGCCAGCCCTCTCTACACCATCACCTCTAACTTCTCCACACTAGAAATCTGGCCTTCACCCCTTGGATCTTTTGTCTCTGATAGGTCAGCTTTTGCCTCATTTTTGCTGGGCACCAGATCTCCACACTGCTTCCTGGGTGCATACTCTCCTTTTGGTGCTCTATGTTGTGTACTACCTCCCTCCATTAGAATGTAAGCTCCTAGAGGGCAGGGACAGTTTTACTTGCTTCCATTTGTATCCTCAGTGCTTAGCATTGCACCCAGCATGTAGTAGGCACTTAGTAAATGTTTTGTCTTTCCATCATTCCAAATTGCTTTCCAGAAAGACTGGACTAATTCACAGCTCCATCAACTGTGCACCAGCTCCTTCAACAATAGTCACATTGGTTCTTTTTTTTTTTTGAGGAAGGAAGGCAGGGCAATTAGGGTTAAGTGACTTGCCCAAGATCACATGGCTAGTTTTATATTAAGTGTCTGAGGTCATATTTGAACTCAGGTCCTCCTGACTCCAGGGCCCATGCTCTATTCACTGCACCACTGTTGGATTTTTTTTTAACATCATTGCCAATTTAACAGGGAAGAAGCTGAACCTTGGAGTTTTCAAATTTCTATTTCTCTAATTATTAATATTTTGAAGCATTTTTCATATGGCTATTGTTAGCTTGGATTTAATCCTTTAAGAACTGCCTGTTTATATTCTTCGACCATGTGTCCACTAGAGAATGGCTGTAATTCTGACACATTTGAATCGGTTTCACATATGTCTTAGATATCAGAAATGAGAAACTTGCCACACAGATTTTTTTTCCTGGATAACTATTTTCTTTCTGATTTTATCTGCACAAAAAAAGTATCAATTTTATGTAATCAAAATTATACATTTCATCTTCTATATCCTCTCTCTTATCTAGTTATGAACTCTTCCCCTGTCCAGAGCTCTAAGAGTATTTTCTCCTTTTCCTTTGTTCCTCTAAATTTTCATTATATATATCATTATATATATCATGTAGTCATTTGGAGATTACTATGGTATATAGTGAGAGACTGACCTAATGCTAATTTCTGCCAGTGCTTTCCAGTCTTCCCAGCAGTTTCTTATTTTAAGTAACTATTCTTACCAGCTAGGTGCTGGACTAGGGTGGTTTGTACTGCTAATCTCTAAATAATCTCTAAATTTTGGCACCTTGGGGCATTACTCCACCCTACCCCCCTAAGTTATGCAGTTATGGCTGTAGACTTTTCATTAGAAAGGATCTTGGAGATCACTTAGTCTAACCCAATAATTTTACAAATGGAGAAATTTGCATTAAAGAATCCTAGGTTCCTGACTCCCATGGGTTCTATGATCTTTCCACACCACCTTGCCTCTAGATTTCAGTCTCATCCAGGAGCTACTTATTATCTGTGTGACTCTGGGCAACTTTCTGGGCCTTGGTTTTCCCATATGCAAGGTGTGGGAGGAGGTTTGGACTAGATCAACTTCTAGGTCTTTTCCACTGTAGAAATTCTATAACTAAGGCCCTTAAAGTTCCATAACAACAAATCCTTGAAGCAGCATTTCTTACTTAGCTAGGATTGGACAGTGTTGTAGTCATGTGTGTGTGTATGTATGTATATATGTGTATATGTATATATATATATATATATGTATATATGTCACCCTTTCTAGCCTATAGGCAGAGACTGGGTCTTAACAGTATTCCCCTCAGGACCTAGGATAGCTCCTTGCACTAGTACACCCTTAATACCTGTTTGTTGCTCGAAGCTAAGGATTATGCTATGAAATGTTATTCTGCAAATGTTTGGGATGGAATTAAAAGGGGTATGCCTGAGGAAGAAAAAAACTGAGGTAGACAATGAAAGAAAGATGTAGAAGATGGTGATGGGAGTCAGTGATAGAACGTTAGAGCTACAAGAGCCCTTAGACCAGAATGTTGGAGCTGGTAGGGACTCAGAGCATAAAATGTAAACAGAACTGGAAGGCGGCTTTAAAGCACAGAATGTCAGAGCTAGAAAGGGTCTTTAAGCATAGAATGTCAGAAGCAGGAAGGATCTTAGGAGATCATTTAATCCAATGCCCTCATTTTACAAATGAGGAAACTAAATGCTTGCTGAAGAGGCATAAGGCGTGGCCCTAAAAGGCCATGGCAATGGAGGAAAAATAACATGAACTCCAGGCAAATCATGCAGGGAACAGCTTACCTCAATGTATAGCGGTCCTAAGTACATAATACAAACCTTTAGGGGAGGGGGAGGTGTCACCTTCCTTGTGTTTCTAATTCAATGAAGCTCTTCCTGTGTGCAGAGCCCTTGGCCAAGGGATTTGCTAAGGCAGAGATGGAGAAGTCATTGTTCTTCAGGACCCCACAATACAAGGTGGGATTTGAGTGGGGAGCAATGGATCATTCGTGGCTGGAAAACTTCCTGGAGGAGCTAGTCATTGCCCGGGGGGGGGGGGTGGCATGGTGTTGCAAGGAACAAGAGTCATGAGAAAAGACATGGAACCAGGAAGAGTCCACTGTGCCACAAGTCCATGTAGCTTCACTAAAGCCTAAGATAAGTGAGGGTGAGCAGTGTTAATTAAACAGAATGCCACATAGGAATTCAGTCTTTCTCCTCTAAGTGATGAGTCATGGACAGTGTTTAAGTGTAGGTTGGGGGCTAGGAGAGAAAAGTGGTTCCATTTTATTTACTGGAATTTTAGAACTTCCTCCAACACCCTCCACACACACACACACACACACACACACACACACACACACACACACACAC
>NW_027187352.1:4484365-4505055 GCF_028583685.1 Petaurus breviceps papuanus
CACACACACACACACACACACACACACACACACACACACACACACACTTTAATGGTTTTATCCCATGTGTCCCTTCTTGATTGGCTAGAAACTTTAAACTATCTGGAGTGACCATGGTATGAAGGAAAATGGAATTAGGAGCTTAGACCTCTGCCTCTGCAGCAGGAGTAAGGTCCTAGTTGGAGACTATCAGTAGACCAGCAGAAAGGCCTAATTGGGCTAAGGAACTAGATAGGGAAGATGAGTTAGAGGGATGGGGAATTTCACCCAGGTCAGTCGAGGAAGGCATAAAAGGTACAGCTTGAGGATTACATGTGAGAGAAATGATTATTTCTCTCTTACATTAATAACCAATTGTTGGGGCAGCTAGGTGGCGCAGTGAATAGAGCACCAGCCCTGGACTCAGGAGGATCTGAGTTCAAATCCAGCCTCAAGACACTTAACACACTTATTAGCCGTGTGACTGTGGGCAAGTCACTTAACCCCAATTGCCCTCCAAAAAAAATAAACAATTATTGAACTTAATAGAACTAAGGACTATTTTCTCATTCAGAAATGATCCCCTGTAGGTTATTCAGGCAGCCCTTGAAGCATAAGGGCTGACAATGAGAGAGAAAACTCAAATCTGTTCAAAAGGTAAAGAAATTTTTGTTTAGGTGACTTGGATTCCAGTTCATTGCATTTTACTCAAACAGACCTGGGTAAAAGTGGATTCCCCTTTTGTCTAGATTACCCTAGATGGGGTGATACAGGTATAGATTAAATCTCCTTGACCAAGACAGTGATCACTCACATCCCTCCCCTAGATCCTCATTAGAATAAGCTCATCTCTCATGATAATGTTCACTCACTCATTACTTGTTAATTATTCAGTTTATGTCCATCCTCAGGTGCACCCCCTTTTCCAAAGGCTTTATAAGCATTGAAGATTCCATAGCTCAGGTCTCCTTGATCAAGAGGACAAAGGAGCCCTTTTTGTGGACTACTTGCTAGTTGTAGTTTATAAAATTGATTATAATTTACCCAGAAACTGTCCCACAGGAACTTTTACTCACCACATGTCTTACTAAATGACCTATACTGGGGGTTGTCCAGTTATGCCAAGCAGGAGGGGCCCAGAATCAATAGCATGGTTTTTTGCGTGGGTCTGTTCACACTCTGACAACAGGAGAAAATCCAACCAGCCCCTGCATACCCCGAAAGCAAAAATGTAATAGCCCCCATTTGTGCTGATTGTTTTTGTTGTTTAATAAACTATAATTTATGTGACAGACACAGAAACAGTACAACAAAGAAACTGAGCAGGCAGGGCCCACAGCGGGTATAAAGAGATCCTTTCTCAAGGCCCTAAAGATGACCATGGTCCTCAGGAGGGTCACCTCCCTTCCTGCTCCCTTCTTCCATCTCTATTATCTCTTTACATATATATACAGAGAAACTCTGGAATACTCATCTGCAAACACCAATCTCAAAAGTAGAAGCAAAGGATGGAGGCAGTCTGGGGTGAGCAGGGACAGCCACAGTCCTGTCATGGAAGGGGGACAGGATATGAAGGGCAGATTTGTGGCCAGTCAGAGCCCTGCGCCTGGTGTGACTTCCCAACTGCATTTTACTCCTGACGTGGTTCAGCTAGATGAACACACCTCTAGAAAGTGCCTCCCATTCCCCCCCTCCCCAAAAGCTCTTATTTATGCTTGGATTTTCTTTTAATCTGATCTTTACAATGGCCTTTTGAAGGCAACTAGCTGAGCAGAGGGTATTATCTTATCAGTCTGTATGGCCCAGAGAAGGTAAGGATGAAAACCAAGGTCACACCGAAAGCCTGTAGTTGGAATGGGACTGGGAGCCAGATCTCCTGATTCCCCACATGGGGATCTTTCCACAGTGTCCCAGTCCCTTCCATCTGAGCCCAGAACACCGTGTAGTAGTGCCACAGTACAACAATATGGTATGATAACAGCTGGCTAGTTTTCCCTTTGGTTGCCAGGGCCAGGGACTTCAACCAGTGCAGAAGCAATGCCCCAGGGCCCCTTGGGGAGGACCTCAACCAGGCAAATTCCAGGCCTCCTTCACTGGCAGGAACTTGCTGTGACATTCAGCCCAGAGTGATCTCCAAATCATCCATAAGCATATCTCAAGAGTGATAAGAAGTCACCAGACTTCAGGATTGGAACTGAGAGACCACTAAGTCCAATCCTCTCCTTTTGCAGGGTAAGAAACTGAGATCCATAGAAGGAATGGGTTTTGCCCAAAGCCCTGCATATAGTGAAGTGTCAGAGCAAGGATTCAAACCCAGGCCGACTCCAAATCCAATGCTCCTTCAGCTATGCCAAAATTCATGTACAGAAATGGACACTGTATATATATATCCTATCTAAACTGCACTAGGAAAATGCTACTAAAGGAATAGGGATAGGAAGAGGTGAGGAAACCTTCTCTAATATAGTCATTCTGCTAAATGAAGATTCAATTTCTTTTGTGTAAATAATGGCATTTCTTATATTCAGTTTTGCTTAAAGTAACATCTGCCTGTTTTTTGTACCCCCTCAGACCATTAGTTTTTTGAAGGTGGAGGAGGCTGCATGTCTCTCATCAGGCCAGGAACCCTCTAAGGTCAGGGTCCTGTTCTTCCATCAGATTAGAGGCTCCCTGGGTGCAGGGACATTGTCACCCCTGGAGCTTACCTTCAGGTCAGGAATTACCAAGGATGGTGGTAAACCCTCTTCAGGCCAATTACCCCTTTGGGCAGTGATCAGAAACTTTTGTCTTGAGAGATCTCCTGGGGTAGGATTCAGAATTCTGTGTCCCTGGCACCAGTAGCAGGTCCTTGTACATAGTATGTTTAATAAATTTGCTTAATACCTGGTGGTTAGAGTTTTGTGTTCCCCTCAAGTTCTCTGTACCTCCAAGAGGCACAGATGAGGACCTAAGAGGAGAGATCTTCCATCTCCAACAGTGACTGAGGCCAGGTAATCTTCTCCAGGGCTCAAATCAGTCAGGTAGATGAAGTAGAAACTATTAAACCAAGACAAGAGCTTCCTCCTCCCCATCACTTTGCTCTACACAATCCAAGACTTGCCAGGAGTTTCAGAGCCCCAAGGAGAGCTGGGCTGAGCCTTTCCCCCCACAAGAAACCCCAACCTAAGCTTCTGGACTGGCTGGCCAGAATCACCAAAAACAGATTTGTGCATAATTTTGTATCTGTGCATGCCACTTTGTCTAGTTTTGTAGGTGTGGTACATAAAAAACATTACAAATTCGCTTCAATCCATGTTCCAAGATTACATGTGATCACTTTTCTCCTTACATGTGTGATTATCCATTTAGCTGCATTTGTGTGACGGGTATGTGATTGTGACTAGCTGTAACTGTAGCTGTGTGTACATCCCTGTATGGGTTTAGGGCCATGCATGCTCATGCATGTATCTATAAAGCCTGTGATTAAGTCCTTCCTAGGCTCCTAGACTTAAAGCTGGAAGGGAACTTAGGGATCATCTAGTCCAACCCCTTCTTTGAGAGATGATGAAGCAGAGAGAGGTTGTTTCTTGCCCAAGGTCGCACAGGCATTGAGTGACTACATGTGCTGAGTGGCATGTGCCTGCCCATACTCGAGCATGAGGCATAGGCGTAAAAACCTCAAGAGAATAATTGTCCCTGAGGCTCTTCCAACAAACAAAACAAGAAATTTAATGAGAACCTGCCTTGGATTTGGTCCCCACCTAGAAGGTCCAAATCTAGGAAAGCCTCTTGGACTTTTTTCAGAGATAAGAAATCATGATGAGTTATATTAACTTGTCTTTTGAGTTGCAGTGGAGGAAATGCCTCTCCAGGACTTCCTTTTACAGTCTGTGAGCAGGGTCCCAAGCCATTCAGGCTGGGGACATGGAAGGTATTTTTGCCCAGTGTGGGCATTTCAAGGCATGTCAGGGAGATAGGGTAGTCGACTCGTGGGGGAAGGAAGGCAGCTACTGCTACCTATGGAGAGAACTACCTTTCATTCTAAGGTTGCTTTTAGTCAGCAAATTAAAAAGTGAGATTCAGAACCTCTGGACTGGTGCTCAATAGTGGCCCATTACACTGGCTTCAAAGTTGACTGTTTTGAAAAGAGGAAGGTTCTCTAAACCCTAGGGAGTCATGTACCTTGGTAGTTTCCCCCATATTCCCTCGTCTTAGATGTAACCTTGAGAAAGCCTCATGTGCTGGGCTAGGCTATGAGTTGCCTGAGGACCTGAAGACAGAGAATGTCAAAGCAGTGAATAATCTTGCTTCCTATATCTCCTTGTGTTATGTGAGGGAAGTCTTGTGTACTAAAGCTATACTCTGAACTACCTGAGGTCTTGAGCACAGAGAATGCCAAAGAGCCAAGGAATCCTAAGTGTGTGAAACCATCAGTGACAGCTGCAGCCAGAACAACACCCTCTGAACTTATACTAGTCTCTCAAGTGTGGCTGTGTCAGAGATCACGGGAGTCTGGCAATGGAAGCCCAGAACATCTTTGGGCAGCAAAAGAAACCATCCAATAGGTACATACACATAAAGCAATGGGCAGTTGTTTATCCAAGCAAATAAAAACGACGACGAATATCAAAGCAGAATCATTGGAGGGCATATTGCAGGACTCAAATCCAAATCTAGATGTGCTGGGAATTTTCAGTGCCCAGATCCCTGATGGGAACAAAGCAGACTGGGAACACTGGCACGGCTTCTCTCTAGGGAAATAGGTAGGATTCCCTTCATTCAGGAACACAAGACTTCAGCTTCCTTTGCATCTGTCCCTGCTGTCCTTCCATCTAACACAATCTCCCCTTGAAGTCCCAGTTCTACTCCAGGATGGGGGCCAGGGTGAGAGAGCAGTGAAGAAAGCATGTCAAGAGTCAGCTCACTTACTAGCCCTGTGACCTTGGGCAAGTTGCAACCCCAATTGCCCTGCCTTCCCCCCTCCAAAAAGCAAAAAAAAAAAAAAAAGTCAGCTCAGACCCCACCTTCTGCAAGTTATCTCTTGTTCCCCTTACTCCCAGTACATTTCCTCTGAGATCACATTTTATCCATTCATTCACTGTGTGTGCATTTGTGTGTATATAAAATTGTGTACGTACATGTTGGTTTGCCTGTTGTCTCTCTCTTTTGTAGCCTCATCAATTAGCACAGTACCTGGCACATAGAAAACACTTAACGATTGTTTGGTTGAATGATTGGAGACTTGTTGGTGCTGTAATTTATGAAAGACAGGAGGAGGCTCATGCTCAAAGTAGACTGGAAATCAGTGGGAGAAAATGGGACTTTTGGCAAAATACTTTCTCAGCTGCTTCCAACAAGAGCTGAAACTTCAAAAAGTTGTACTGTCTCTCTAATGAATTTATGGTATAATGCGCACAGTGGGGATAGGGTCTGCATGTAACATAAATTTAGCAGCATCAGCAGGTGACAGACACCCCAAGAAGAATCCTGTGTGACCATAGTATTCCATTCCATCATTCCCTCTGCTATTTTCAAATCCATTTCCCAGATGGTGGATAAGATGGGCCTCTCACTGACAGCAATTGATCACTGCCAAGACCAAATGCCCCGAGAGTTACATCTTAGCAGACAATAACAGAATCTTGTCCTGAACAAAGTGAACAGTATCATGAAGAAACAGAAAATTCCACAAAAGGATTAGTAGAAAAAAAATTGGGGATGAATAGTCAGAAGACTGAAGAGCACATGGTGGCCCTCTTCAAGTATTTGAAGATCCATCATGGAGAAGAGGGATTTACTTGTCCTACTTTGTTCCAGAAGATAAAACTAGGAGCAATGGCAGAAATTAGAGACAGATGGAATTTTTTTTTCCCATGTAAGAGAAAAGCACATAACAATTGGGATTATCCAAAAATGGAATGGACTGTTTTAGAGAATTACGGGTAGTGAGGTGGCCTAGTCAATACAGCACTGGACCTGGAGTCGGGAAGAGCTTAGTTCAAATCCTGCCTTACATACTTACTAGCTGTGTGACCCTGGGAAAGTCATTCTCTTAGCATCAACTTCCTGTAAAATGGGGATAATAATAGCACCTGCCTTGTAGGGTTATTGTGAGGATCAGCCAATATACTCTGGGCAAAACTGCAAACATTAATCACTTGTGGTCTTCAAAATGATGAACATTTATCTGGAATGTTGTCGATGTGGGGTTCACAATCTTGGTAGGAACTGGATCAGAAGGCCCTCCAGATCCTTTTGAATTCTAAGACAATGAATACATATTTAGAAGCACTAGATTGACTCTTTTATGACCTATTCGTTTTCTTCCATGAGGATAAATCAAGTTGTGCTATTTGTTTGATCTCTTGATGAGATGCATGGTGTGGTCCAGGAAAAAGAACACAGGGCCAGGATAGGATCTAGTTTCCCCTCTTCTTGGATCTACTCTGTGATTTAGGCCCAAAGCTTCTCTCCTAAAACACAGGTTGACAAAACCCTGCCTCCATCCTTGCAGTGGCACGGAGATAAGACAGGACTGGCCATAGGGAAGCATGTGTCAAATTAGAACAAGAAGAGATGGTAATCATATTGAGGCCAGTTATTCCCTTATAGGCTTAGTCAGAAAGGACCACTGAGGTCAACCTCTTCATTTTAGAGAACATCCAAATTCCACACTCTGTTCTCCCATGGCATTTCTCTTGACTTAAAAACCACTGCAATAGCCTCCTGACTGGTCTCCCTGCTTCCAGGCTCTCCCTCTTTCCAATCCATGCTCCAAAGCCACCAAAACCTAGACATCACAAAATCTTCAGTGGCCCTCTATTATTTCTAGATAAAAATGCAAACACCTCATCTTGGCATTTAAATCTCTTCACAGTCTTGCTCCAACCTACCTTTCCAGACTGGTTTCATGTTGCCCGCTTTCACACATTTTGTGTTCCAACCAAACTAAACTAGTAGCTGTTTCCTGCATATGGCATCTCTCATTGACATGCCTTTGCACTGGCTGGTTAGCACCACTCCTCCCCACCCCCATGCTTAGAATGCACTCTACCTGTGGTAGAATATGTAGCTTCCTTCAAAGCTCAGGTACCTGACATGACCTTTCATTTACTTATCCATGTACACACCGCATTTTCCCAATAGAACCTAAGCTCCTTGAGGGCAGGGACCATTTCAGCTTTTTCTTTGCATTCCCACAACCTGGTGCAGATACTTGGAATAGAGCCAGTACTCAATAACTTTGTGGAGCTTAATGATCTGATTCAGCTCCCCTATTTCCCTCTGCAGACAGTGCAAGTGGCACTGGCTTCTCCATGAACTGCAGTGACCTTGGCACAGTGGTGATGTCCTTCACTGGAAAGTGGACCAGTGGGGATCAGGACCAGGTTTTCATGAAGAAACATAGTTTTTGGAACACTTCAGGCTTTAGTAATGAATCAAAAGAAAAGTCAATATGCTGAATCTTCTGCAAAGAGGCCTCAGGGCAAGAAGCAAGACTTAGCTGTTTGTCTTCAAGACAACGGTCTCTTCAAGCATCTAAACCAAAAGATCTCCCTCCTAGTATGCTTACTCTGCCTTCTCTGCTCCTGGAAGTTGATACACAGTGGGATGCCCAGCCACATTGAGGGGGTCTTCAGTCTGCACTCTCATCTTCAACAGTAAAAGGCATCAGTTCACTAAGATCTGTTCAGTTCCATGTCCTAACCTGTCCTCACAGGACTCAAGAATGGGAAAGGGAGTAAAGACCATGTTTAGCTAATAATAGGTAAGGACTCTGGATTGTTTAACCTAGAGGAAAATATCGGGGAGGGGGGGAGAATGACAGCTTTCTTCACTTAATTATTTGAAGGGCTATCATGTCAAAGACATTGGTTCAGCTAGAGGTCAGAGAGAAAACCAATCCTGTGGATAAATCATAGAGAGGCAAATTTCAATTTGATATAAGAATTACTTCCTAACAATGAGAGTTGTCCAAAAGTGAAATGGAGTTTTGGTGGGTCCCATTTACTGCAGACCTTCAAGGCTAATTATTCTGCTAAATCTTCCACTAAATAGGTGAGAGGGTGAGAGATTCTTGCAGAGGTACAGGTTTGAGGTATTTTCCAAATTTGATAGAAGGTAAGCTCCTTGAGGGCAGGAACTGCTTCCTTTTTGTGTCTGCATCCCCAGCACTACTAGAATAGTGCCTAGTACACAATAGGTGCTTAATAAATGTTGAAAGTCTGTGACCCTGTGAACTCTCCAGTATTACTGCTTATAATTTGAAGCTGAGGAGGAAATATTTGGAAGAGTTGTAAGTGGACGTCTACTTTGTCTGCCATTCCTCCTCTGTTGCTCCCTATGCTCAGTTCTCAGGCCTTAAACATGGTGCTAACTTCCTGAAGAGGTCTTAAGTGGGTTGCCAAGGATTTTCCTAGGAAGGGTGTGTTGGCACACGAAAATGTCCGAACTGGCAAGAACAAGATGAGACCTCTAGGTTCTTTGTCCTTCTGGCTGCTTCTGGAGGAATCTGCCTTGGTGGTCAGGTTGCTCCTTACCCTTTATTGAGGGTGCCACAAGTGTTGGAGTTGGGGGGTGCTATGAGAACTCTCTGTCCCTTAACCTTGCGAATCAGGAGATGAAAAGATGATACACCTGCTAGGCTACAACATATACTGACCCAGGGGCCCAAAATACTGCTTAGGGAGAAACTACAGAATTCTCTGTGGCAATCAATGCCTACTGGGCAAGGAGCAGGGGTCTTATATTCCAATGCACCCCTTATATCAATCAACATGAGAGATATAACTGGGGGATGAAGAGGAATCTGTATTAGGGTACCAAAATTTGTTTGGATACGGACAATACCATTCAAGACTGTGCTTTTTATCCCTATTCCCCCCCCCCAAGTAATTACACTCCTGGTGAGCTTTTACCCCTACCTCTTCCCTATTCCTTTATCCCAGGTGTAAAAGTTCCTAGTTACTACTCCAAATATGGTATCCATTCCTTGTTCAAACTCATGGGTTCAAATGTGAGCTCCTTTGACTCTGGATTCAGGGTCATTTCTACCACACTGTGACAGTGAATTCATGCCAGGTGACCTCAGCATGAAGGTTGTGGGGGAAGAGTCTCAAACTGGATGAGAGATTTGACTGGATGGTTCTTGGGTACCTTCTACTGCGAGGGACTCCATGTATTGGAGTCAAAGTTTTTTTTCTCTCTAATCTCTAAATCAACTGAGAGAGACCCCATCCTCTGCTCCAATTCTCCCACTGCAGCTCTGGAGACTTTCCAGGATCCAAGAGAAGAGAGATGGAGAAACTGCTGAGCTTGAATCTATAGGTGTAGACAAAGAGAACAGCCATTCCACAGGAATCCATTTGGTTCCTCTCTAATGTAATATCTTTCTTTTCAGAGAAGAAACCCAAAAGAACACAAGTTGTTGGCAAGGCGATGACCTCAGGGGATTAGAAATAACTTTTTGGTCTGGAAATCCAAATCTGGACCCAAGGGAGTCAGAGAGAAAACTCTTGGAAGGCAGCAACCTGTCCAGAATATAGTGGATTGGGAATCAGAGGCCCTGGGTTTGAATCCTGGTTCTATTCCTTATTACTCAGTGGGACTTTGGACAAGTCACTTAACCTCCTTGTCCTAATCTGTAAAACGGAGAGGAGGGGTCAGTTTAGACTACATGAACTCCAAGGTTTCTTAAGTCCTAGGCAATAAACCTGCCTTTCCACATTACATCCTTCTGTTTCTGAAGAGGCAAACAAAACCAAGATTTGGGTCTTGGTACTAGCTCTCTTCTAGGGACTAGCTATGTCCTCTTCATCTGTGTGTCCCCGACCTGATCACAGAAGGAATCACAACCAGAGACTTCCCAGAGAATTGGGCAAGACCTGAACCCACCACATACACCAACTATCCTTCTGCCCCAATGTATCATCTGAAGGCAATTCAGTAACTAATAAGCCAAATGGAAGAATGTAAGTTCCACCCCCTCCCCCCCAACTAGAATATAAGTTTCTTGAGGGCAGGAAATGTTTCCCTCTCTCTTTATATCCCTTGCATATAGTAGGCATTTAATAATGCTTGTTGAATTTAATTGCATTGCATTGCATTGCTGAATGGAAGATTAACACTCTGCCAGTCCTAAGGTGGATGAACATCTCACTGAGGAGAGAAGTGTCTCTCTGGGAAGTCTTCCCCAAAGACTGATTCCTTTGCTACCAGGGACTCTGGAGCCAGACCTGCCTCCTCTCCTCACTTCAAATACAAGGTCTTTTTTTTCTCCTGGACCATTGGCAATGCCCATCCTAATATAAAAATGATACATCCAGCTCTCTCTCTTCCTCTGTCTCTCTCTAATACATATAAGATATATATCACTTAAGAGACTAAATTCTGACAATATTAATGTTTGTGCTAATTCTTGTGACCTGCATTTAACTTGGTAACTGCTGCTAAGAATATCAGTTTGTCGTGGTGAGCCATTGTAACACCATCACTATCCAAAATACCAAAATACTGGGAAAGGGGATGGAGGAACTGAGAGCCCAGCTGCTGGCTCTTCCCAGTGAATGGCTCCCCACTTGTTACCTTCATCTCTCTGCCCCAACACAGTTCAACCATGTTGTCTCACTGGCCATTCTGAGCATGCACTGGATAGAACTTTCACCTCCCACACCCTCAGTAGCTGTGCCTAGAACCATCCCCCTGTTCCCACCCCCCAAACACACATATACTGGCAATCCTTCCCCCTCTCCCTTGCCAGACTCCACATTCACACACTCAGTTCCATCAGATGGATTCCACCCAATATGTGCAGAAGAGACACAATCCAAAGACTGTGGACTGGGAAGCTCCTAGAGACTGGCCATATGAAGACTGAAGGCTGCCTGGCTGGAGGGGATCGAAGAAGAGGCAGAACCAGAGAGGGCTTGGGATGGACTAAGGTTGGAAGAAGAGTAGTAAGCCATTCGTTCATTCTCCAGGGTGGAAATGAGGTGTCCACTGGGGAGGCTCAGTGATATGGTGACGAGTGGGTCAAAGCCAGATGGCGAAGATCCCTGACGTTTAGTCCTACATTAAGTCCTCTGGAGTCCCCTGGGAGAAGTAGAAAAACAGAAGGGGAAAGAAATACCAGAAAAAGAAGAAAAGATAACAAGCAACCTAATTAACAAGAGTTAACCAGGAACCACCGGAGAAGAAGAGCGAGAGGAGTCCAGTCTTATGTGTTGTTTAAGTGTGGCGAGTTTGGGACTTCCTCCTCTTCCTGGTCGTCCTTCATACCTTTCAGTCTCTGTCGAGCAAAGTCTTCAAACACAATGTCGTCATCACTGACAGGAGAGAGAAGGGGAAAGAAGTTGTCAGTAGGGGAAGGGACATCCATACAGGGGTATAGGCCAGGGCAACTAAGGGAGCAAGGTACCCAACAGGCTACGCAGATGCCCTGGCCTGGGTCAGGCATGGCTATAGGCTCCAGGTGGGTCAGAAATAGACACTGCTTTCTATAACGAAAGCTAGAGAGGAGCTGGTGTCGAAGGGATAGACACCTAGGGTCAATTCATGACCAATTGTGAACTGTTGTGGAAACAAAATAGGAAGAGAGAATCACAAAATCTTTGAGGCAGAAAGGATCCCAGAGGGCAAGTAATTCAAACCTCATCTGAATAGGAATCCTCTCTACAACATTCCTGACAATGTGCATCTCATGCATGCATGTGTCCATGTTCTGGAGTAACCAGGGAGAAGTCCATGTGAAAAAAGGTCTGGGGCTTTTAGTAGACCACAAACAACAATGCCTGTCAATCAGAAAGACTAATAATATGAGTTTAGGCTTCATTAGGAGAGGCAATGATAGCTCTCCTGTCCTCTGCTCTGGACAGATGACTTTGAGAATACTATATCTGGTACAGGACACAGCATTGTAAGAATGACAGTGGCCAACTGGAGCACATCCAGAGGAAGGCTACCAAGGGAACTGGAAGCCTTGCCACCTGAGACTGAATTGAAGGGACTGGGTATACACTTTACTGACAAAGAAAAGTGCATGTTACAGCAATCTTTGGGTATCAACAGGCCTCAGGTGCAGAAAAGGGATCAGACTCATTCTGCTTGGCCCCAGCACATAGAACATGGAGCAATGGGAGGAAGTTAAAGAAAGGAGGGTTTTGTTTCAACATAAGGGAGAAACCTCCTAATGATAAAAGCTGTCAGGAAATAGACCCAAATATCTCTCATCGGTGTGATCATTCTTCCCCTCACCATGAGCTTCAGCTCACATCCACTGGCCCAGTGAATTCTCCATCCCTGGAAGTCTTCAGGTGGAGGCTGGGCAACCACTTGTCAAGGACATTAGCAGAGAGATTTCTCTTTAGATATAGATTGGATTACATGCATTCTGAGATTCCCTGCACCCCTTGAGATTCTGTGACTCCTGGGAAAACCAGGACTGATTCTTGGGAGTCATGGAAAAACCAAAAACACCAAACCACCCCAAAATACGGCCTAAAAGGCACCAGTACCAGCAAGAACCAAGCAGGGCAGAGTGGGCAAGGCGGAGGGCTTCAGGGGTGGGAGCAGATGTCTCCTTGCAGCTTTGCTAGCTCAGGGGAAAGGGTGGAGTAGCAGGCAGGAGGACACAAGGAAAAGGAGAGGGCCCAGCTTGCATGCTAAGGGGTTCAGGAAGTCAAGCTTGTTGCTGGACATGCCAGGCCAGGAAGGATTCCTTGCAGATGCGTTAGACCAAGCATTCCCCAAACCGTGTCCACTGGAACCCTGGGGTTTCGAAACAAGAAAATTTCAATACTGAGCCATATTCTCGCTTACCTTAAAATATGAAGTTTGAAATTATAGACTAAAAATGCTTAAAATGGCATTCTGATCATGGGAAAATATGCTCCAAAACTTCCTCTGCCCCATCTTTATGGGGAGGGGGTAGCCCTAGATTCTCCCACTCACCACTTATAGATTCCATCAATATATACTGTGTTGGTCTAAAGGTAAGCCACTTTCTTCCCAAGACTTGGCTTGTACAAAATCTGAGTATAACCCATAATAGGTGTTATTCTTCAGTGTTCAGAATTTTTGTTTGTTCATTTCCCACTGGAACGCCATGTAAGAGGCCCTGTGGCATGGAGGCCGGGGAGCTGGCCTTTGCTGAGGGCTCAGCGACTCACTAAATATTCAGTGCCCCAAGACAACTCTTTAAGGACATATTACGGGTCGTCTTGACCCCCGAGAATGGAAGCTTCCCAGGGGTAAAGATTTGTCTTTTTTTTGCATATATTTGTGTCCCCAGACTATATCACAGTGCTTGACATAGAAAGTGCTTAATAAAGGCTTTATCTAGCATGGATGCAGGCAGTTTCTATGCTAGACATTTACCTTGGGATGAAATCATTGACCTAAACCTCCTCCACTCCCACTCCAACATAAAATTACCATTCAATTTAATAAGCACTTATTAGGCACCAAGCATCTACCTCCAAGGCTTAATGAGAGGAAAGTGCTTTGTAAATTAAAGCACTGTGTAAAAGACAGTCCTTATCTTAGGGGAGCAGCCTCTATTTAGACCAATCTGGTATCCCAGGCTCCAAAGTCTGCAATGGCCAAGTGGTTTGGGGAAACACTGAGTTAGCTGCAGATGGGCCTGACTCATTAGAGGTTATATGCCAATGAGCCAGGCCATTCCCTCTCCTTCCCACCACAGATGGTGAACTACACACAGACAGACAGACAGACAGACAGACACACACACACACACACACACACACACACACACACTCCCCTCCCCACCAAGACATCCAAAGTCAGGGTTCAGCTTACTTTGTATCAAGTTCTATGAGATTGGTATCTATGGGCGCCTCGTTCTCTGGAACTAAACACAGGGAGTTAGGACATGGAGTTAGTGAGTTTATGCATGAACGGTTGGCTGCCCAAGTCACAGCAACAATCACCACACACAGAGAAGGAAAAAGGAAGGGAGGGCAGTGGAACTAAGCATGGACTAGTCTATAGCTTGTCTACAGATAGCACAATTTAGTGAAAAGAGCGCTGGACTTGAAGTGAGAAGTGCTGGATTCTAGTTCCGACACTACTGCCTACTAGCTTAGGACCTGGGGTTAAGTCCCTTTCCCTCTATGAAACTCAGTTCCCTCCTACAAAATGAAGGCACTGGCCTATCTCAGGGGCTCTTAACCCAGAGTCCCCGGGCCCATGAGGGCTATGGAGAGATTTCAGGGGATCTGTGAACTTGGATGGGGGGGGGACATTTTTAATTTTCACTGATCTCTACCTGAAAGCTAGTATTTCCTTCAATTATTTCAAAAGCAGTTCCATGGGATGCTAGGTGTTTCAGTGGATAGAGCACCCAATCCTGGAGTCAGAAGGACTTGAGTTCAAATCCAGCATCAGATACTTACTAGTTGTGTGACCCCAGGCAAATCACTTGCCTTGAGGGGAAAAAAAAAGACAGTTCCTAGACTTGCAAAGGGGACCATGATACAAAAAAAGGTAAAGAGCTCTCCATCCAGCTGGTCTTTAAAGTTCTTTCCTGCTCCAGGATTAGAAAGACTTTTTCTTTTCTTTTCTTTGGGTGGGGATGCTGTGTTTCAGGGAAATTGGGGCAGTGCATCATCACAAACAACCCCTTTTCTGGGACCCTCTCTGAATGGTACCACATCAGGGCTCATTCCCACCCACCCCCACTTCAACCCCCAAAGCTAATGTCAACATGAGACTGGAGGATCTGCAAGAGTTGGGATATGGAGAGAACCCCTCCTCAATATGATCCCTGAAAGCATTGGAATCCCAAGGGTTAGGTGTCCAGAGGTCATCGTACCCAACTCCTTACCTCCAAGCTGGCCTGTGCTAAACCCTTCAAGAAGCTCAGAATGGAATAGGGAAAAGTAGCCTGGATTTGGATCTAAGAGGACCAAGGTTCAAATCTTGGCTCTGACTCTTGGTACTACCAGGATTCCCTTCAGCAAGTCCCTTCAATGGTACTCAGTTTCCCCTTTTTTACAATGGAGTAGAGGGCTGCTGAACTAGAGTATTTCTAAGGTCCCTTCTAGCTCGAAATCTGTGACCCTATAATATTAGAATGGAAAGGCAGGGGAGGAAAAGGAATCTTCTCTTAGAAATGCACCCAGAGTCAGCTCGCTCTAGGATTCCTGATGAGACACTTGTCATTTCTGGGCCCCATCTCATCCCTCTGGCTCTACATTAACACTGTTTTCTCTTTTCTAGGTTCTAAAGTCCCTTCTAGTTCTTATGTTCTGGTTCTAGCTGTGGTTCTAGCATTCTGCAGTGAAAGGCACCTTCCAGTTACAATGATTTACCCGGTGCTATTTTCTGTAATCTTCACCCCCAGCCTTAATCTTATCATAGGTCAGAGATGGACATGAAAAATGGAGACAAGGTAATTCCTAGGCTGACCCCCCAAGAAGAAGTAGGAGAAATCTCCATCTCAGCAACCCTTCCCACTAATAAGTCAAAGGTGCTGGAACTGAAGAGAGAATATTGGTTCTATCAGTACTTAGCTGTGTATCCATGGGAAAATTTGCACCCTCTGCACTTCCCAGGGCTATTGTGAGGAAAGAAGTTTGGAAACCTTAAGCACTATAGAAATGGGAGTTATCTCTTTTCTAATCCTGCTTAGTGGATGAGACCCAACCAGTCCAGACTCCCACAAACACACTCACCTTCTCGACGCACAGGTTCCTCCCGGGGCTTTGGGTGCATCAAGGTGAAGGGCAGTTCTACAGCCACATCACTGAAACATACGTAGAAATGAGCTAAGCTCAGGTTCCACAGACTGTTCTGGCCTAGCCCTCCTTCAGGCCTCCCTCTGAGATTGGGGGGATGTGGAATGGGAGGGAATATTTCTGTGTTCAACATTAATAAATCAGCTGGGAGTCAGACATCTTGGGTCTGAGTACCAGCTCTGCCTATGACCTCGGGGAAAGTAATTTCCTCTCCTCTCCCCCAGGTCTGACCCTCAGTTTCTTCCACCATAAGATGGAAGAAACAACCCCTTCCCTGTCTCCTTTCCAGGGTTGCTGTGAAAAATAAATGAGATCATGAATGAGGAAAACATTCTAGAACGTCTAGAGGGATATACACATGTGAGAGATGGTTAGTACATAATCATTACATAATTATTCAACCAACATTTATGAAGCCCCTGCCTTATACGAGATCTTATAATTAAGGCTAGGCATACAAAGATAGATATATCCTGGATTCTGCTCTCAAGGGGTTTATAATTAAGAGGGACAGGGCAGCTAGGTGGTGGCATAATACACAGAGTGCTGGGCCTGGAGTCAGGAAGACTTGTCTTCCTGAATTTAAATCAGGCCTCACACACTTACTAGCTGTGTGACCCTGGGCAAGTCATTTAACCCTGTTTGCCTAAGTTTCTTCATCTGTAAAATGAGCTGGAGAAGGAAATGGCAAACCACCCCAGTGTCTTTGCCAAGGAAACTCCAAATGGGTTCATGAAGAGTTGAACATGACCAAACAACTGGACAACAACAATGGTGGAGAGGCAAGGGGGAGGGGGAGACAAGTACACAAATAAAAATGATAGGAGAGAGGAAAATAAATATAAAGAAGAGAGGTCCAGGCAAAAATGTTATGAAAAATATTATTAAAGAGGATAAAGGAGGGCAGCTAGGTGGTACAGTGAATAGAGCACTGGCCCTGGAGTCAGGAGGATCTGAGTTCAAATCCAGCCTCAGACACTTAACACAAAAAACGAGCCGTGTGACCTTGAGCAAGTCACTTAACCCCAATTTCCCTACCTTCCCCCCTCCAAAAAGCAGAAGAAAAAAGAATAGGATAAAGGAAAACTTCAATACCTGGAGAGATATTCATTGTTTATGGTTGAGCCATGCCAACATGATTAAAATAAAGTTAGTATCTAAATTAATTTACAGAGCTAATACCATAGTAATCCAATTGTCAAGGGGTTACTTTAGAAGATTATATAAATTATGACAATATTTATTTGGAGGAGACATAACTGGAAGTAATAAAAAAGTAAGAAATGAAAGAAGCCTAGCATTACTGGATTTCAAACTATATTACAAAGCAGCGATAATTATCTAAACTATTTGGTATTGATTTTAAAAGTTTAAAAAAATAGATCAGTGGGAAAAACTAAGTAATTCATACTTAGAAGCAATTAAATGCAGTATCCCAATGTTTGATAAATGCAATACTATACCCTACTAAGTAAAGGATTCTCTGTTTAAGAAGCATGCTGGGAAAACTAGAAAGTATTCTGGCAGGAAACAGTTCATCTTACACCACATACCACAATTAAGTTTCCAAGTGGAAAATGAGCTTAACAAATAAGATTACATCATAAAAAAAATTTTAGAGAAAAAAGGGATCTTTCTAGTCTAGGATAGGGGAGGGAATTCATAACCAAACAAGAAACAGAGTAGATCACAAAAGTCAACATTAGACAATTTAGATTATAAAACTTAAAATACTCTTGCAAAACAAAATAAATGGAGTTGCAATAACTGCATTTATTATTATATTCATTTTATTATTACACTTATTGTTATGTGTTATACTGTTATATTATTATATTATATAATGTATGATAATATATGAGTAAAAGTGAGAAAATATTTACATCAAATTTCTCAAATAAAAGTCTAATATCTAAAGCATAAAAGTAATTGTAACAAATATAAGTCTAACAGCCATTCCTCTAAACTCTCACTAGATTCTACCTTCTCCCCACCAACTCTCTTCCTATATGTCTCCTCTCATCTGCTAATTCCCTGAAAAAGCCATCTTCATGGATGTTTCCACTGCCTCTCCTCACTTTCTTCTAAACCCTCCATAGTCTGGCTTTCAAACTCATTATTTGACTGAAGCAGCTTTCTCTGAAGTTACGAATGATCTTTCTGCTGCCATACCTGATGGCTTTGACTCAGTCTTCATTCTTCTTGACCTCTCTGCAGCTTCTGACACTGTGGACCAACCATCCTTGTCACCTGGAAATCCTCTATTTCTGGGTTTTCATACCACCTCACTCTCCTGGTTCTCCTAGCCGCCTGACCGATCCTCAGTTTTATTCCCTAGATCTTCATCTACATCACATCTACTAACTATGAATAGAGCCCCCCACCAAAAGCTCCCTCCAGAGCCCTTTTTGATTTGCTCTCTGCTTTCTACACTTGGTCATTTCCATCAGTTCCGATGGGTTCAAGTATTGCATATATTATTCCTATACCTCTATTCCTAACCCTAGTCTATTTCCTGAGCGCTAATCCCACATCACTAACTGCCTAACTGGACATACCAAACCCAATATGTCCAAAAGCTAAATCATTACCAGTCCCCTCCCCCCAAAAACTCCACCTCTCCTGTTCCAAATTTCCCTATTATCATCAAGGGCACTGCCATCCTCTTGGTCTCCCAGCTCTGCAACCTCAGTGTTATCTCAGACTCCCCCACACACACACTCACCCTCATACATCCAATCATTTGACAAATCTTGTTTTCTTCTCCACAGTCAACACTCAAGTTCAACCTCTCATCACCTGGGCAACTGCAATAGCCTTCTAGAATCAGGCTCCCAGACTCAAGTCTCTGGCCACTCCCAACCATTTTCTATCCAGCTGCCAAGTGATTTTTTATAGGACAGTTGTGACCATGTCACCCTCCTATTCAGTAAACTCCAACAGCTCCCTGTGGCTCCGTGCCTGGAATGCTCTCCCTCCTCCCTTTTGACTCTTAGAATCCTTGCCTTCCTTCAAGACTCAACTCAACACCTTCACCAGGAAGCCTCCCAGGTTGCCTTCCATCTACTCTATAAGTATCTTGTAAATCCCTAGTTATTAAGCTATCATCCCCTCATCAGAGTGTTAGCTTTCTGAGGGCAAGGGCTGCCTTGTTCTTCATAATAATGACATAATATTTGTAAAGTGCTATATAAATGCTAGCTATTTATGTTGCCAGCACTTAGCACAGTCCTTAGCACAAACTGATTAATTTAACCACAGTAATGAAATGGAAATAGAAGAGATGCCTTTAATTGGGCAATAGCCAAACAAATTGTGGTTTTGAATGGAATGGGATATTTTTACAATATATGAAACAAGAATATAAAGATCAGAGAACCATGGAAAGACTTGAATGAACTGATATAGAATGAGAAAAACAACATACACATGGTCTATAATGATGTAAATGAAAATAACACTAAATATTGGTTCTAGGAAACAGAAAGAATTTCAAGAGAAAAAGATCTCAAAGAATGTGAAACACAGGTATATAAAAGTACATATGATGTCAGGTAATTTTTAAAATTGTTTTTCTTTTGTTATAAGGACCAGTTTGGGAATGGGAGGGGAGTGTATTAGGGTATTGCTGGTCTAAAAACTAAAGGTATTGATAGATCACTTTCAGTTGGGGACAACAAGAATGTACCATCTGGGCTGGGCCTCAGCGGATGGATATATATAAAGAATAATCAAGTTGAAGTCTATTACATGGTCATAGGTTAGTGAAACAAGCCCTAGGCTAAGGAGTCATGAACTACAGCTCTGTCCCTGACTTCCCATGTAGCCTGAACCACAGACTGACCCCCTACCTTGACCACAGGTCTACCTAGCCCCTGGACCCACCTAGACCTCTGAGAAATGCAAGAGGCCCAAGGCCCAATAACAGGCCTTAGGTGTCTGGCCACTGGGGGAGAATGGGCCTGGGTCAGCTCAGGAGCAACTGGGTCATAAAGAGTTGAGTTACCTGGATGCGAGATCTCCCAACAGGCTGGCGCAGATCAGAGGAGACAAAGAAGAAGGCAGAGTTCAGAGTGGGAGAGACCAACAAAATCATCCATGCAACGTCTGTAGCCCCCAGTGAGGACAAACGAGGGAGTTGAGACCTGGACTGCTAGCTCTCTATGTCAGATATGGAATCATGATATTGATAATAAAATTGGAGTGCAAAGAGTCCAAAACTCTTTGGATTCCTGACTCTGACAATGATTCCCAATGTGTTCTTGGACAATCAATTAATCTCTAAAGCTATAAAATCTAGATGATCTCTAAGATGCCACCCAGCTCTGACATTCCATGGTCTGAGGTCTCTTCCAGCTCTGACATTCTGTGTTCTAAGGGCCCTCCCAGCTCTGACTTTCTATGTTCTAAGGACCCTCCCAGCTCCAACATTCTGTGTTATAAGGGCCCTCCCAGCTCTGACATTCTGGGTTCTAAGGACCCTCCCAGCTCTACCATTCTGTGTTCTAGGCCCTTCCAGATCTGATATTTGGAATTCTAAGGTCCCTCCTGGCTCTGACATTCTCTAATCTAAAGTCCTGTCCAAATTTTGTATTCCAAATCTCTCCCACCTTTGACATTCAGCATCCCAAGGTCCCTCCCAGCTCTAAGAGTCTAAGGAAGGGAAGAACCCAGAGGGAGCAGAGGGGCCTGGCTCACATCTGGATGGAAGAATGCCCCTTGAAGCACCTCTGGCTTGGGACCCCTCCCACTTTGTACTGTCCTAGCCTCTAAGGGCAGGACCCAAGGCCATATCACTCACTTGGTAAACTCCATGCCCCGAGAAGAGAAAGGCTCCATGAGGCCTGAGATGGAGGAAGAGGAACATGAAGAAGGAAGAAAGAGGAGGAAGAGGAAGGAGATAGGAAGAATAAAGAGGAAGGAAGGGAGAAAGGAAGGAAGGAAGGAAGGAAGGAAGGAAGGAAGGAAGGAAGGAAG
>NW_027187352.1:4505065-4524086 GCF_028583685.1 Petaurus breviceps papuanus
AAGGAAGGAAGGAAGGAAGGAAGGAAGGAAGGAAGGAAGGAAGGAAGGAAGGAAGGAAGGAAGGAAGGAAGGGGGAGGGAGGGAGGAAGGGAGGGAGGGAAGAAGGAAGGAAGGAAGGAAGGGAGGGAGGAAGGAAAGGAGGGAGGGAGGAAGGGAGGGAGGGAGGGTGGAAGGAAAGGAGGGAGGGAGGAAGGGAGGGAGGGAGGGAGGAAGGAAGGAAGGAAGGGAAGGAGGGAGGGAGGGAGAGAGAAGACAGTGGGAGAAGGAAAGAGGGAAGAGGAAGGAGGCAAGTATAAAATAGAGGTACAAAGGAAAGAAAAGGAGGAAGAGAGAAAGGGAGGAGAAACAAAGATAAAGCAGCACCAGAGATGAATAGGGAGAAAAGGAGCAGGAAGAAGAAAAGGAGGAAGAAGGAAAAAAGGAAGGAGGAAAGAGAATTAGAAGTAGGAGCTGAAGAACACGAAGGAGAAGGAGGAGAAAGTGGAGGAACATGTATGAAGCAGTGGTTCAGGAAAGGAAGAAGAGACAGAAGAATAGGAGGAAGAAGAAGATGGAGAACAGAGATATAAGAGGAAGGATCAGAAGAGAATGGAAAATGCTTGGAGGAAAAGAGGGAATGAGGAGGAGGAAGGACAAAGGACAAGGGAGGAAAAAGAAGATGGAGGAAGAAAACCCCACACCCCTTTCATTCTCCCCAGGTGAACCCAGCCTGGAGGAAAAGCTATTAAAGGTATCCCAGATGGTACCCCAACCAAGGAGGGGGTGGAGGGAACATTTTCGGAATGGAGCAAAGCTGAGGCTGACTCCTTCCTCCCTCCACCCTGCTCGGGAAGCCCCTGGCTTAAGGATGATGACCCTTAGGGAGGGGGAAGGGCTCGGTTTTATGATAGGAGAAGGAAAGGAGAGGGAGCAGGGGATGGCAGAGAAGTGAGGGTGGGGCCCACTCACCCGCCTCGGGAAACAACCAGCTTCACTTTGACTTTGTAGGACACGATGATTCCCAAGATCTCTTTATTTGTGCCATCCCTCAACCTGCAGTGTTTGGGGAAAAAAACAAGTCATAAAGACAAGAGGTAGGAGAAGGAAGACTATGGAGCCAGAAGCAACGCTGCATTGATGTGGAAGACTGAGCCCCAGGATACTGAGGAATGAGCCCTGAGCCAGAGCCAAGGGCCTGTTCTGTCACTTCGGGGACACTCACTCTACAACCCTGGCTAAGAATGCAGCATCTCAGAGTCAAAAGGGACCAAACCCACACCAAACAAGACATCCTCCCACAGCAACCCTCCTCAGCAGCAGCAGCAGGTTGTGAAAGCACGTCATACACACCGTCTCATTGCATCTTCTCAATAACTCCATGAGCTAGGTACTATTATTATCCTCATTTTACAGGTAGGGAAATTGAGGAAGACAGTGACTAAGTGACAAATGATCACATAGGTGGTAAGCATCTGAGGCAGGTCCTGCCCTCTATCTACTATGCCAGCTACCTAAAGTGGCCCCTGAAGTGACCTCTAGGTAGAGAGGAAACCTTCCATCTAATGGAATAATCCACTCTCCTTTGGATAGCTCTGTGAGGAAGTTTCTCCTAGAGACATAATGATGTCATGAATAGGGCACTGGATTTGCAAGTCTTGAATTAAGTTCAAATCTGACCTCAGATGCTTACTAGCTGTGTGACCCTGGGCAAGTCACTTCACCTCTGTCTGTCTTAGTCTTCTCATGTGTAAAATGAGGAGCTTTTAGACTCAGTGCCTTCTGAGGCCCCTTCCAGTTCTAAATCTATGATTCTTACATGGACCCTCCCTCTTCCTCCCAGCTCCTTCACCTTTTGCTCCTGGTTATGCCCTCGGGGCCACAAACAGAACAAGCCTAGTCCCTTGACACTAAGGATGCTTAGAGGAGGCTGAGCTGGCAGGCCTGGGAAGGCAGAAAACAAGCTGCCAAGGCCAGGGAGGGGAGACATAGGACATGATCCAGTGAAAGCTACTGGGGGAGGGGAATCAGGGGTATCCTCACAGGGTACTAGAAGCCAAGTTGGTGTCTTCATGCTTCAGCTTGCCATCCAAGGCCAGGCCTCGCTTCTCACGGTTGTTGGCCAGGAATGGCGTAAGGGTGTAGACTTTGCAGAACGTTGAACTTGGAGCCACCACGTCACTGGAGAAAACAGAGGTCTATTAAGAAGATTCCCTTCCTCCCATGGCCCAAGCAGACAGGCAGGTAAGCCCAGCTGACCCCCATGCCCCAAGTCTATCTGTCTGTCTCTCCATCACACACACACACACACACACACACACACACACACACACAGAGTCACACTCTCCCTTCCCTATACTAACTGGGGAGGGTGAGAGAGATTTTGAAAGAGAGGCAGGTAGGACAGTAAAAAGGATGCTGGGTTCAAAGTCAAAGGACCTGGGTTCAAACTCTGCTAATCATTACCTGTGTGACACTGGGTAAGTCCCTTAGACTCTCTAGGCCTCAGTGTCATCTGTAAAGTAAGAAGGATGAGCTATACTTACTCTAAATTCCAAGACTATCATTCTCACACTACTAAATCATCCTGTCTCACCCCTGCCTTGGGGGAATGGATATACTTAGTAGTGTTTGGCACATAGCAGGAGTTTAATAAATGCTTTTAATTGCATTGAATTACTCTAAACAAATGACTGACTGATTGATAGACAGCATCAGAGCTGGAAGAGAGCTCAGAAGTCATCTAACCCAACCACCTTCATTTTACAGATAAGGAAACTGAGGCCTAGAGGGAGTAAGTGATTTGCTTAAAGTCATACAAGCATTAAATAGCAGAGTTTGAACTCCAAGCCCGGATTCTCTTGAATCTGAGCATGAGTCCTTTTCACAGCACCAAGCTGGCCTCTCCCTGCCTCCCCTTTCCAGGTAACTTCAGGCATGTTCAGGGAACCAAGATGCCTGGTGTAAGTTGCCTGGGCCCCCCTGAGCAGGCAAGGAGCTCAACGTCCTGGAAGGAAGGTCTTTAAGGTTATTGGTTCTTTCAAATTACATCCTAATTTGTATCATCCACTTTTCAAATAAACTGTCTGCTCCTTTCTGGGTTATTTTGGGGTTGTTGTTTTGTTTAAATCCACTGTTTGGATTATGCTGATCTAACACAAGACATGCTTTTATCATTCACTCTTAAGTATTATCGCTCAGGGCTTTTAAAAATTAACCACACTTTTTTCCATTAACCATTTGCTGTTCTGAATTAGCTGTTTACAAAAAAAAATCATCTAGCTATTTTCACACCAAGAAGCAGCGCGGCACAGAGATTAAGAGGACTAGGGAAATCAAAGAGGCCTAAATTCAAGACCAACCTCAGACACATACAGGCTACAGGGCCCTGTGCAAAGCATTTAAACCTCACAATGCCCTTTTGTTGTTCAGTCATATCCAACTTCTCGTGACCCCATATGGGGTGTTGTTGGCAGAGATACTGGAGTGGTGTGTCATTTCCTTCTCCAGCTCATTTTACAGATAAGGAAACTGAGGCAAACAGGATGAAGTGACTTGCCCAAGGTCACACAGCTACTAAATGTCTGAGGCTGCATTTGAACTCAAGTCTTCCAGACTCTAAGCCACTTTATCTACCATGCCACCTAGCTGCCATCACAGTGCCCAAAGCAATTCATTAAGACTATAAATAGCAGGTAAATCACCAGTCTGCACTGGAGGAGAGAACTTTCACACTCTATGCTGACCAACTTGGAGAGTTATACCAAAGGAATAAGACATTTTTTGCAACATTTATCTTTTAATTATCTGGAATTTTGAATTATTATTAGGAGGTTACTCACTCTTTAATTATCCACTCTCCGATTATCTGCTTTTCAAAAATTATCCTCTGCATATCATATTATCTTTTATTATCTACTGGTTATTTAAGGGATTATCCACTGGTTTTTTTTTTCAATTTATATATGGCATGAGGATTATCTACTGCTGTTATTATCTGATTTGTATGTGGGTGGGGGGTTGGGGGAGTTTGTGCTGATCCCTGGTTTTTTGGGACCTGACCCCCTCCCCTCACCACTGGCATCAAGGGTCAAGGCTGGACATCAGAACCAACATGCTTCCTACCCACCGGAGGTCCCATAGTGCTAACTTACTCAGCCTCCTCCACAGCCACGGGACATTTGTACTGTGCTGTATTGAACAGGCAGATGTCAGCATATTGGCGTACTATGGGCAGAAAGAGAACACATCTTACAAGGAGGAGATCCCAGGGCACTGGATGGGGGAATGCCCAGGGCAACCCTGAAGGCAGGGCCTCAGCAGACCTGAGGACCTATGGCCCACTGACCTATGGGGCAGCTCTCCTTCTCCCAGGGCAGCTGTGATACTGTGATCACCCTATAAATGCCCAAAAGCATCCCACAATCCCTTCTCGCCTCCCTCCCTTGGCCCTTAGAAGCCAAACTCCAGCCAGAATACTCATTCTACTCACACACCCTCCAAGAGCAGCAGCCCATGTTATTAGCACACATGGCCTTAACCATTCACCACTCTGCATTCCCACGGCCTCCCCCTGGACCACTGAACAAGGTGCTATATGAAAGGCTCATATGGAGAATCCTTTAACCACCCCCAGGAAGAGGGTGAAGAAGGCAAAGCTCTCCCTACCAACTTCACCTAGAACTTGCACTCCAAACCCTCATGTGCATAGCTCCCCCCACCACCCCATCCCCCCAGGTACCTGAAATTTTTATCTTCTTCACTGTCTTGTTCGTGTTGTTGGTGACGTGGACATTAACACTGATAGGTTCCCCATGGTAGTAGATCTGGGAGTAGGAGGAGTGGAGAGAAAAGGGTGGAGGAGTTCAATGTAGCCAGGTAGGGGAAAGGAACAAGCATTGGTCGACTTACAAATATGATCTCATTTGACCCGCAGGTGAGGACATATCCCCACATCAGAACTCTGAGTGACTGTTTTTTCTCTATGGGGCTGAATACTCACTACTTCTTTGTTTCTGTCTCTTTCAGTCCAGAAAATTGGCCCCATCAGTAAAGAGAACCACCTTATACCATGATCTCAATGAGCCAGAAGCAGGTGAGGAAGGGAGAAGGGCTAGCTCTCCTTCTGGACTCCCTCTAGTTTGCCTAGAATGAACAGCAGGACTATCCCGGCCTGCACTCCTGAATACTACATCTCTGTTAGCAACCCCATGCTCCCAGGAGGCTCTTCTCTCCCCAGAGCTACCAGACACCTCTGGAAGAGTTTTCCTACAGGCTCTGGGGTGCTGCAGAACCCACCAAGAACTGGGATCATTTCTTCCCCTGACAACAATAATAACAAGACCAAGGTTTCAAACTTTAAGGTTTGCAAAGCATTTTACAAATGTTAGCTCATTTGATACTCACAATAACCCTAGGACAAAGGTGCTTTTATTATCCCTATTTTACAGATGTGGAAAGTGAGGCAGACAGCAGTTAAGTGACTTGCCCAGGGTTACAGAGCTGGTAAGTGTCTGATACTGAATTTGACTCCAGACCCACTGCTCTACCAGAGGGCATGTAGTCTAACCTTTACATAGACGGAAATCCCCTCTCTGACACGCCTCCTTTGATAAAATGTAAGAGGGCAGAGGCTGTTTCAGGTTTTTTCTGAGTTTTTTTTGTTTTGCTTTGTTTTTTTGCTACACACCCAGTTCCTAACAGACAGCTGGTACTCAACAAATTCATGTTGTTTGATTATCCAGACTAAATATTCCCCACTTCCTTTGAATGACCCTGGTTTGGGCTGGTGTTCTGTCCCTTCCCCATCTGCACACCCTCCTCTAGCCACACTTGTAGCCCACACACTGGATATACTTCTCAAAATGGGATCTGACCAGGGCTGAGGCCAGGGAGAGTATCACCTCCCTGGCTCCAGAGGCTGGGCCACTCAGTGTGGCCTATAAGGATCGGTAGCAACCTGCCGTCCCATCAGTTAGGAGCAGAAGACATCTGGGTTTGGCAGCTGGAGGAGTGGATGGTAGACCAGTGTCTGCTAAAGTTAAGCTGTCCACAAGCTGAAATATTCAAGGCCAGACTCAAACGCCACCTCCTGCCTGATTCATTCCTTTATCCCACAGTCAGAAATGAGCCTTCCACAGATCTCAGACAGGACTTGGATTCTTCTCCCTTATACACCCATCTTATTCTATGTTATGTCATTATTATCCATATATGCATTGTGCCACTGCCCCCACCCCAACTATTGGATTGTAAGCTTCATAAAGGCAAAGACTGTGTTTCTCATATCATCTCCTCTCCCCGACACGTATACACACATACACCCCAGTTTCTAGTACAGGACTCTACACATAATAGATGATTCCTATTTATTGAATGAATGAGTGAATAGTAGGCACATAATAGACATATGCTGGTTTGCACTGAATGAATTCAAAGCTTCCTGACTCAAGGGATACCCCTGGACATCTATTTGCCTCTATTGGCCCCAAAGTTAAAGGGAAGCCAAAACCAAAATTGACAAGTTGGGGGGAAGGGCACTACTAATGTCTCCCAGAAATCCCCAAACAACTACTTTCAATGGAGTGTGCTGCCCCTACTTAGTCACAGAACTTTGGGGAAAAAGGAGAAAAATCCCAATCCTTTGGCAGAGCTTGTTGCCCTAATTAACTCCTAGCACATGGCTATGAGAGGAGATACAGTCCCCTTTTCAGTAATGGATGATCCTGAACTATCCGGTCTGAGGAGGGAATTCTCAATATCCTTTTGGAGAGTTTGTTGCCCTTATTCACTCATAACATGCAAGGAAATGAAGGGGGAGAGGAAGGGAGAAAGACTACACACTCATACAAAGCAGAGAATCTAAGATTTGGAAGAAAGCTCAGAGGTCATTTATTCTATCTCTGAATATAGGACCACTTCCCCGCCCCCCCCCCTTCAACATCCTTAACAGTCATCCACCCTCCATTTAAAGATCTCCAGTGATGGGGAGCTCATTACCCCAAGGCAGCCCATTCTATTCTAGAGAGCTCTCCCTGTTAGGAGTTTAGCCCCTTTATACTGAACTGAATCAATCAATCATTCAACAAGTCCTTATTAAGTTTGTGCTAGACCCTAGAGATGAACATAATAAAATAATCCCTACCCTCAAGGAGTTTACATTCTCTCCCCATCCCTCTCCTGCCTTCAACTGGTCCTAGTTGGGCTTTCTGGAGCCAAGCAAAACTAATCTTTCTTCTTTGCAACAAAACTTCAAATATTTGAAGGCAGACAGCCTGTCCCCACAAAAACACATATTTTATTCTTGAGTTCAAAGCTGAATTCTGAGTGATCTCTGTGATCTGCCCTGGAGATGCTGTCCCTCTCTTTCTCCTGCTGGGATTCCCTCCCGCATAAGTCCACCATCCACTCCTCCAGCTGCCAAACCCAGATGTCTTCTGCTCCTAACTGATGGGATGGCAGGCTGCTACCAATCCTCATAGGCCACACTGGAGCCAGCCTCTGGAGCCAGGGAGGTGATACTCTCCCTGGCCTCAGCCCTGGTCAGATCCCATTTTGAAAAGTATGTCCAGTGTGTGGGACACAAGTATGTCTAGAGGACGTTGTGCAGATGGGGAGGGGACAGGACACCAGCCCATACCAGGGCCATTCAAAGGAAGTGGGGAATATTTAGTCTGGATAATCAAACAACATGAACTTGTTGAGCACCAGCTGTCTGTTAGGAACTGGGTGTGCAGCAAAACAACAAAACAAAACAAAAAAACCTCAGAAAAAACCTGAAACAGCCCCTGCCTCTTACATTTTATCAGAAGGAGGCATGTCAGAGAGGGGATTTCCTTCTATGTAAAGGTTAGACTACATGCCCTCTGGTAGAGCAGTGGGTCTGGAATCAGATTCAGCATCAGAATTCCCATGAAAGATCATGGGAAAGTCCTAACTCTGTTATCAATGCTGCCTTCCCTACCCTAGCTCTTCAACCACCCAGAGCCCAATGCTCTTACCTCCTTGTCCAGAGAGGCCTCCAAGTGCAAGGGCTTGTCAGACATCAGAAACTGACGAGTTGTCTCAGCTGTGGGCTGGGGACCAGGCCTCTCCGGGGCATACTGGACCTTCCGAATGACCAGGCGTACAGAATTCCTGAACAAGCCAGGGAGAGGAAAAGACAATGCCACTTGGGAGACTTCCCAAGACTCCCCAACACTTTCCTCTGCTCCAGAACACTCTCTAAGTCCCCATAGAACCCACAGGATCAAGACCAAGATGCTCAGCCTAGCATTAAAGGCCATCCAGGGTCTGAACATACCCTAACTTTCTAGCTTTATCTCCCTTCCATGTACCCTTTCCTTTGGGAACTTTGGACTTCCAAGAACAAACCACATTCCTTTTTCCCCTCTGTTTTTTTGTTCCTACCTTTTTTTGTTCCCCTTTCCCAGAACATTTCCAATTTCCAATTCTCCAAATTCTAGTAGTCTTTCCAGCCTCAATTCAAGGTCTACCTTCTCCAAGAAGCTCTCTCCCTGACCAGGTCGCTACTCTGGGCCTTTCCAGTCCTGACTGTCCCTACCACAAAGTATAGGGCTCATTCCCCACGTTCATTCCAATGAGTCTTAGCTGGATCTCTGTGATCTGCCCTGGAGATGCTGTTCCTCTCTTTCTCCTGCTGGGATTCCCTCCAGCATAAGGCTAAGAACCAGCTGCTAGTGATGGTGGTAATGATAATGGCTCAGTGAGGGGGAGCTGAGGTTCGGGGATGTAAGACTCGGGGCAGAGGATGGAGATTTGGAGATGATATGGGAGACTGAAGCTCAGAAGGGGATGGGAGTCTCAGTGAGGGGTGGGGTGAGGATTCAATGAAGGGAATGGAGGCTCAGGGAGGATATAGGGGAAATGTGGGGATGGGGAATCAGTGAAGGAGAATTCGGGCTCAACGAGGTGGATGAGGCAGCTCAGTGGAGAGGAACAAAGACGGTACGCGGTTCAGTGGAAAGAATAATGATGACTTAGAAATGTGCTGCCCTTACTTATTCATAGAACTTTGGGCAAAAAGGAGAAAAATCAGGACTGGGCTCAAATCTCAGCTCTGCTCCTTCCTTCCTGTACGACCATGGTCTCATTCCTATACAGAGGTCTGTACTGTTTCCTCATCCACAAAATTAGGAGGCCTGGGCTAAATAACCCTCTAAGGCCTCTTTCAGCTCTACCTCAATGTCTCTCCATGATCCTAAGGGGACGGAGAGGTCAGCCAGGGGAAAGGGCTAATTAAGGAGGGGAGGGGATAAAGGCTCGCAGAGGACATAGGGTATTTAGTGATGGAAGGGGGGAAGCCCAAGGAAAACATGACACTCAGTGCCAAGTATGAGGGCTTAATGAGTGAGGGCAAAGGATCCTTTGGTCAGAGGGACAAGTACTCAGCGAGGGGACAACGCTCAGTGAGCAAGCTTTTTCCAGCTGAAACTATTAACAGAATTGCCTGCAATATGAGACATGTCCACCAGATGGCGAAGCTTGTCCATACCACCTGGGTCTCCAGAGTCTATCCTTATGGTCCACCCTGATCCACCCACCTGGGCTACACAGGAGTGTTATTAGTGGCTCATAGGCCCCCATCACCACCCAAACCTTCCCTTCCTTGGCCTTCTGGACGCTATTACTTAACCCTATCACTGATACTGCAATTTCCAGCATGGAGCTCCTGCCTATCCGACTTCCTCTCCTCGATCCATATTGTTCCCTCATGCCAAACCACGTTTGATCCTGACTCTTCTTGGACGTTTCTTCCCTGATCAGCCCCCACCTACCCTCAGTACTGGTTTGTTCATTCCCTGGGGAAAAGGGCCATGTTGCACCTCCTTGGATAAGGTGTTCCCTTAGAGCAGAAGTCCTGTCTTTCCCCTCAGACCAGGGGCTACTAGAATGCTGAGAACATGTCTCCTACCTCCCTCGATTCAGGTGGTGTCAGAGAGATAAACAGAATGCCAAATCCACTAGAAAGCTTCTACTATACATATATATGTGTGTGTGTGTGTGTGTGTGTGTGTGTGTGTGTGTGTGTGTGTGATTTCCTTTTTAGAGTCTCATGTTACAGATTGGGAAAACTGATATTCAGAGGGGATAGTGTTCTCTTTAAAACCACAAGAGCATTTCAGAGATTGATAGAAGATTAGACCCACTTGGTCCCACCTCCTGCCCAACATTACCACCATCACCACTATGTTCACAAAGTTCTGTGCCCTCTCCGAGCCCAGCTTGATTTCCCAATACTCCCTACCCCGCCCCCCACTCCACCCCACCCCACCACCACCACGGCAGGGCTGACAAAGAGGACTCTGGGTCCTGGTTACCGTTTGTGAGTCTTCTCCTCCAGATTTTCTGCACAGAAAGCCTTGACTTCATAATCCACACCACAGGCCTGCAAGAAGATGGGGTACATTGGGGACAAGGTATGCCCCCGGCTATAGGTACAAGGATCCCTCCTACATATGAAGAAACGGTTACTGGGGCAGGACAGGAAAACATGAAGAACCCAAAACCTGGATCAAGAGACCTCAGCTCCAGTCCAATATGTGAGCTGGGTTAATTTACTCTTTCAGACTCAATGTTCTCATCTGTAAAGATTAGATCATCTCTGAGATACCTTCCAGGCTTGACATTCTGTGTTCTGAGAATCCTTCCAGTTCTGACATGCTACATTCTATAAAAAGAATTCCCATTCTTTTAACCTGGGTCCCTTACAGGGTTAACTCCAAGCAGGCCATTTCCATATGGACAGTTTCCATGCCAATTCTACCCCTCAGAGAACCTAGGGCTCACCCAGGGTGAGAACATTCTTACTGCCTAACTTCACTCTGCTGTATTAGACACAGAAATTTCCTGAAACAAATTTCAGGCTACAAAAATCAGCTCTAATGTGCTGGAAAATACAGAAGCTGTCTCATCACCCCTAGGAGATAAGAGGGTTGGTAGTTATTTGACAGATGAAGAAAGTGACAGACCATAAGGGGGGAAAAAGACATTGCTTTCCTTTATTCCCGGGGACTGCAGAAGCCAAACACATAAGGTCAAATTACAGAACCACAGAATACAAAAGTCAGGAGGAACCCTAAAACATAAAACATCTGAATTTGGAAAGACATTAGGGTACTCATTCTCATTGAATGTTGGGATGAAAAGCACAGCATGTCATAGCTAGAAGGGACCTTAGGCCATAGAATGTCAAATACAAGGGACCTTGGGGCACCAAATGTTCCACCTGGAAAAGACTTGAAAATACAGGTCAGAATGGGAAGGGAACTTAAGAGGACATCTAGCATGGCCTCTTCATTTCACAGCTGAAGAAACTGAGGCCTAGGAGAAGGGAGGTGACTTGTCCAACGTCACCCAATTAAAAGCAGGTTCCTTTTCATTCTCAAATACAGGCCACTCATGGCTCTCTGAAGGAAGGCAGGAAGGGGAACAATGGCCCAAATAATACAAACCACTTGATAAATCAAAATGAAACCAGGTCTACTTAACTTTGGAATGGATTATAATAATTTCTGATTATAGCACATCTTGATTTTGTCAGGCTTGGGCTCATATCAGGATAAATCTGCCTTCCCCAATCACTCCTTGGCAGACACAAATGTTGAAGATTTCCTCTCTTCCTTTCTTCTAAATCCCCGAAAATCCCTGGCCTGCCAACCTTCAAGGGTTCAAGAAGTCTTCCTCCACTACCTCAATCTACATGGTCCCCACTCTCTTCTGTAGCAAAACCTCAGAGCCACAGGCCCTCAAAGAGAGCCAGAAGAGACCATGGGGGCACCTAACAGAAGAACAGAAATTCCTTCTGCAGCATGCTCAGCAAAGAATCACCCCCATCTAGCCTCTATTTGAGGACCCTCCCTCCCTGCCCCTGTCCCCAGTGATGAGAAGCTTACCTTATTCTCAAGCAGCCCACTCCCTTTTGTGGGCAGCTCAGATCACCTGAAAGTTTTTCCTCAAGTATATCCAACATCTGCCCCACACATACCCCACCCCACTCCCTCCTTCTCCCCACTGTTCCTAGTTTTTTTTTTCCTCACCCTGGGGCAGAATGAGATAAATCTTCCTTTTCCCTAGGCCAACCCTAAGTCTCTACCCACCCCACATCCCCCTCAACTAAACATGCCCAGCTCCTGGAATCCCAGTTCCTGTGAAATAGCCTCCAGATCCCTCACCATCCCGACTGGCCCAGCCTAGACACTCTCTAGCTTGTCAGCAGCCTTCCTCGCCCAAAACTGAAGACAATGCTCCAAGTTGTGCTCTGGCCAGCACACAAGGCAACAGGGTTGTCACTCCCTCTAGACACACAAACGGCACTTCCCCTCCCTCTAGACACTAGATTCCTATACCTTTAGCCCAGCACCCTATTTTCTTGGGTTTGCTGTTGTGTTGTTCTTTTGGGGGGGTGGGGGGAGGTGTGTGCTATTTTGGTTTTGGCTTCACTTTGCTGACTCATAGAGGATGGAAACCCATGAAAAAGCACCAGGTCTTTTTTCCCATGAACTGCTGTCTACTCATACCTCACTGATCTTTTCCTTGGGCAATTGATTTTAAGATAACAAATGTAATCAAGAAAGCATTTTGTAAATGTTTCACAGAATCATGGAATGGTGGGGGCAGAGAATGCTTCAGACATCCTCCACTTCCTAATCCTAGAATTTCAGTGTCTGAAAGGTTCAAAAAGAGCACTGAGCACCTGAGTATCTGAACAAAAAAAATCTCTCCATTTTCCCCAAAGTGCTCAATCCAGCCTCCACCTGCAACGACCCTCCAGTGATGGGGAGCTCACTACCTTGAATTTCACTTTACTACACCCCGATACTTCATGCTTCATCCTCACAAAGGTCCTGGAGTCTGCTTAAACTACTCCCATCCTTTTCTACCTAGATTGGGTCATCACACTTCCTGTCAGGTCCTTGGGGGAGATGATCAAGAACTCCAATCCCAGAAGCAATGAGCAAAACTGGACTTACCTTCCCTGTGTCCTCGGGCCCTGGCTGTAGTGTCACAGAGCAGGGCAAGTTTGGAGGGATCTGCAGAGAAAAGAGCTCAGGATTAGCAAAGGCTTAAAAGGGCAAGCTCCCCCCACCAGGCCAGGGTTTGACTATTTTCTCTCTGTGGTCGAGGGCCGCATCTCTCCCTCAATCCAGAGAGAGCAAAGGGACAAAATATCTGCCCTCCGTTAGACCAAGATACGGTGGTTCACTCCAACAATGCCCAAAACCAGGCAGACTGGGGAATAAAGACTGTGGTCTTGAGCGGGGTGATGGTGGTGGTGGTGGTAAGGATGGTGACAGTGATATCCCTTCCGAGTCTCTCATCCCCACAGTCTTAACTGAGCTGAATAGGGCACATTCTCACCACTATAAGAGTGTGTACAGTCTGTACAGCTGGATCCCAGGAGGGGCCAGCTTCCATCCACCCAATGCATCAGGAAGAAAGGTGTTAATGGCCCTCAGGCTAATTTTAGGCAGCAGTTACTGAACTCTCACAGAGCTGAATTTCTTCCTCTTCCTTTCCCTCTGGCTCTCCCCTCCCCCACAGAACCCTATGAATTAGAGAGGTGTCATTTCTAGGCTGGTCTGAGCTTGGACAGAATTATACCCATAACACTTTTCTGGTTCCACCCGAGATTTCATATATGAACCTGGACCTACCTTTTCCCCTCTAATGCTTAGTTCTTCATCTATAAAATGTGGCACAGTGAATAGAACACCGGCTCTGGAGTCAGGAGGACATGAGTTCAAATCCAGCCTCAGACACTTAACACAATAACTACCTGTGTGACCTTGGGCAAGTCACTTAACCCCAACTGCCCTCCAAAAAGCAAAAAAATAAAATAAAATGTGGTTGGTCTACTCAGTCTCCAAGATTGCTCCTAACTCTCATAGTATATGCTCTTAGAGGCCCTTATAAATTGAGACACTGTGGGGCATATCTGAAGGTCCCTTCCAATCCTAACATTCTATTGTCTATCCCCAGCTGGGGAACCTACAGCCTCAAGTCCACATGTGGCCCTCTAGGTCCTCAAGCACAGCCTTCAAGGGCACTTAAGGACCTAGAGGGTCAAATGTGGACTTGAAGCAGAAGGGACTCTAGCCCTGGATGCTTTAAGGCTCTGAGCACCAGTGCAGCAAGGGCATGGCCCAAATGACCTCTCATTTCCTCTCCAGCTCTAAATCCACAGATTTATCCATAGCTATCACCTTGGTGTCTTGGGACTTCCTTCCCTCTTCTGTAGAATGAGAGTTGGAGACCCTCCCTAATCTATGACCTAAACGTTTCTGAGCATGCAGCTCAGGATCATTAGCATTTCAGGGCTCTCACACCAACCATCCTGTGGACTCATCTTGAGTTTGTGACCAGTGAAGAAAAGCCCTAGGGTTTTCTTACATGAACTGCTAGCAGTCCAGACATGCCTGTACCCATAGACTTTTGCTTTATGCCTGTTTCATTTGGATTCCTTCCAGCCAATCAAGATCTCCATCCATCGATCCGAATTGTTAGCTGCTTCCTCCCAGTGTTACATTATCTGCAAATCTGCTCTGGGCTCCATCTCTACCTTCACCCAAATCACTGACTAAAAATGGTGACCAGCCCTGAACTGGGTGAGGATGGAGCTCTGGGGTGGTTTCTAAAGACTACCCTCCTTGGGATTATGGGATTTAAAGCCAGGAGAGATCCCAAAGATCAAGTTCAACAATTTAGGTCTTTCTTTTACAGATGAGGTAAATGAGGTCTGGCCTCTGTGTGACCACGAAGATAGTAACAGGGCTAGAATTGGATCTCAGGTCATCTAAATTCAAATTCAGTGTTTCCTCAGTGTGCCCCTTTCCAATACTCCTTGCTGACTGTGAATCATCCAGCCAGTTCTACATCCTTCCCTCCTCTTGCTTCCCCCTTTTCCCCTCCTCCTTTACCTTCATTTTCCTTATCATCCTTATCCTGGCTTTCTTTGAACTTTACAACCATGTCCCCTCTACTGCTGGCCCATCCTGGAGCCCTTGGGGCCTCCTCACCCTGGAAAAGCCTACCACTCCTGTGGCTGGCTCACCCTGGTACTCACCCATTCAACCTGGTGGGCTCACAAGGCCCATCTCTCCTTCCACCTGATTCCCCTAAGCTTCCATTCTGTGGATGGAGAGGCCCAGGTTAACCTAGGGGCAGTTAGGTGGCACAGTGGATTAGAGTGTCTGTCAAGCCTGGGGTGAGACTCATTTCCCTGAGTTCAAATCTGGCCTTGGACACTTACTAGCTGTGTGACCCTGGGTAAGTCATTTAACCCTATTTACCTCAGTTTCCTCATCTATAAAAAGGAGCTGGAGAAGGAAATGGCAAACCACCCCAACATCTTTGCCAAGAAAACCCTAAACAGGGTCATAAAGAATAGGACACAATTGAATAACAAAACCGCCAAGTCAATCTGCCTTTATTTCCCTCCCTGCCCTGTCCTGACTTTCTCTGGCCTTTAAAACCATTTCCCTATGCCAGGCACCTTTATTCCCTCCCTGCCCCTTTGTAGCTTCCTTCTGTGCACTGTTTTCCTTATTAGAATGTAAACCACTTAAAGGTATACGAACTGATGGTTCATATATGAGTCGAGTGAGCAGAACCAGCTAAACAATTTATATAGTAACAGCAAGTTTGTAAGGACAAATACCTTTGAAAGACTTACAAACTCTGATCTGAACAAGCACAGCTCACTCGGTGACTCAAGATGAAATGAAACCTACCTCGTGATAGAAAGGTGATGAGTATAGTTTAAGACATGTTTTTTTTGGATGTGGCCAATGAACGAATTTGTTTTATATGACTATACATGTTTGTAACAGGGGTTTTCTTTTTCTTGCTTTCTCAACTGGGGAATGTGGGAGGAGAAGAATGTGAATCTGAAAATAAGATAAAATTTAATTTAAAACAAATATAAACTCCTTGAGGGCAGGGAATAACTTCCTTTTTGCTTATATTTTTGTCTCCAACATTTAGCACACAGTACCTAACACATAGCATTTAATAAATGCTTATTTGATTCCTTCCTTTCTTTTCTTCCCCTCACCCCCTCCCAACTATCACATCTCTCACCCACAACCCACCATTTCTCTCCCAAAGAGGACCGATGTATGTAAACATCCAGCCCACATTTCTCCATCTTGCCTAACCAGTTAATACACAAGCATATATTAAGAATTTAATATGTGCCTGAAATTGTGCCAAGTCATAGGGATGAAATATGCCTTAACCCTAGTGACCTCACATTCTAACCAGGAAGACACATTTTAAGAAACTCTGTGGAATGCCTTGCTGAAATTTAGAGCTATGATACCTAAGACATTTCCATGATCAGCCAGTCCAGTAACCCTATGTCAAAACAAGAAATGTGGTTAGTTTGACATAATCTGTTCTTAAAGAAACCATGTTGATTCTTGGTAATCACTGCTTTCCTTTCCAAATGCTTAAAAGAGGTAGCTTTTCAAGTAATAGTAACAGTCAAAAAAACAGCAGCAGCTAAAGCTGGACAGCTCTTCACTGCAGTGACTTGTAGTAATTTCATATATCATTTCATTTGAAAGAGACAGAGTCCAGATCTGAAGCTAGACTTTAATGGGCAATAATGGACAACTTCCTAGAGACAGTAAAATCCAGAAAGGAATCTTTGGGGCTGGGAGTGAACCCAGGGATTCCTCACCTCAAAGGTGAAGGGGTAGGCATGCTCTCCCAGTTTCCTGATGAGCCTTTCTTGGAGCCGAGTAAGGGGCCTGTCTTCAGGGGCAGGTGGGAAGGACTGGATGTTAGCCACAAATAGGTCCTTTCGGAAGGTCAGGCCCAACACATCCAGGTCCTCCCGGCCATAGCGGAAGGCGCAGGTCAGAGTCACGTACACTGTGGGGGAAAAGAAAATGACAGGAGTCAGAGAGTGAGTGGGGGCCCTCAGGTAGCAGCAATCACATCTCCATGAATGCCCCTGGTCCATCCCTGGGAATCTAGGAAGATATACAGCAAAGGGGGTCCAAGCTCTATAACATCCTAAGGGTAGCCTCCTTCCCTACAGGGAGGCTAGGTGTGAGAGGCAGGGAGACCATATCCAACTATTCCTTTCCCAAAAGGAGGAATAAGGTAAAGCCTGAGCCTCTGTGTATGGCCTCCTTGTACCTACTGGGAAGGGGAAAAAGGGTCCCCATAATATCCTAGTATTAGATCTTGAGGTCTTTTTTCTCCTTCCAGAAAATTAGCCTGAGATGACAGGGACAGGGGAGTTCAGGAAGTCTTAGGGATGGAAAGTATCTTAGCTCAAGGACCTTGGTAAAAAATAAGAGAGACTGGAGGTACTGGGAGACCTAGGGATCGAAAGTGAAAATGGCTAGGGGGATTTAGAGGGACCTATCTAAACAGGAGAAGGCTAATGGGACTTTTCTGAGACCAGGAAGCTAAAAGAGGGTGGTGTATACAGGAAGTGATATGGGTTCCAGGAAGGAAGGATTAGGGAGGCTGGAATTTGGAGGAGCCTTCTTTCCTTCTTAAACCCTTTCTTTCCATCATACCCCCAGCCTCATGCCACATCTTGGCTCGGGGAGCTTGGTAGGGCTAAAGGAAACTGAGAAAGGCTAAAGAAATTTTATGAAGTATGATGGTGTCCAGAAAGCCCAGAAAGGAGAATACTGACCAAGCTGAGGACCTACTGGGAGATTTGTCTAGGTCAAAGAGTGCTGGTCTGAAATTAATCATTTGGTAGAGGTAGACAAAGTTAGGGGAGGCTAGGGGATTGTAATGGGAATGCAAATTTGGAAGATCTTCCCTGCCCCTAGGTTAAAGTGCACCTGGAGCCTGGGGTGGGAGGCTTGTTTTTCAGTAGATACTTTTTGATTGGCCAGTGGGTCCAAAAGGTTGTTACATTCTCTGAGCCAGGAGAAGGCTATATAAGCCCTGATGTGTAGCTTTGTTTTGGGACTCACTTTGAGAAGTGTTCTGTGATTTGATCTGAATTCTGGGAAGCCGTTGTTGAGAATCCCCCGGCTTTGAAAAACCCAGATGTGGAAACCCAGATGTTGACTGGGTATGGATGTAATGGTTGGACAGTTTGGAAATCTGTCTACTTGATCTGTTTCTGTCTTGATAATTCTGCCTGTATGCTTTGAAGTTCGGGGTGCTGACCTTTTTCCCCTGAACAAGGTAAACAATATATGTCTGACTGATTAAAGTAAGCTTGTTAACCCATTTTGAGTTGCTTTCCTTTAACAAAGCAGATCCAAGAACCTGTGGTAGCTGCAAACCCTGAGGACGCTTGGGGTGCTTGCTGCTACAGGGATGCCAGAGAAGGCTTGAGGAGGCTAAGGCTGGGGGCCCTGTTAGTACTGTGGGGCAGCCCATTGGAAAAGGTTATAGGAAGAGGTCTGGAAGGGTTTAGGGAGGCTGATATTACTACTACTACAATGAATAATAATAATAATTATGCTTCAGATTGTATAGTGCTTTACTATGTAAATGTACTTTACTACAGTGTTTTACATAAGCTATCTCATTTCATTTATTATCCTCATTTTACAGATGAGGAAACTGAGGCCTATCTACACAAGATAAGTTGGGGATGGTCTGAGTTCTAGGAGCACAGTGAAGAGTTACTGTGTAATGACAAATGTAGGGTTGGATTTGTTAGCTGTTTCAAGCTAACAAAGGCTGGAGGGCCCTTAAGGGTTTACTGAGATGGATAAGGTTTACAGTGCCCTTATGGGCTGGCTAAAGCTAGAGAATGGGCATGAGCTTGGGAAGCTTGAAGTTAAAAAAAGCTGGAAGATTCTGGGGGAATCCCTAGGAAATAAGGAAGCTAACAAGGGCTAGCAGAATCAGGTGGGAGAAGACTAGCAATGGTAAAGGGGTCTGAGGTAGGGTTTAAAGGAAATCAAAGATTAGGAGTCCTCCTCAGGGAGGGCTAAGGGAATGGCAAGAGGCAGGTCTGGTCTGAGGGCAGGTCTTGGTTAAGCCTGAATGAGGGAGACTGAGAAAGGCTAGAGTGAAAGGGAATGGGGGAGGA
>NW_027187352.1:4534086-4563038 GCF_028583685.1 Petaurus breviceps papuanus
GAAGGGAGCACAGGGCACACGACTTGAGAGGCAGAAAGTCTCGGGTTTAAATCCTTAAACACTAGTTAGGAGTCTGACCCTAGGCAAGTCACTTACCCTAAACTTCAGTATCCTCATCTATAAATAAAGCGTTGAATTTGATGCCTTTTAATGACCCTTCCAGTTCTAAACCTACTTACGATCCTAAGAATAATGTGAAATAAGCTTAGAGATGTGGTCTGGAGTGAGATATAATGAGAAGCTGAGGAGCTCATCTTTTATCCTATAGAGGTAAGCAGGAGCTACTATAGGTTCCTGAGCTGGAATGGCATACTAATTAATTCTAACAACAATGAAGGAGTAGAATATACATACAAATACATACATAGAGCACTTTAGAGTTTGCAAAGCACCTGATAAATATTATCTTATTATATCCTGACAATAACCCTGGGAGGCAGATATCATCATCATCATTATTCCCATTTTACAGATGACTAAACTGAGTCACTAAGAGGAAAAGTTACCTGTCCAAGGTCACACAGCTAGTAAATGTCTGAGGACAGATTTGAACCCAGATTTTCCAGACTCCGGGTCTTGTACTCTATCCACTGTGCTATCTAACTGGTTAGGTATGGCCAAATATGTGCTTTAGACAGATAATTTTGGCAGCTGCGTGAAAGGTGCACTGGGGAAAGAAAAGGCAGGAAGTCAGGAATCTAATTAAAAAGCTGCTGTAATAATACAAGCAAGAAGGGGCAGTTAGGTGGCATAGTGGATATAGCCCTGGCCCTGGAGTCAGCCTCAGACACTTACTGGTTGTGTGACCTTGGGCAAGTCACTTAACCCCTACTGCCTCCAAAATAAAAATGAAAAAATAATAATAATCCAAACAAGAGGAGATGAAGGCCAGCATGAGGGTGTTGGCCATGTGAGTGGGAAGAAAGAGAAAGACTCAAAAGATGTTGTAGTGGTAAGATGAACCAAAACTGGAAACAGAATCTTCTCAGACACACTTGGGCCAGGACGAGCAAACGCCCAACCACATGCATCACACTAACATGCACACTTACATGCATCCAACCCCTCCCCCAACACACACATGTATAAGCATGCGTGTACAACATACCCATATGGAGGTGGCATACTGCCAAGGACATGGGATCTGGAGTCAGAAGGCGGGTTTCAAATCCCAGCTCTTCCAGATACAAGCTGTGTGAAGCTGGGCAAGCCACTTTCCCTCTCGGGGCCTCAGTTTCCTCCTCTGTAAAATGACAGGGTTGCACTAGATGCTACTGCACCTTACACAAACAAGGCGACCTCGAAAATGCTTGTTAAATAGAGCTGAATCTCAGCAGTCTCGGAATTCACAAGGGAAGAACAAGGGAAGAAACCTGGGTCCAGAGTTCTGGGTTTGAGTCTGACCCTGCCACTTTGCTGAAATAGAGCATTCCCCTTTTCCTCCCTGGGCTGCAGGTTCCCTAACCATAAATTGAGGGGTTGAAAGAGATAATCTCTAAAGTTCATTTCCAGCTCTAAATTCTATGGAATCATTCCTATGCATAAGCACATATTGCCTTTAGCAGAGAGCTGGATCTGAAGTAAGGAAAACCTAGGTACATACTGGCTATATGACCCTGGATAAGCCCCTTACCTTCTCTTGGCCCCAGTTTCTTCATTTGCCAAATGAGGTGACTGGACTACATGGTCCAAGTCCCTTCTGAGTCTGACATTCTCAGAATGTAAGGATCAACAAAGGACGGAATGATTACCATCGATTACCATACAAATGAGGCTTGCTCTCCATCAACCATAATGATTCACTTATATAACACTATACACATTGCAGAGCCGATGCCAATCTGCTATGTTAGGTTTCCTCACCAGCATATCCTTACACTAGTGAAACTGCAGGCTCAATACACACCAAAAAGCACATATATACACATACATACACACGTATGTTCACTCACAATACACACATGTACATATAGGTACCTTCTCGATATACAAAGGTGTACATGTCACCGACACATGAGAACAAAGTTGGGCAGGGGTATCAGGAGTTCTCTATGTAAGAGATAAAATATAGCCCCTCCCCCCAGAATAATCTAGGTATTTCCATTTCTACATAAATATTTATTAATATCCTGTTTGGGGTGTGAAGATGCCCCAGCAGGGCAGGCTGGTGAGATTGTCACTAAAAGTGAAAAACAAATAAAGAACATGTGATTCCCTTAGGAGACAGCTCCAGGCTGGCTCTGGGCCAGTGAGGGGCTTCAGGCAGCTGCCAAAGGCAGAAGGCTAGACTCTACATTAACCAGCCTTCTGCTTAGGAGGAAGCCAGAGATCCTGTCTGGTGTGCTCTCTATTGAAAAGAGGCATCAAAGAGTCTGGAATAGGAAGAGTCCAGGGCTGGAGTTAGGAGATCTGGGCGAGAAGCCCTCTGGGACTTCACAGGTATCTGGGACAACCGCATTTCCAGATTCCTTCCCAGCTTTGATATTCTGTGATTATAAGAGTCAACAGTGAATGAATAGATTACCATCACAGTGAAGCTCCCTTTCTATATTCATACTGCAGTCTCTAGTGTAGGCCCCCCCGAACCTTCCCTGCTGAGGCTGGGAAATGGGGCTTAGGGTCCCCTTACTATCTGACCCAATAACGGAGACAAATGTGGCACAGGATGGAGAGAGAACCCTAGCCTTGAAGCCAGGATGATTCAGGGTAAAACCCAACCTCTGGCATTTAGTAGCTAGGTGACTTTGAGTAAGTCACTTAGCAGCCAAACAAACCTGCCCAGAGAAAATTGTAGAAAAGATTCTACACCAGGGCGTGGGGGTGGGAGGTGACCTTTAAGACCTCTAGGATTCTATTATTCTAAGGCTTCTGGATCCAATTTTCTAAAGTTCTATGAATCTGTTGTTATTCTGTTGTTTTTCAGCTGTGACCCCATTTGGGGTTTTCTTGGCAAAGATGCTAGAGTGGTTTGCCATTTCCTTTTCCAACTCATTTTACACATGAGGAAACTGAGGCAAACAGGGTTAAATAACTTGTCCAGAGTCACACAAGTGTCTGAGGCCAGATCTGAACTCAGGAAGATGAATCTTCCTGACTCCAGACCCAGCATTCTACTCTTCTATAATTCTAGAGAATTCTATAGTTCAATTTCTATAGTTTTGAGATTCACAGATTTTAGAGATAGTTAGTCTAACACACACACCCCTTTTTGCAGAAGAGGAAACCATAGCTTAGAAGGGTCACCTGGGGAATTGGCAGCAGAGCGAGAACTAGAAACTAGGAGTCCTATAAATGTGTAAGAGCAGTGCTCTTCCCAAGAAAGCTGCCATGTCAGACCCCAACCCCACTAAAAAATAGGGCAGACAGATGGACCAAGGGTAGAAGAGAGCCACCCCACTGCTACCCCAGGATCCCTTGGTCACTCCAGACCATGACTACAGGCTCTGACACCCCTGGGCTTCCAGGCTCTTTCTCTACACAGGGACTTGTTGCCCTAGATTCTGACCTAGTTCTCCAGTAGGGAGAGAATAGTGAAGGCATCCGAAGGAGGTGGTAGCTTTGGAAACACTGCCTGGAACAAACAGGGATTGGTGTTAACCCCCTAGGGTGCCCCACTTTGGGAGAGGGGTGAGACCTGACCTGTTTTCTCTTTGCCAGAGAAAGGAAGGGGAGAAGGGAGGAGGAAGGGAGTGGCAATGGATGGAGACCTTAGCTTCATAGCCTGTGACCCCTGGTCAGGTGGTCACTTGATGTCATTTGACAAATGCCATCCATCTCTGAACCTCAGTACCTTCTTCTGTAAAATGGGCATTTTGAATTCAATTCAGTTCAACACTCACTCATTAAATGCCAGCTATGTATATGGTACTGAGGATAGAGAGTTGGAAAGTCACACAGTTCCTAGACCTAAGGAGGGGACCACTTTATATTCCAATAGGGAAAAAAATGACACATACACAGATAAGTATGATACCAGGTACAGTCATAGACTTAGGAGGCTGGAAGGGACCTCAGAGGTCTAACCCCTTCAGTTTACAGATGAGGAAACGGAGACAGACAGCAGGAGAGTGAATTGTCCAGGGTCACGCAGGTAGGAAATGGCGTCTGACTCCAGAGGCACTCTCCACTGCAACATGCTATGGAATCTGATGAGAGTAAAGTAGAGATCCAGGGAAATCCGAGTAGGAGAGAATCCTTTCACTCAGGAGATCAATAAGGGAAGGATTCATCTAACAACAACAACAATAACGAACATTTACATGGAGTGTTATAGTTTGCAAAACTTTACATGTGTCATCTCATTGGATCCTGACATCAATCCTGGGAGGTAGGTGCTATGACTATGCCATTTTACAGATGCTGAATCTAAGGTTAAGAGAAATTATGTGGCCTGCCCAGGACTGTACAGCCAGTAGGTTTCTGAGGCAGGATTCGAACTCAGTTCTTCCTGACTCCAAGTCTAGTGCTCTGTGTCCTGCACTAACAAGGTACCAGTTCCCGGCCAACAAGTGTAGGGAGTGGCATCTGAACGAAGGCTAGAAGAAAGGTATCCTTAACAGCAGAGAGAAAAGAGAAATCCATCTCAGGCGGGGAGAACAGAGACCCCAGAGGATTAGTGAAAACAATATAGGGCAGAAAGTAACTCACTAGGACTCAGAATGCTGAGGACCTCAAGAAGTCTTCTGAGATGAGCTTGGGAAGGTATGCTGGATGCAGACTGTGAAAAACCTTGAATGCCAGCGTCAGGAGTTAAAGCTTCACTGCGTTAGCAATGGGGAGGCCATTGACAGATTCTGAGAAGGGGAAGAGCCTAATAAGGTCATGGATGGCCCAGCAATGGAGGTCTCGAAGCTCAGATTGGAGAGAGCCCCTGCTGGGGAGATTCCAAGAGGAGAGTCCAAGAGATTCCTGCACTGACTGGTCCTGTCTAGCTCTGAGATTCTCTGATTCTTTGAATTCCTGCCCTAGCTAGCGGGATGATCACAAGACCCGAGGGAGGAAAAGAGCTCTGATAACCACCATAAAGCTCTATAGGAATGTGGGATAGTTCCTATACTGAGGCAACTCTATCACTAGAAGTGTTTGGGCAGATATTATAGGCAGCTAGGTGGCAACAATGGACCCAGTCAGGGAGACCTGCGTTCAAATCCGGCCTCAGACACTTGTTAGCTAGCAAGACCCATACAAAGTCACTATAACCTCTGACTGCCTCAGTTTCCCCAACTGTAAAATGAAGATAATAATAGCATCCATGGGTCACCTTCCAGGGTTGTTGTGAGGATCAACTGGGATATTTGTAAAGCACTCTGTAAAACTTAAAATGATATGCAAATGTTAGTAAGTATCTCTGCTCCCTCTGCCTGATCTAGGAAGCTGTAAGCGGCCCCTGTTCAGAGTTGCCAGAGTCTATGTGTTCTACCCTAAGTGGGGCTTCTAATCTACCTTCTGTTTTCATCTCTAATATCCCATAATGCTATGGCAGGAAGGGATCTCAAGAAGCCAACTCCCCAGCACGTCTCTCAAGGGCCTCCAAAATATGGCTCCACCACCATTCCAACTCTGTTGCTGACTTCTTCGAACCTCAGTTTCCCCATCTGTAAAATAGGGACAACAATCCTCCTGCAAACCTACCCCATAGGACTGTAGTGAGAAAGATGCTTTGTAGATCTCACACTGACAAGGGATGCTGTCATATCACTCCCCACAACCCTTCATGGTCTCTGTTCCTGACCAAATGGATAACTCATTGGATTTCCACTGCGCATCTGGCCCTTTCCACTTCCCAGACCAGGGTAGGTGTTTCCCACACCTGCAATTCGTTACTTTCCCACCACCACACCCAATCTCTGACCAATTACAGGGTCTAGAGCAAGAAGCAACCCTGGGGATCCCCAAGTATAATTCCCATATTTTATAGAGGAAAAAGCCAAGACCCAGAGAGAAGAGGTGATTTATACAAGGTCACCAAGCTAGTAGCAAAGGCAAGATCTGCATTGAGGTTCTCTAGTCTCAAATTTGCTGACTCGCTACCCATCAAGGCCCAGGTTAGGGGCTACTTCTCTTCCACGAAGCCTTCCTTGAAGCCTCCAGCCAGTCTCTACCTCTTCCTATCCTTGAGAGGGTATATTCCTTATCCTGAAATTTCCCTACGAACATGTCACTTCTCCCCCTTAACAACCCAGTCATTTCACAATCATTTATTATGTACTTTCTGTATGCCAGGAGAGGGGATAATCACTGAGGATGCAAACAAACCAAGTTAAAAGACGGTCCCTCGGTCCAATGGGGGGAGAAAACATGCAAGCAACCATGTACAAAGAAAGCAACACACAGGTGTCAGTATGAACAGCAAGAGGAATAGGCTTCTGGCAGAAGGTCAGGACTTGGAGGGAGCCATATTGCTAAAGCATTTTAAAGTCTTCAAATACTTTTCTCACAACATTTCCAGAAGGTGGGCAGCATGCATATAATCATCTCCATTTTACAAGAACGATTTAAAAAACTATTAATTTCTATAGTGTTTTAAAGGTTTTCAAAGAGCTTTACAGATACTATCACAGTTGAGCCTCACAATAACTCTGGGAGATGGGTGCTGTTAGTATATTATTGTATTGCCCCCATTTTATAGATATGGAAACTGAGGCAGACAGAAGTGAAGTGACTTGACCAAGGCCACATAGCCAGTAAATGTCTGAGGCTGGATTTCAACATAGGTCTTCCTGACTCCAAAGTCCAGCGTTCTCTCCATTGAGGCACTAAGACACCATGCAACTAAGGAACCCTGGCATTAGCCCCAACCTGAAATCTTCTGAATTCAAGTATGGTGCCCAGCCTGCCTGCTGCTGGCGTCCACCACTGGGATAGAATTTTCCTGAGGACAAACACCATGAAGTTTTTGGTATCTACCACCCTGAACATAGGGACTGGCACAGAGCAGAAGTTCAGTAAACATCTGTTGAAGGTATTTTTGCTCACATCTTTTCCTCACAGTGTCTGAAAATTTCAGAATTAGAAGGGACTTCACCTTGACCAACCCCTGTCTGAGCAGGAACGCCCACTAAGATCTTCCTATGACCTTGCCTCTGCTTGAATTCCAGCAAAGAGAACCCATGACCTCCTGAGGTGAATCATTCATTCCACATCAAGACAGCTCTCTGATGGGCAGAAAGCTTTTCTTCACATCAAGCCTAAATCGGCTCTCAGTGGCTTAGCCCACTGCTCTCTGGGGCCAGGCTGGGCAGCACTAACTGTCCTCTCTGGGACAACCTGTAAGACTTGAATACAACACCCATGCCCCACCCCAGCCCATCCCCTCTAACCATCCCCAGTGTCTTCATCCAATCCTATGATTCTGCACAGGACTCTATGGCATATATCTAGATGTAGGTTAACTGCATGAGTTTGAGTATTGTAGGGTAGCGGTTACAGAGCACAGAAGATAAGAGCACCAAGCCTGGAGTCAGGAAGACTCATCTTTCTAAGTTGAACTCTGGCCTCAGACACTTACTGTGTGTGACCCGGGGCAAGTCACTTAACCCTGTTTGCCTCAGTTTCCTCATCTGTAAAATGAAGGAAATGGCAAACCACTCCAGTAACTTTGCCAAAATACCCCAAATGGAGTCATTAAGAGTCAGACATGACTAAACAACTAAAAAGTACTCCAAAAATATTAGCTATATCATTACTCTAATCCAGAGGGGAAAATATCTTTCTCTTCAAATGAAAACTTTTTTTAAAAATCCCTAATCCAAGCCCCCATCATAGCATCTAACTTCTTGCTTAGGCAGAAAGTTCTTTAGGCCTAATCTGGGCTCTGGCTGTAGACATGGCCAAAGGCCGCCACCAAAATTTAGCTTTGCGCAAGTCCCTGACGATTAAATAACTGAGACCAGGGGAATTCCTCAAGCAAATGCAATGGAGAAAGTATGGATTCTGGTGCATGCTGGGGGTCGAGGAACATCCCAGATTGACTGAAGTGGAGGGAGAGCATTCAGGGGAAGAATCAGTTAGGTCACAGTGGGAAGGGCCTTGAACACCAGACTGGAGGCAATGAGGTTTTTGAGGAGGGCAAAAACATCACTGCCTTCGTCATAGTCATTCCCATCGTCAGGACAGTCATAATCGCTCACATTTACGCAGGGCTTTAGGGTTTACAATAAGGTGCTTTCCTTGCAGCACTCCTGGAAGAATGGTACAGAATCAAAGAAACCTAAAGGGGTCAGATCAAGACAGAGCTGAAAGGGACCTTGGAGCACAGTGTAAGAAAGCTGGGAGGGACCTTAGAATACAGAATATCAGGGGTGAACTGAGCCTTAGAACAGGGAGTGTCAGGGGTGAACAGAGAATGTCAGAGCTAGGAAAATCTTTGGAGCATAGAATATCAGAGCTGGAAGGACTTGAGAGTCTAGAAAATCAATCAATGAATAAGCAAAATTATTAAGCTCCTCCTACATGTAGACCCTGGAGATAAATACAAAAAATGAAACACTATAATGCCAGACCTGTGAGGGTCCTTAGTACATAGAAAGTCTGGTCTAAAGGGGATCTTTTTGACAGGACCAGACAACGGAAGTGGTCAAGGGTCACATGGCTAGCTATTGGAAAATCGATGTGGGTGGTATTTTGCAGAAAAAGTACCAGAGGCAGCAGAGATCTGGGTTTGAACAGAATTGTGTAGCCATGGACAAATCATTTAGATCACCCTGGTGCAGCCTCAGTTTCCTCATCTGTAAAGCAAAGGAGAGGGACTAAAATGATCTCTGTAGTACCTTCTAGTTCGAAATCTATGAATTTGTTATCTATGACAAGATGCCTTGTCTCCTGATTCCCAGTCCCCAAAATCACCCTCCAGGTGAGAGGTTCTTCTATGAGATTGAGGGGTGGAGATTAAGGAGGAAATCTAATTGCCTCTTGAATAATAACGAAACTATATTGAAAAGTTTATATTTCATAATGAAAAATTAAATTAAAATATAATAATAATAATGAAGCCTACCCAACAACCTTAGTCCCTATATAACTAAGAGATGTTTCCAATGCATGACCCCATTTTTAAAGGGTCAAAGCTTCCACTGGATCTTGCAAACTGTGGAAAAGGGGCTCCACTTCAAGGCCAGCTTTCTCGATTTAGATGGTCCCTGAGGCATCTAAGACTAAGAACAATTTGTCAATCCCTCCTTCTCACTCTTTCCCCATTCATTCATTCAATTACTTCTCTGGCCAAACTTACCACAAGCCACGATCCATATTTCTGAAGATTTTCGGGGGCTAATGAGGAAAGAGAAAGCCTAGGGGGAGTAGAAGGAGTAAGCAGAAAGAGAAGAGTTGGATTTCTTAAAGAAACCTTTTCTTTTTTCTGGCAACGTACAAAACCTTGAGGCTCCCAGAGTCAAAAGGCCTTATAAAATTTTTACTTTGTGGGTTGGCGGCCAAGTTACAAATGCAAATTCATCTTGCAGGCCAGGCCTGGATGATCCCCATCCCACAAAAGGAGACAAGGAACATTACTTCTTCCCAACCCAGAATTCTTCATTTCCCTGCAGAGTCCATGGTTTTAGGAGGTCACCGGGGCTGGTTCCCCCACCACCAGGAAGAATTCCACACTCTCAGAGATAGAAGGGGCCTTAAGGGTCATCTAGCCCAACCTGCACCTCTGTTTCCAGACTTCTTGGACATTACTCTCTTCCTCATATTCTGCAATCCAGGCATACTGGCCTTCTGCTGACTGCTCTGTCCACGTGTCCCTGTCTCCCACCTGTCCCCCATGCCAAGAATGCAATCCCTCCTCACCTCCCTCTCTGAATCCCTGCTTTCCCTCAAGACTCAACTGAAGTGCAACCTTCTACATGAAGCTGCCAGAACCTTCTCTCCACTAACAATCTTGAATTCATATTGTATATATTCTCTCTATATGCTTATATATCTAAGCATACACATACATATGTATAGACTTATAAATATATCTTCACCCTAGAATGGCTTACCTCTCCTATAGCCTGCTCAGCCTGAAATATCCTTCTGGAAGCTCCCACTTCTCCCCCTGACAAGCTCCCTCTGGAGCCTCCATTTTGTGGAAGGGCCCAGGCCAGTCTGCCTTCATTCTAGTCTCAACCCTGCTTCTCCCTTTCTGGCCTTCAAACCATGGACCCCCATCCCCAATGCCTTTACCCTGCAGCCGACCCTTTCAGCTTCCTTTGGTGTGTTGTCTTTTCCCCACTAGAGTGTCAGCTTCTACTAGGGCAGGGGCCTTCTCTCTTTTTGCTTGTATTATATCACCAACACTGTAGTAAGTCCTTAATAAATGTTTGTTTCCTCCATTCCATCCACATACCTATTGTTTTCCCCATCAAAATGGAAGTTCTCTGGGGGCAGGGACTGTCTTTTTATTCCCGGTGCTTGGCACAGTACCTAGCCTTTAACAAGTGTTTGTTAATTGATTAACTGATTGAGGCCTTTCCTGATTCCCCTATTAGTGCCTTCCCCACCAAAATCACCTTGTGTCTACTTTGTATATATCTGCATGAACATGTTGTTTCTGTCTGTAGAATGTAAACTTTTTTTTTTTTGCTTTTTTGGAGGGCAATTGGGGTTATGTAAAGGATGTAAACTTCTTGAGATAAAGGATTGTTTCACTTCTTTTTAACCTTAGCATTACGCACAGGGCCTGGTACACAGCAGGGGCTTACTAAAGGCTTACTGAGTGACCACACCCCTCTCTGATGCAGCACATTTCTATTCATACCCCACCCCCACATGCAGCCCTAGCACCTAGGTTCTCTGGTGGGACTGTGTTCATTTGCACGGGATGATCTGATATTTGGGGAAAGCCCCAGGCACACAAAGCACAGTAGAACTTGCTATGTTCTATGAGACCAAGGTCTTCCACCAATTCATATCAGAAAACATAGCCTTCTAGGGGCCAGGCACTGTGCCAAGCACTCAGGTGTCCCAGTTTCTCTCTGGTCCCAGGCTTTTCTCTCGGCACCACTGGGGCTACCTCTTCTGCTTTATGCTCAGTCTCCTTCTCAAATGTGGGGGTTCCCTGAGGGTAAAGGGTATGTCTCCCCTTAGGCTGATTCAGAAGAAAAGGAAACCCTCTGATTTCTCAGGTCTGGTTTTCTTGGGTCCATAAGCATCTATAAAACACCTGCTATGGGCCAGGCACGGTGGGTGCTAAGCACGTTACAAATGTTATCTTATTTGAGCTCACGACAACCCTGTGAGGAAGATGCTCTCATCATCCCCATTTTACACAGGAGACTGTACCACCTCTAGAATCACACCTCTAGAATGTCACCTCTGGAGACATTCAGGAACTGGGAATAATTCACCTCAGGAAGAGAAGGCTCAGACGAGAACACTTAAGGGCTGTCATGGAAAGGAGGGATTACATCTACTCCTTTGGCCCAAGTGGGCGGAACCAGGAACAATGGGTGGCAGAGACTAGTGTGGCCTTGCCTTTCTAACAATTAGAGCGGTCCCAGAGTGGAAAGGGGTGCCGGGCTGCCCTTCCTCCCAGCTCTGAGCCTTGTGTAGTGGTGGGGATTCCCTCCCAGCACCAGCTGGGCTAGAAGGCCACTGAAGCAGCTTCCAACTCTCAGATTCTGTGTGATCTGCTGTTTCTCTGCTTTAGTGCCCACTTCCTTTCCTGGAGTTTTCTATGCATGGGACCTTCCTTGCCCCAAACAATGTCTTGAATTGGCTCCCCATTGCCTCAGACAAGAGAGGTAGGGAGCCAATCACATGTTCCTGAGTGACACACACACCTCCCTCCCCAGAGGACACCTAGTCCTCTTCAGCATCCCTAGGCGCCCAGATGCCTGGAGCACCACTGATACCTAGAACGGAGAGGTCAGTGGATCAATGAACTGTATCAAGGGACAACTTCCTGAAGGACCTAAATAGACTCCTTCCTCCCATAGATACATGAAGATACCATTCCTACACATATACAAGGCTCAGATTCTATGTATCCTGTCTGACTGTGATCCAAAGATATCCTTACTCTCCTTCTTTTCAAGGCAATAAGGTAGCAAAGTGGATAGAGTGCCTAGTCTGAAGTCATCAGGAAGACTCATCTCTGTGAGGTCAAATCCAGCCTCAGACACTTACTAGCTGTGTGACCCTGGGCAAGTCACTTTATCCTGTTTGCCTCAGTTTCCTCATCTGTAAAATGAGCTGGAGAAGGAAATGGCAAACCACTCCAATGTCTTTACCAAAAAAATCCCAAAAGGGGTCATAAAGAGTCAGACACAACTTAAAAACGGCTGAACTGAACTCTTCCTTGTGTGTTTGCCTGTCTCCAGTTAAGCTAGTGTTCCTTTCAATATTAATAGCTTACACTTTGCAATATGGGCTGTCTGATCCTTTTCCAAGATCCCCTTTAAAATCTAGGAAGATTTTAAGGATGAATGCAGCATGCCTACAATATCAACATCAGCCTTGGGTACACGGAGTCACTAGGGAGGCAGTCACATCAACCCTGACTCACATCCTCCTGGAAGGATAGAGTACCAGGCTCCCTCACCTGGTCATGACCCCCCTCCCATAGCTTATAAGAGGCTAATGCTAAGTGTCACACCTGATACCTTTCCTGCTGCCTGGGAGGAAGGCTTGGAGGTGAGGCCCTGCCCGAGGGCAGAGCAGAGTCTATCCTTTCCTGGGCATCTTTTAAGGGAGAAGGAAAGAGGCCAAAAGGATGAAGAAAGAAGAGACGTCTCTGAGGGGACATGCCAGCTGCCTTTGATTATTTGCAAAGCTGTCATGTGGAAGATCAGGGTCACAAAGAGTCGGACATGACTGAACAACATGTGTGAGAGAGATCAGACTTGTTCAAACTGGCCCCAGAGACCAGAACCAGGAGCAGTGGGAGTAAGCTGTCATGAGGCCTGATAGAAGGAAACACATCCCAACTGTCCAAAAGCAGACTGGCTGCCTTAGGGGGTAGCGGGATCTCTTCCTTCCCCAGTCTTCAAGGAAAGAACAGCTGAGTGACCACTTGCCAGGCAGGCTATAGAAGGGGTTTGTTTGTTTTTGTTTTTTTAATGTGGCCAATGTGGGAATTTGCTTTGCTCAACTATGAGAACTTGTTCCAAGGGCTTTGTTTTTCTTTGTCGCCACCCCACTGCCAATCTGGGGAAAGGGGAAATTAGGAGAAAAATATTTTTGGTTAACAGGAAAAAAAATTAACTTAATTTCTTTTTTTTTAAAGAGGGAATTGATCCTAGCTCTAGAGACCCCAGAGGCCTTCCACGTATTCTATCTACCCTTCCCTCCCTGAGGCCTAGATCCTACACAGCCTGCCTACACAGTCCAGCCGTATCCTGGTCATGCTAGGCTCCTTTCTCATGCCCTTTGAGGGTCTCCAGTAGAGCCACACAACCTCCCAAGTAAGTACTTGGCCCTCCCTCATTTCAGAGCTGAAGAGGCTAAGAACCGTGAAGACCAAGGTCTCATTCACTTTGGCCCCATGGACCCTCTGAACAGCTACTCTCCCAAGGCCCCACCAGATCTGAGGATCTAGGGTGATGCTCAGAGTTCCCACCAGATCTGAGGATCTAGGGTGATGCTCAGAGTTCCCAAGATGATGATGCTTGGACACCATGGCTCAGACTCAACGATCCAGATTCTTCTAAGAAGCTCAATCTCAGTCCCTAAAATGTTGGTAAAGGGAGTTTGTAAAAAGAGACCCAGGACCACATCCTGCACCAGGCTCATCTCTGTGGCTTTCCAGTCCCCATTCCAGGCAGCTCCTGTTAAATGCATCCTCTGCTAAAACTGGCCCTGCTGAGCTGCTATAATCCAGCACTGATCCACAAAGTGCTTTGTTATCCTTTTTATGAGTACTCCTGATTAGAGGTAGGGTGGGGTGAGGTGTAAGATATCAAAGGATCATAGATTTAGAACCATAAAGGGCCTTCGTGGCCATCTCATCCAAACCCCTCCTTTTATAGACGAGGATACTGAGGCCAAGACAAGTTAAGTAGCTTGTCACTAGATAGGGTCTGAGGCAGGATTTGAACTCAGATATGGAATTCAGTACTCTGTTCCACCTAGCTGCCATGGTATATGCCAGGGCTTGGGAGGAGCCAATGACCCTGTGACATACAGCAAGACAACCTCTAGAAAGGAGTTCTTAAGCTTTTTTTTATCACAGGCCCTTTTGTCAGTTTGATGAAATCTATGTACCCCTTCTCAGAATCTTATTTTAAAATACATAAAATAAAATACATAGGATTATTAGTTGTTGAGTCGATTAGTTGTGACCAACTTTTCTTGACCCCATTTGGGATTTTCACTGGAGTGGTTTGCCATTTCCTCCTCCAGTTCATTTTACAGGGGAGAAAACTGATAACAACAAGGGTGAAGTGATTTGCCCAGGGTCACACAGTTAGTAAATGTCTGGGGCTAGATTTGAATTCAGGTCTTCTTGACTCCAGGCCAGATTCTCTATTCACTGTGCCAGTTAGCTGAACATGGGATTATATTACATGAGATTATAAAGGAAACCAATTATACTGAAACCCAGTAACCAGAATGCTGCCTTTTTTTTTTTTTAAAGTTCACAGGATAGGAACCCATTCTCAGAGCCTGAATTTTCCATTTGAGGCTAAGATCCAAGTTGACCCTTGGAAGCAGAAAGAACATGATTTCCCCAAAGCCCTGGGCTATGTTTGCTACACAGGCATGAAGAAGTTCTGAGCTGCATTTTCTGTCCATCTTTTAAAGCCCAAATCAAGTGCCCCGCCCCCCCGGGAGATTTCATCAGGCCCTCCAGCTTGGTCATGACCTTCCCTGCCTACCTCCACTATCTCATATGTCATATTTCATATGTTATGTATCTCATCCTTCCTATAATAATAAAACATTCCCAGCTTTTTAAAGCACTTTAAACATACAATCTTCGTTTGACCTTCACAATAACCTTGTGAGATAGTCCCATTCTACAAATGGCAGAACAGATGCAGGTTTGTAAATGACTTGTCCAAGGACACAGAGATTTGAACTCACATCTCTATCTACTATGCCATAATGTCCCCACTAGATGATGAGTTCCCTATCTTCCTCCCAACTTCTCCCTAAATGATTGCTTAGTTGAAATAAAATTTAACCAGTTGAAGGGATGCTTAGCTCTACATCTCCAGCAGCAAGCTCTCCCTACCCTAGCTCCAGTTCTGCTGTGGCAACTATCAGACACATTTCACCTAGGCATCCTACCCAAACCTCAAACTCACAAGCCCAAAACCAAATTCATCTTCTCTTCTAAACCGAATTCATCTTCTCCATCTTTTCCTCCAAACCGAATTCATCTTCTCCTCCAAACTGGTCCCCCCTCCCCCCCAGCTTCCCTATCTCTGCTGATGGCTCCAGCATCTTCTTAATTCCCAGGGCCTGAACCTCAGAGTCAGCTTTGACTTTTCCCTTGGCCTCATCCCCCATATCTCAGCCAAGGTCTATTGATTCTATCTTTTAAAGAATGTTCCCATCTAGACTCCACTCACAATGTCCACACTAGCAGAACTTTATTCTCTCCCACCAGGACTCTGCTAACTTGACAATCTCCTCCTTCCCTAATCTAGCTGCCGAGAGTCATCCTTGGTCAAATTTTGAAGTAGACTGACAGAGAGACAAAAGACCTAAACTAGCAAGCAGGTATCCCCAACCCTAGGCCCCAATCTGCCATGACCTAGGAGCATCCTTTCCCATTTACAGCCCTCAATTTTCTTTTCTGTAAAATAGAAGAGTCAGAGTAGGTTAGGAGCTCTTCACTTTGGGGTCTATAAATTCATTTTTGCTTACATTTTTAATATAGTCTGATAAAAGTATTTCAACACAATTATTTTCCTTTGTAATCCCACATATTTTATTTAGTACATTTAAAAATGTTATTCTGAGAGAGGATCCACAGGGCTCCCCAGACTGGCAGAGAAAGGTTAAGAATCCCTAGCCTGTATAATCTCTAAGGTCCCTTATAAATCAAAGGGGCTATCAGGCTTGAAAGCTCTTTTTGCAAAGGGGAATCACAAAATGACCTTTAGATGGTGCTTCTATAGTTTACAAAGGACCTCACATTTTTTGGTCCTAACAGCAACAATATGAGGGCGGTAGTTGCCTGTGAGTAAGGAGTCTGGAGATCAGAGAGTGTGTCAGACAGTAATAATATCCTATATCTCTATAGCCCTTTCAGGTTTTACAAAGTGCTTTTCCCACAATAAACCTGTGAAGGAGGCAGTACCAGGAGGATTATTATCCTCATTTCGGAGAAGAACAAATTGAAATGCAGAAAGTTCAGCTTGCTCGGCTGAGAGAACCAACATTCACACTCTGGCCTCTGGGCTCCAAGGTCAGGGCGCTTAGCACAGAACATATTGACCAGGTGATCGGTGGCACTTTCCAAACAAAGCATGGCAGAGTATACAAGAGTGGAAAGAGAATCCAACTTGAAGTCTGATGGTATGGGTTCAAATCCTGCCTCTGGTTACCTGTGTAACCTGGGCCCAGTGAAGTAAGCTCACTTCTCTAGGCCTCCCCATTTCTAGCATCTCACAGATGCAGGAGCTGGACTCAAGTCCCCATCCCTCTCTAAATACAGGATTTTATGATTTCCAGAGAAAACAGAGATGAAGAGAAGCTTTGCATCCGACCCTGGAGGGAAAGCAGTTCTATCACCTGAAACACAGCCAGAAGGAAAACAAGCAGCAGGTCTCCTTCAAGTGAGGCCGTCCCCCCAGGGAGCTGCAGGGTAGAGTCTAAGGGAGGGATATAGGGGGATTCCCAGGGGGTCCTTACCCAGACAGGGAAAGAAGCAGCTGGAGTCTGAACCCTTTGCTGCTCAGCCCCATATCTTGGCCTGCTAGAGACAGCCTCAGGCAGCCTAGGAGATGAAGCCCCAGCCTTAGCAGAGGCATAAACAAACAACCAAGATTAATACTCAAGGGTCATTTGATTGAAAAGACTCAATTTTTTTTTAAGATCAGTTCTTCTTGCTCTCAGTGGCAAAGAAATCAGGTGCTAGCAGGTCTGCCTTATCATCCTCTTCCGGGCAAAGTTACTGAGCCCTGTGATTAATCCCTCCAGGCAAGAGTCAGGGCCTGACACCTTAGGGCTGGAAATCACGTCCAGTGAGGATGGCTCCTGGGGAATGGGGCTGTCTAGGCTGATGGACAGCATGATATAGTGGGAAGAATACACTAACTGAGAACCAGGGGAACTGAGTATGAATCACAGCTCTTCTATTTACTGTGTGACAGACGCTGTATAAGCCATCACCCCCTCTAAGAACTTTAGTGTCCTCACTATAAGATGATGATCTCCAAGGGCCTTTCAAGAACTAGGCCCTATGGTCCTAAAGTTTTAATGGAGAACACGATGACTTCCTTCAAATATCTGAAGGGATACCAGAGGGCAGAGAGAGCAGATTTGTTCCATGTGGTTCCAAAGGGCAGCTGGTGGAAAGAGTGGATTCAAATATCTGAGTCCAGATCTCACATCTGACATTTTATACCTATGAGACCTTGGGGCAAATCATTCAACCTTCCTGAACCTCAATTACCTTATCTGTAAAATGATGGCACTGGGACTAAATAGTCATTCAAGTTCTTCCTAGCTCTAGAGCTGTGATTTCTGAACCTCAGTTTCCTCACTTGTAAAATAAAGGGAAAGCCATCTTCTAGCTCTGACATAACACAATTACATATCAATGGGGGGGGGGGGTGCTTACTCTTTGGAAAACTTCCTATCAGTCAGAGCAACTCCAAGGAAATGAGCATCTAGGTAGGCAGCTGGACAGCTCCCTTCACCTTATCAAGCCAAGAATTGCCCAGCTGAGTAAGGAATCCTAGATTCACAGCTGGAAGAAAAACCATGCCCTCTGCATACCTTTTACAACTAAGAAAACCGAGGACTAGAAATGGAAGTCAATTGCCCCAAATTACACAAACAGTAGTAAATGACAAGAGACTGAATTTGAATCCAGATCCCCTGATTCCAAAAGCAGTAACCTTTTTTCTATTTCACACAGTCTCTCAGAGAGATGTATAACTAGTAAAGGAGGTGAATGGGTCACCTAGCCAGAGCAAGGGATGATTGAAGGGCAGCCCTCTCTCCCACTGGCATCCACGGAAATCCATGCAATGGTAAGAGATGAAGACAATAACCCTTAAAATATTGATGGGAAGAATATTCATGGGAAAATGAAGACAAAAATCACCCTGGATAAGGAGGGACGGTTGGGCTGTGGTCTGTAGGTTTGGAGCAGGGGGTCTACATCAAAGGGATCATAGACCCTTCAAGACATAAAATATCTCCCTCAATCCCCACAGCAGTGCCTTCCACAAAGTAGGCACTGGATACAGGAGAGCTGAATTGAATTGAATTGAATTCTTCCCTAAGGACAGAATGAGATAATGGCTGGGAAAGAGCTGGGAGAGAGGTAAATGGGGTGGTTCTCAGAAAGAAATGCATTTCCATTACTTCCAAGAACACACAGACACTCAGCCTTGGCTAACAAGAGGCTGGCAAGTGGCCTTCCTGCCTCATCAGCTTTATGGAACAGAGAAGGATCATTGGCAATTAGCACATCCTTCTTACCCAAACTGTACTCTTAAAGGGCTTGAAAACAATCGTCTCCCCCTGACATCCTGGCACCCCACCTGAGCCTCTGCTCCTTCCTGGATCTCTGTTTCCTGAAGGGGACCGGATGAAGAAGAGCCTCAAGATCATGCCCTGGATAGGCATGGAACCATGATTTCTTTGGTTTAGAGGAATTTCCAATGAGAAATCTCCCTGTACTAATACAGGGAGGCACTTTCTCTTCAATTCAAAGTCTTAGAGAGTTGCCTAGAGGCTAAATGATTTGCCCAGGGTCACAGAACCAATATGTATTAGATGCAAAAGTTGAACCTAGGTTTTCCTGGGTGCAAGCAAGGCCAGCTCTCTCTCCACATGCCAGGCACCTCCACATCTCTATTCACACCATGGAAGGATCAGCTAAAAGAACTAGAGAAGGGTTAGCCTGGAAAAAAAAAAAAGAAAACTGGGGTAGGGGAAGGAATGTAGATGATACCTGTCAAATGAAAGTTACCTTGGATCATATTTACTTTGCTTGGCAACTGAGGGAAGAATGAGGAACAATTGATGAACAGCGGGAAAATGGCCATTGGACTCAAGGTAAGGAAATTAGCAATTAGATATGTCCCAAGGCAGAACGGGCTGCCCCAGTTGCACAAGTCACAGAATTACAGACTCTCTGAGTCAGAAGGAACCCTCAGGGACCATCTTGTCCAGCTGAGTGGAGCCAATGGACTTCCCATCCCTGGAGGTCTTCAAGCAAAGGCAGGAATACCACTTGCCTTGTGTGTTTTAGCAGGAACTCTTGTGAACAATAACTTACACTTATATAAACACTATAAGGTTTACAAAGCACTTTTATCACTACAACCCCATGAGTTAGGCAGGAAACATATTTTGATTTCCATTTTACAGATGAGGAAATTGGGGTTTTGAGAGACTGTGTATCTGAGGCAACATTTCCAATCCAAGTCATGTTGGAATCAAGGAACCTGAGCTCAGATTTCATTTCTCAGAATTACTTAATCTGTCCCAGGTTCAGTTTCCCCCCCGCCGCCCTGTCAAATGAAGATATTAACTCTCTCACTTCTTACCTTTCCAGGTCACAGGGAAAAAAGGGTTTGGTAGAAACCTCCAAGAACCATAAAGATAGAAGTTATTGCTATTCATTATTATTCTTGCACACAGACACATATTCATAGACATACCCAGATACATACAGGCACAGACACACCCACAGACACATATTCCCATTACACAGACACATGATGTTGACAGACACTGCCCCAGACAGACACACAGACTTACATGGTCACAAACATACACACACGTGCCCACACTCTCGTAGTCACCCCCAGATACAATGACAGCACTGTCCCATGGTGCTCATTTGCACACACACACACACACACACACACACACACACACACACACTCCTACAAATCTCTAAACCAAAACACTCTGATCAAATGATCATTTGGCAGACAACAATCAGCTTTCTCTCATCTCTGCTCCCCTCTTCACCTCTTTCTTAGCCTCAAGCATCTTCCCAAACCCTGCCCTCCCATCCCATCAACATACATAAAGATGCACCCTCAAATACTCTAACCTTGCTCCTCAATCAATTCAGTTCCCATGATCTTCTCTATGCTGCCTCAGCTATACACAAAAATGGTCAGTCCTACCTCAAACTCCACAAGGGTTCCATTTCCCATGATCAAGAACTCTAAAGTTCCTTTATCTGGATATAACCTCCTATTATTCCATCTCTTCCTATGGAGATGGACGCTCCACGCTACCCTCTAAACTTATTCTTAGTCTTCTACCCTCCATCCCTCAGTTCTTTCCCAGGCCATCACCTTCATAGTAGCTATACTCTCATATCTTCCCAATCTCTGCCTCCTATCAATTAAATTCTTCTCTGTCCTCTACCCTCAAATCCCTTGTCCCTTTATCCTATTGCTGCCTCCACCTTGTCAAATTGTCAACCCTTTCTGCCACTTCCACCCCTACTCTCATACTACTAATTGGAACAAGAAAAAGTCACACAACCAGGATGACTAAGGCCACTACAAATCTGTGTTATCTAATCTCAACTGGGCTCACACTACAGCAAGGCAATACTTCCGTGCCTCTCTAATTGTGCCCTATCGCTTTACCAAAGAATTGTTCCAAACCTTCCTTTATAGAGAAAAGGGGATTTCTTCTTCTCTCCTCTTTATCTCACAAAGTCTTGACATTATCCTGCATAATTTCCTCCAATCCCCCACAGTGCATGAGACACAGTCAGCCTTGATAAATGCTTATCAAGAAGACACAACTCTTCTCCTCTTCAAGGTCAACTCCTCCATGTGACCCTTCATCCCATCCCACTCTGCCATTTTTTTTCTGGAAGATTGCTTCCCCCCTCTCTCTAATCTTTGACCTCTTCCTCTCCATGATTCCTTTCCTTCTGCCTATAAATACACCCAGGTCTCCCCCATCCTCAAAAATTCCACAACCCCTGCTAGCTACTGCACTATACATCCCCTCCCTTTTTCTCACCCAAACCCCTTGAAAAAGCTATCTATACATATTGCCCCTACTTTTTCTTCTTTCACTCTCTTCTAAGTACACTGCAATCTGGATTCCAACCTCATCACTCAACTAAAACTGCTTTTTTCATAGTTTCTAAGAATCTTTCATTGCCAAATCTAACTCCTCTTCTCAAGTCCCACCCTTCTTTACTTTTCTTTGACACTCCTGACCTCCCTCTACCCCCTCCTGGATTCTCTCTTCTCTTAGCTTTCATGGCACTCCTCTCTCCGGGCTCTCCTCCTACCTGTCTAAAGGTTCCTTCTCGGTCTCCTTTACTGGATCATCGGCCATTGAAGGTCTTCTAACTGTGGATGTAGCTCAAAGCTCTGTCCTGGGCCCTCTTCTCTTTTCTCCCTGCACTCTCTTAGTGACCTCAGAATTTCCCAGGGGTTCAATTATCATCTCCAAGCATATTAGTCCAAGATCTATGTATGCCTCTAGCCCCAGTCTAAATCTTAAGCTCCAGCCCTACATTACCAGCTGTGCATTAGACATCTTAAATGGGATGGCCAGGAAGCATTTCAAACTCCAATTCCAAAACAGAGCTCACTGTCTTTTCCCCAAACCTACCCCCCTCTCAAACATCCCTGCTACTGTCCAGAGCACAAACACCCTCCCTGTCACCGGGCTAAACCTCAATGGCCTCCTTGATTCACTGCTCTCCCTCCTGAAGTCTTTCCTGATTCTCTGCCAGCTAATGGTGTTATTTCTAAATATTCCTGGTATTTATTTTTTATGTATTTTGTATATACTCATGTGTATATATTGTTCTTTTTCCCCATTCACTTTTGTCTTTGTACCTCCTGCACTAAGCACGGTGCCTGATACACAGTCAGCCTTGATAAATGCTTATTGATTGATTAGTTGATTCAGAAACCCTCAATAGTTTTAGTCAAATACCATTATAAAGAGGATTTTCTCCCTGCATCCTGAGTTCTTAGGCATAACACTGCCTCATTTACACTCAATCTTAAATTTAAAGGAATCTTAGATCATCTTGTCAAATCCCCTTACTTTTATGGAGGAGGAAAATAAGAGCCACAGAGAGCAGGTGATTCATCCAAGGTCACACAGCCAGTTGATAACAAGGCTGGTCTTGAATCCAGGCTGCCTGACTCCCGGTGCTACCTGATTTTCCACGACACACTCGTCTATCTCACTGAGCTGTCACTTGCCTAACTAGTGTGCTAACTCTGAGAATTAAAACCTATTAAAAGGTCTCCTGAGCATTCAAAAGAGAGACTGCAAATTCTATGCACCTTAGTTCATGCAGGTTATTCATTCATAAGCCAACACTGAGAGACAGTTGACTCACATTAACCACAAATGTTACACCCCAGATCACAACCACCTAGAAAAGAGGGGGAGGGGCACCTAGAGGCCTGAGCACTGACAGCAGGGAGAAGACACAGGTGGTGTAGTAGATAGAGTATTAGACTCTGAGTCAACAAGATCTGAGTTCCAATCCTGCCTCAGGCACTTATTAGCTATTTGACCCTAAACCTTGATCTACTTCAGTTTCTCTTCTGTAAAATGGGGATAATAATAGCACCCACCTCCCAGGGCTGTTTTTAGCTAAATGAGATAACATATGTACAGAACTTTACAAACCTTAAAGTGCTACATAAATGCTAGTTATTGCTGTAGTTGCTGTTTGTTAGCAAAAGGGAAAACCTGGGGGGGGGGGGGGAGCAGACAAAAGAACTTACAAAACCCACTAGTCTTGAGTCACAAAATATAAAAAGAGGCAAATAGTGGCATGTATCTTAGTTGTCCTGGAGGGCACCACTGTATTCTAGGCCATAGGCCAATGATCTTCATAACAATGCCTCTGAATCATCACAAAAGGGATATATATGTTCTAAATTTGGTACTTAAGAAGGCAGAGATGTATATAATCCATCTTAGAAACAGCCTACAGAATCACTTGAATCTTAGCATCAGAAGGGACTTCAGAGTTAGTTAATCTGCCCCATACCTGAAATCCCCTTGGTTTAAATAACTCCAATGGGGACAAATCCACTCTCCTCCCATGATATCCTACTCTCCTTTTGGACGACTTTCATAGTAAAGAGAATCAGTTCTAAATTTGGCTCTCAATGTGTTTAACATTTTTTTTAATGTTTAAATTGCAAAGTTATTCTGAGCTTTCAGTGTAAAGGAATCCCTTATATAGTCCCTTCTTCAGGGAACTGTCCCTAATCTGAAGCAGAGGCATTGGGTGACAGTGATGAACAAATCAGGCCTTGAATGTCAGGCTAACAAGTCAGAACGTTATACAGCAGCCTGTGGGGAGCTTACAGAAGGTGTTAGAATGGGAATCCAGGGGAGAGATGGGTGGGTGATGCTGGAAAGTCTCTTGAAGGAACCCTTTTGGAATCATGACATCATAGGATTTAGAACTGAAAGGAACCTTTGAAACAGTCTGATTCAATTCCCTCATTTTATAGATGAGAAAACTATATACATGAGAAAATTCTCTGTGTTCACATCAGAACTCTGACTTGGGATTGGCATCTTTGCCTAAAAGGGGGGGGAGGATCAAGTCTGGGAAGTTGTAGTTAGGACCTGAGCTTTTCTCGTCTACCCCAGATCCAGGATTATGGTTCCTTTGGGGGATGGCTCTAGAAAAAGCTGGATCCAGTATACTTGGGCTCAGGTCCCAGCACTGTCACTGACCAAAGACCCTTTCCTCCTTTTTCATTTCTGTTCTCTGCTCCAATCAACTAAGAAAGGTCCACCTGGGGAGAAATCATATTTCCTTGTCCTAGCGTTAGCAAATTCCCACCATCTGCTCTTGAGAGACCGTTCTGGTCACAAGTATTTACAGAAGCAGGGACTTTTTTCCCCTCGGTGCTTACTGGGATTTAGTAAGAGATTAATGCTTGTTGATATAACCTTAGGCCAGAGGAAGGACAGTTTCAGAAAAAAATTAAATAAAGTCACAGAGAATGAAATAAGATCACAAAGCTAGAAAGATGCAGACCTGGGATTCAAACTCAGGCCAGAGGTTTGACTCCAGATGTTGTACCATACCATAGTTACAGAGAAGGAAACTCAAACCCAGACCCCAAGGCCAGTGCAGCTTCCCAGCCCCTCTCTCAGTTTCTTCCCTTCCCTGTATTCCAAATGTCCTGGGCCCAGGATAGCTGGAGATGATTGTGCTTTAATATGGATCCATCATATAGCCTTCCCTTCTCTTTGCCACCTCTCTTTGCTCTCTCTTTGCCACCTCTCTTTGCTCTCTCTCTCTCTCTCTCTTTGCCACCCCTCTCTCTCTCTCTCTCTCTCTCTCTCTCTCTCTCTCCCTCTCTCTCCCTCCCCCCCCCCCCCCCCCCCCCCCCCCCCCCCCCCCCCCTCTGTCTCCAGGGAGTGTTCTTCCCATCAGCAAAGCCTAGGATGAGTGGTGGGAAGTACACGCACCATTCAGATTTCATCAGCACCGCAGCAGAGCTGATGGAAGGAGAGAACAGAGAGTTCTAGACACTCCAACACCAAAATCACAAAACCTCATGCTTGCAAGCAGCCTCAGAAGGCCCTACGTAGGGCAAACAGGAATCCTCTCCACAACATCTCTGGCAAGTGGCCATCAAGCTCCTGCTTGAGCTCCTTCAGGGATGCAAAACTTGCTATCTTTCAAGGTAACCCTTTCATATGATCAAAGATTTAGAGCTAGAAGGAGATCATTTATTGGTTGGAGATCATTTATTATAAACCCCTCGTTTTCTTATCTTTTCAGGTAAGAAAACTGCGGTCCAGAGAGGGGCAAGTAATTTGACTGAGGTTACACAAATATTTCACACTGAGGCTTAGAGGTAGAAGGGACCTCAAAGCTTCCTTTTTTTTTTTTTGGAGGGCATTTGGGGTTAAGCGACTTGCCCAAGGTCACAGGGCTAGTTTTTGTGTTAAGTGTCTGAGGTCAGATTTGAATTCAGGTCCTCCTGACTCCAGGGCTGGTGCTCTATTCACTGTGCCACCTAGCCTCCCCTGACCCCTTCATCTTACAGGTGAGGAAACTAAGACCTAGATTTTGGAGAAGTGATTTACCCAAGGTCACACAGGTAGTAAGTAGAAAATCTTGGGTCTGAACCATGGTAATGTGATGTTAAATGTCTAACAGCCCTCCGGGGGAAAATATACAGACAACAAACTTAGAAATTTATCTGAACTATTAACATTTTCTTAATTCTAGACTGTCAGTCAGTCAATCAAGCAGTGATTTGTATCTTTTGTCAATTTCTGAGATATAAATGCTTACCCTAAAAATTTAATAATGGGCTTGGAGCCTAGATGAGCTGGTTCCAGCATATTGATTTGAATCCATTTCCTCTGGCTGGAACAATAGGCAATATTAACCCCATATTCCAGATGAAGAAACTGAGGCCAAAGCAAGGTTAAGTGATTTGCCCCAGACAGTAAGCATCTGAAGCATGACTCAAATCCAAATTTACCTTCAAACTTAGCATTCTATCCACCACTCCACAACTGCTTCTTATTGATTTGCTGACTCAAAGAAAACATTTCTGCATTTCCAAAGCTCTGTGTCTATTATTCCATCTGATCTTCACTTGAAGGCAGTGAGAGAAATGATACAGAAGCCATTCTCCCCATTCTACAGATGAGGAATCTAGAAGAAAGATCAGAGCAAAGGGAGAAGGTAGGGAGTAGATGAAAGAGGAATCTAGAAGAAAGATCAGAGCAAAGGGAGAAGGCAGGGAATAGATGAAAGAAAAAGAAGTATGGGACAGAGAGAGAGGGACAGAAGAGTGAGTACTCCTTTTCCCTCTTTGCCATCCATGGAGGTTCCTACCGAACCCACCCATCTCTCCCTGCCTCACACTTCTCCACCACTATGGACCCCGTCAAAAAAAACCATATCAACAAGCAGGAAATTGGACTCCAGTGATCTTCCACCCCCATTAAGCCTGCCCTTTCCCACATGGGGATTAGCTTTGTGGTCTAGGCCTAGGCTCCCATTATTATTTACCTTATTTATTATTTAAATAGTTTCTGCACCTTCCCTCCTGAGAGCTCAAAGCATAGTGGGCCAAAAAAAATTGTCAGCACTCAACAGGGCAGCAGGAAAAATTAGGGGAAGAGCAGAAGAGAGGGGATGCCACTCACATAGCTGATGCTTAATAAATGTGGAATGGGACTGAAATGGGAATGGCAACAGAAGAAGGAGAAAGAGGAAGAAGGGCCATAGGAATGAAGGATCATTAAATGTTTGTTGATTGACGGATTGATTGAGGAAGAGAGATCAAAAGGACTTAGTTCAAGAAGGGAGCTTACACTTCACTAAGCCCAAACCTCCTTTCATAAATGAGGAAACTGAGACCCAGAGATTGGAGACAAGACCTGTCCAAGGTGCTAAGCAGCAGAGTCATGACTGGAAGCCACCTTCCCTAAAAACCCAGTTCTCTAACTAGGAATCCATAATTGCAAAGGGAATGGGAATGGGAATGAAGAAGAAAGGAAAGAGGATGAGGCAGCTGGGTGGCACAATGGCTACAGCACTGGGTTTGGAGTCATGGAAGATCCAAGTTCAAATCTGGCCTCAGACACTTAATAGCTCGGTAATCCTAAGTAGGTCACAACTCTTTCACATTTAGTTTTCTCATCTGTAAAATGGGGATAATAGCTGCTGCCTTATCATGAGGATCAAGAGATAACACACATAAAGTGTTTTGCAAATCTCAAAGAACTTTAAGACTAATGTCAGTTATCATTAAGTATCAAAATAAGAAGGGTTAGAGGCAAAGTGGATCATCAGAGAGTAGGTCTCAAAATTAAGACCTGGGCTCAAGTACTACTTCTTACATATACTGGCTGTGGGACCCTGGGCAAGTGACCTCACCTATCAGTCCTCTGAGCAACTGTCTAAGATTAAGTTAAGCAAAAGTGCCAACCTGCACTGGTAAGAGAGATCCCTATATCAGTGGTGTAACCAACTGGTCCAGGCCCTATCCCTAGCCTAGTGTTCGAGCCAGTCTTCTGTCTCCAAATCCAGTTCTCTTTTCACCATCCCACCCTTCCCAGGGTCCTGAATGTCCAAATCTCACAGGCAGAAATGTTGCTAAGTCAAGATACAGTCAGAGAAGGGCCCAAGGAAGAATCTCTTTCCTCAGATCTTTAAAAAAACAGAAAAGATTCACCTGTTTCAAACGAATGAATTCCTGAAGTCAGGGGATGGTCTACTCTAAAAGATCCCACAGGGTTACACAGACACAGACACAGACACACACACACACACACACACACACACACACACACACACACGTCAGAACACCTGGGCCCTAACTCTGAAGATTCATTTAAGTAATCCTGGCACTGGAGACTCATGTAGGGGCATAGCCATTCCTGGGGTGTGTCACTGTGGTGTGCTGTGTGTGTGTGTGTGTGTGTGTGTGTGTGTGTGTGTTGCAAGAGAAGAAGGCAGGCCCAGGATGCTGAAAACCAAGAGAGGAACGATAGGTAGAAGTCTCAAGGAACCCAAACCTATTCCCACAAAGATGGGAAGGTGGATTGTAGGAAGGAAGGAAGGTAAAGGCAGGGGCTGACAGCACCAGAAAGAGTGTGGGGAGTAGAATGAGCTCTGACTTAGCAGGAGATGCTAGAATCCTAAAACTGCAGACTCAAAGAAACTTAGAACATTCTAGAAGCTTAAAATATCAGAATGAGGGGCTCATAGATCATAGACTTGGAACTAGAAGGAATTTAAAGGTCATCTAGCCCAATCCCTTCATTTTACAGAAGAGGAAACTGAGGTCAACAGATCTTAAGTCACAAGGTCACAAAGGTAATAAATATCAAAGCCAACACGTAGAACCAGGTTGTCCATCTTGAAATCCAATATTCTTTCCATGCCAACACAACAAAATTGAAATTTGAATTTTAGAGTCTCAGGACCATGAAATGTTAGAAGCTAAGATCTCAAAACCATAGAATCCTAGAGCTAGGAGGGGCCTTAAAGATTATCTAGTCCAGTTCCTTTACATTATGGATGATGAAAATAAGTCAGAGAAAGAAAGAGACTGGGGCAAATTCATGGCAGAGCACAGACTAGAAAACAGGGCTCCCTGACTTTTTTTCCCCTCTTCTATAGTATTTCCCAGGAAAGTCTCTTACAGTCAAGTCAATTCAAATCAAATCAATTCAGACTGAACCAAGCTCTAAGTCCAGCCCCGCTGTGCTCTGCTATGTTGGGGGGTGAGAGGGAAAGAGATCCACACGCCCCCAAAGCTTTCCAGGTTTGCCTGAAGACTGCTGCTCACCACCACATGGGCACTTTCTAGGCTGTCCTCCCGGCCTCCTCTCTCAATCATGGCCTCCCCCCTCAATCACAGCCTCCCCCCCTCAATCACGGCCTCCCCCCACAATCACGGCCTCCCCCCCCCAAATCACAGCCAGCCTTAGCAAGCCTATTGACACCATCTGCAGAGGCAGCCCAAGGAAATGTTAAGACAGCTGGGAGGGGAGGCCTGGCCTCAATCCAGGCTATCACCTGCCTCCTCAGTTCCTTATCCCAGCCCTAACTACAGCCTTAGTTCCAGTCCCAGTCCTAGCCCCAGCCCCAGTCTTAGTCCCAGTCCTAGCCCCAGCCCCAGTCCTAGCCCCAGCCCCAGCCCCAGCCCCAGCCCCAGCCCCAGTCCCAGTCCCAGTCCTAGCCCCAGCCCCAGTAGTCAGGGAGCACTTGAAGCCTCAGCAGATGGAGCAAGCCAAGGCAGCACTAAACTGGAAACAGTGGCTGGGGGAAGAAAGGGACCCAGTACTTTGTCATGGAGAACTCATGATCTGAATCCAATTCA
>NW_027187352.1:4563048-4566113 GCF_028583685.1 Petaurus breviceps papuanus
AGGACCTAGAAGGTCACATGCGGTCTTGAGGTCACAGGTTCCCCAGCTCTGGGGATGGCCTCTGAAGGTCCTTTGGGGTTCCAAATCCATGATCCTATGTTCCTGAGTGTATAGCTTATGCATCTCTCCTATCTCCCCACAGCGTCGCCACCCAATACATTCCCTTTCAGAACCTTTGTCAAAGAAGTGACCAGCAGAGGTTGGATAAGAAAAGGCACTGGCATTTTCACTGAGATCCACCTTTCACTGGAATTCACCAAGGACAGAAAGGTCCCCAACTAGGTAAGATGATGGCTGGTGTAAGGAGGAATCATCCTCCTGAAAGCCACCCCTCTGCTTCTGCCAACAAAGGTGTGACACAGGAACATATTACACCATAAGCATATTTAGAGCTGGAAGACCTTAGATCCTGAATGTTAGAGCTGGAAGAGGCCTAGAACAAAGAACACAGAATATCAGAGCTAAGAAGGACCTCGGGACAAAGAATGCCTCAGTCAGAGGACCATTAGAGATCTAGTCCAATCTTCTCACTTTACAGAAGGGGAAACTGAGGACCTGTGAGCTTCAGTGACATACCCAAAGCTACACAGGTACGGTAGTAACAGCTGATCTGATTGCAAACCTAGGGCTTTTGCTACTCTACGTTTTTATTAACAGAGGCATGCCTATAATAATGACAGCTAACATTTTATAGTAATTTAAGGTTTACAATGTACTTTGCAAATCTTGTTTGATTTTCACAATGACACTGAGAAGCTATTATTATTATTATCCCTATTTTATGAATGTAGAAACTGAGGCAGATGGTAGTTAAGTGACTTTGCCAGGATCACTCAACTAGCAAATGTATGAGGCCAGTTTTAAATTCAATCTCTCTGACTTCAGAGACAGCATTTTGTCTGTCCACTGCACTGAACATCTAGCTGCCTTATCCATATATGAGGCATATATATACATGTATTTGAAATATATGTGATGTGTGTTATACATGTTGTATACATGATATATTATGTATATGTCACATGTTATTGCCTAATGTGACACACATAGTAACAAACAGAACCAGATACATACTGGACACCACCCTAGGGCTGCTGCCCAGACAACCCCTCCCGGCATAGACTCCGGACACATCTATGCTTAGAAAGATGAACAATTTTAGATCCTCTCAGTTCAGAGTGACCTTGTCAATCACCTAGTGTAAGCTCCACCCCTATTTTACAAAAAAAGAAAACTGAGACCCACTGAAGGAAAATGAGCTACCTAAAATGGAGAAGCTAGAACCTACGCCTCCTAATTCCCAGACTAGTGCTTCTACACAAAGCCTCTAATGACCAAGAAAGACAATTCAGCCAGAGAACCATACATTAAAAGTCAGCTGAAGGGAACCTTGGAACATAGAACGTGGAACATGGAATATCAGAGTAATTTTACTGATAAGGAGAATGGGGCTCTGGGAGGTGGGATTACATTCCCAAGGTCAGTGGCAAGGTTGGGACTGGAGCCCCAGGCTTTGTCTCCCTGGAGCTTGGGGAGGCCCTTTGGAGCCTTGAGTGGAGCAGAAGGTCATGGAAGGCTTCACAAGGAGAAGAGGCGACCACAAGGCTAGCAAACAGTAAGGGTTCTGCAAACCCCCATCCCACAGGTGTCCTGTGAAGCTGGCTGAGCAGACCGGACTGGACAGGAGCCAGAATGGCAAGAGGAAGCATCTTGAGAGGGAAGGGGAGGAGGAGGAGGGCTAACAGGACAGAGCCAGACACAGAAACACCTCAGCCTCCTCTTTCCAACCAAAACAAAGTCCCCCAAGGGAACAGTAGCAAAGAACGGCAGGAAGGAGGAGGCAGTGGGGAGGAGAAACTGGGGCCAGTGGGGCTGGCTTGGCAACAGTATGCAGCACTGTCTGCCAGTGTGGGTTCAGTCATGGTCAATAATACAGACTCAGCACCTCTGATTCTATTGGTAGAAAAAAAAACCATTTGTGCTACAAATACCAGGAAAGAAGGTAGCTCTATTTTCATGAAGCCCCAAGTCTGAAAGGCAGACACAGCCCTGTACTCAGGGAGCTCCTAAACCAGGGGGCAGGTAGGGACCCACCCCAGAGAGAACCTCCAGTCTGAGAGACACAGCTTTGTCCTTAGGAAGCCTCCAGTGAAACCCCAAGACTGAAGTAGAGATATGGCCCTGTCCTCAAGGACCCTCACAGTCTGAGAGGGAAACAGAGCCCTGACTTCAGGGGGCTCTAATGTAAGGGGGCATACACGGCCCCTCTTCAGAGATACTGAGGGAAACACATCCCAGCCCTCAGGGAGCCCCCAATATGATAAAGAGACAGCCCTGTTCTCAGGGAGCTTCCAAGTCAAAGGGGGCCAATATAGTCCCTCCACAGAAAAAGCCCCTAGTCTGAGGGGGAGATAAGGCCCTTGTCCTCAAGAGAATCCAAGGTATAAGAGGAAAATATAGCTTCTTCCCTCTGAGAACTCCAACTTCTGGTCCCCCTAACCTCTCCCTTCCCTCAGTCCCTCATGGCCTCCAATCAATGCCCCTGGCTCCAAGCTATGAAGGGAGACTGTTAAAATCCCTGGCTATAGGGCAGTCTCTCAAAAACTTCATTAAGTCATCCATCCATTCAACAAACATTAAGAACATCCAAATACAGAGCAGACTGGAGGTAGAAACAAAGCAGTAACAAGAGTCTGAGAATTTTAGACAGGGGGGCTGGCTTCAAAAGCCAGTGTGACCCTGTGCAGGTCCCCATGTCCCTAAGACCTGGGGAGGGCAGCCTGGCACACTGGAAACAAGGCTGAGCTTGGAGCCAGGGAAACCAGGCCTGGTGTCCGGCCTCTCGCCCATAAAAGCCAGCTGCCTTTGGGCACCTCATTTAATCTTCTGTCAGGTAACTCTTAAGACTACAAGTTACTAACCAGCATGGGCCACAGATATTGCTCACACCCAGAGTTTCCCTGCACAGATTTGGGGGACCCACCCCCAAAAATAGCAATGATAGATAGACAGACAGACAGATAGATAGATAGATAGATAGATAGATAGATAGATAGATAGATAGA
>NW_027187352.1:4566123-4649212 GCF_028583685.1 Petaurus breviceps papuanus
AGATAGATAGATAGATAGATAGATAGATAGATAGATAGATAGATAGATAGATAGATAGATAGATAGTATTTATACTATCTCTCTTCCAAGGTGTTGGTGAGGAATGGATGCACTTTGTAAACTATAGAAATATAGTTTAGTATACTTTAGTATAGAAAATTTAGTATAGTTTAGTATAGAAATATAAATTATTACTGCTCTTACTAGATGAGCCAATCCTGTCCTCCATTCAGCTTACAGTGAAGATGTAACATCATAACACAGGCACAGTTACCCCAACATGGAGACTGAAAGGACCCAAAAAGGCTTATCAGAGGAGGTGGCATTTGATTGGTTTGTACAGAGGAAGGTCTGGTATGTGGCAGGGAAGGCCAGTGGGGGGGGGGGGGCCTGAATTCCAAGCTGAGGATTCTGGACGTCAACCTGTCAAATGTGGGGAACCCCTAAATGTCTTTGAGCAGGGGAGGGAGATGACCAGGGTTAAAGATAAAATCATTTCTTTTTTATTAAAATAACCACTGGGAAAACAAGGGCACAGGGGAGTCTCCCACCTCTCATCGTGGATGACTGGTGAGGGAGAGATTCTTCCAATCTAATGCAAGTCCATGATACTGTAATTGAAAACCATTTCCTCCATTGACACAGAGCACTGGGCAAGGATTACTGTCCAGCCTCTGGGAGACAGACAGGGAGATGGCAGTTTCACAGAGAAACCTAGCCTGTGCGTCATAAAACCTAGGGTCACTAACTCATTAAGTGACCCTATCTCTTTCTCTCTCCAAATCACACAGTCAGGGACACCTTAGGATATACAGTCCAACCCTAAATGGCAGAGGATTCCCCTCACAGACATCCCTGAAATGTGGGCACTTTTACATTTGGTGCATAGGGTTTGGCTTGTATTTTTTCTTTAAGTGGGAGAGGGAGGCTGGTGGTAGAGTTGCCCTCCCACACACACACACACACCAAATAAAGAAAAGTGATTGAAGCATTTTAAAAACTCAGAAGAGAACAAAAAAGGAAGACCAGAAGGAAGCAGAGAGACTGAATAGCTCTGAAAGTTACAGGCTGAATTTATTAAATACTTAAAAAGAAAAGCTCTCTGTAATATACAGATTCCTAGCTTCACGAATGATCCTTTCTGTTCTACTTCCAATGTGATACCATGTGATGCCTATCATTTCTACCTTTGCAATCTCTCAAACACACCCTCTTCTCACCTGTGACACTGTCACCACCCTCATTCAGACCCTCATCATCATATGCCTGGACTATTGCAATAAATAGCTTGCAGACTGGTCTCTGCCTCGTCTTCCCCTGTCCAGCCCATCCCACTCCACTGTCAAAGTCATCTTCCAGGTCTAACCAAAGTCACTCCTTTTCCCACCCCAACACATTCAAAAAACTCTATAGTGACCCTACCACCTCCAGAATCAAATACACAATCTTCTGTTTGGCTTTTTGAAAGCCCTTCATAACCTGGCCCCTTCCCACCCTCACAGCCTTCTTAGACTTTATTCCTCACTGTCCACCCCATTCTACAATCCAATGACACTGGCCTTTTTACTGTTCCTCCCACCCTCAACTCTCCATCCTGACTGAGCATTTTCCACAGCTGCCCTCAAGCCTAGAACATCCTCCCTCCTCATCTCCATCTCTTAGTTTCCTTCCAGAAGAAAAATATATTTTATCTTCGCTTCAATGCCTCCGATGATGGGGAGTTCATTACTTCTCCGACCTTGTTTTCTTCTTGCCTCCCAAGGAGGGGTGCGAGGGCACAGTTGAAATATTAAAACCAAGCATCAAATAACTTTGCACTGCTATAAAAGCCAACATCAGCATCAACATCCCACACGTTAGAGCTTATGAAGCACTTTCCTATCCATTGCCTCCAGGAATACGAATAATAGCAAACATTTATATTGTGTTTTCTGGCTTCCAAAGTGCTTTACATAAATTCTCATTTGAAGCCTACTCTAATCCCTCTTCGGAGCCACCCCAATCACACCCATAGACTCAAGTCAGTTCCTCTTCCAAACCTCATCTTCGGAATTATGGGAGTGGAAAAGTGACCTAGGGAATAGAGGGCCACCCTCAAACTCAGGGAGACCCAGGTTCGAGTCCTGCCTTTGACATGGACTAGTTGGGTGACAGTGGATAAGTCACTTTCATCTCCTAGGACTTTAAGCAAGTCTCTAAAATTCTAAGTGACAGGGAAGATGCCAATCTGAATTGGTAGAAAGAGTTCCCCACAGCAAAAAAAATCACAGGTCCAGTGTCTATCCCAAGTATATTTGTTCTGTTCTATCCCCTAGGGCAGGGAATGGATTATAGATCTATGAGAACAGACCCCTCCTTCTAGTTAGGTTTCTTTTTAAATTTTACAGATGACAAAACTTGAATCCCAGAGGTCAAGTGAGTGACCCAAGGTCCCCCAGGTGGTAAGTAGCAGACTCAAGATTTGAATCCAGATCATCTGACTCCAAACGCAGGATTCTTTCCACTATACCAATGATTCTCAAAGTGTGACCCTGGGGATCCCAGAAACAAGTATTTTCTTTTTTTTTTTAATTCACAACTATTTTCATAATAAGACTCAGACACTTATTAGCTATGCAACCTTGGGCAAGTTGTTTAACCTCTGTCTGCCTCAATTTACTCATCTGTACAAAGGGAATAATAATAGTACCTAACTCCCAGGGTCGTTTTGAGAATAAAATGGGCTAAAATTTGTAAAGTGCTTTCGAATTCTTAAAGCACAACATAAATGCCAGCTCTTGTCATTCGCTATTGTTCAGTCATTTTCAATCGTGTCCAACTCTTCATGACCCCATTTGGGGTTTTCTTGGCAAAGACAATGAACCGGTTTGCCATTTCCTTCTCCAGATCATTTTGCAGATGAGGAAAATGAGGTAAACAGGGTGAAGTGACTTGCCCAGGGTCACACAACTAGGAAGTGTCTGAGGCCAAGATTTGAACTCAGGAAGAGGAGTCTTCCTGACTCCAGCCCTAGCCCTCTACTAAAACACTAAAACACTCTATCCTTTTTCCACTCACATATCTGAACTACCTATCACAATAATGAATGCAGAAGTAGATATGAGAATCCAATTGTCTTCTATTAAATAAGAAGTTAAAGAGATTTGCTATGATCTGTTTAAAATACCACCACTCTTCTCAATACACATTTTTTTTGTTTTGGAAAATACAGATAATTTTCATAAATATGTTACTTATGTTAACATGTAATGGGTTCAATATTGTTATTTTAAATGAATCAATAGATGCATATTTAAATTTTTATCAGTTTTAATTTCTAATGTGATCAATATCAAGCATTTTCAAAAGTGTAAAGGGGTCCTGAGACCAAAGAGATTGAGAACTGATGCCCTACATCAATTAACCTCTTTCTCTTCAGTCTTCTCCAGCCCAGTTGAGGCAACATCCTATTCTGAGTAAGTATCCAGGAAAGAAATAAGTACCCAAGAAAGATTGACTTAACCAGAACTGAAGTGTTCCAACAGGGACTAGAACCTAGATTTCTGGACTCCCGGGTTCAAGGATCTTTCCAAATAAGCTCCTTGAAGGCAAGTAATTGTGCTTTAGGGGCAGCTAGGTGGCACAGAGAATAGAGCACCAGCCCTAGAATCAGGAGGGCCTGAGTTCAAAAGTGGCCTCAGACACTTGACACACTTACTAGCCTTGTGACTTTGGGCAAGTCACAACTCCATTTGCCCTCCAAAAAGCAAAAAAGAAAAGAAATTGTGCTTTATCTTCATATTCCCAACTCCTAGATCACTGCCTTGCCCATAAGAGGTACCAAATAAATCTTGGCTCAACTGAACTAAGGAACAGCTAAGGTGGTGCAGTGAAATGAATCCAGGAAGACTTATCTTCCCGAGTTCAAATCTGGTCTCAGACATTTCCTAGTTATATGAACCTGAGTAAGTCACTTAACTCTATTTGCCTCAGTTTCCTCATCTGTAAAATGAGCTAGAGAAGCAAATGCCAAACCACTCCAGTGTCTTTGACAAGAAACCCCCAACTGTGATCACAAAGTCAAAAACAAGTGAACAACCACCAAAAATTGAACTGAACTGAGTCCCCAGCTCCTAGTCCCGTTCTCCACCTGCTGACAAACTTCCCTTTGTTAGAGGCCTAGTTTTGATAGGCCACTTTCCTCAATAATCTTTGCTGGAACACCTTCCCCATCCCCTCAGTCAACAACAGGTGAGCCTTCCCTCCTCCAGTGTCTTATCCTGGCCATCCTGGGTCCTCATACAAGAATGATTCAGCAAGTATTTTTCAAGCACCTACTATGTGTAAGATACTTAGCGTGTTCAGACATAGTTATCCCCCAGAATCTTACTCCCAGATTAGAATATGAGCTCCTTGAGCACAGGAACTGAATTGTTTTTATCTTTGCACCTCCCAGCACAAAACCTTGCATTTTTTAAATAAAAAATTTAATAAATAGATTAATAAAATAAATAAATAATTTGATAAATAAAGTTTAGTAAAGGTTTGCTCAAACACATCCTCTTCATGTCTTCTTGGCCTCGAAGACAATGACTAAGTCACCTGCACACCCCATTCCACCCCTCTGCTTCTCCTCTCCAGTCTTCTCTTCCTTACAAGCTAGCCCTACAGACGGGGAAAGTCAGACCTTGTGCCAACCCCAGTATAAGTTCTTAGGGAGGAGAATGGCTCAGATCTCTAATCAGTTTTGCTGATGGTGGCATAACTTCCCCATGTTTCTCTCTCCTCCGCCCAGATCCTCCCAGGTCCAGCAAGTCAAGGACCCAGGGAGATCCAGTCCTGGCTCTTCTCAAAGAGCTTTAAACAAACATGCTTAGAATCCAGAGACTTGAGAATGAATCATAGTCACAGAGAATCTCTGAACCCTCAATTTTAGAATCACTGCCCAGAGCATCTTAGTATAGTTCTAAGGTTGGTTCTAATGGTTCTAACCTAAGAGGCCTTAGGTTCCTAGAACTATGGAATTTCGGAGTGGAAGAAAAGTCCAATTTAGGACACAGTACCAGCGAATCCTGGAATCAAGCAGTAACCTAATTCAGACTGCTATAAACAGGGCATCACAGAATCAGAATCCCAGAATCAAGAGTTTAAAATGACAGAACCATAGTTTCAGAACAACTCAGTTTAGACACAGAGGCACAGGACCTTTGGCTGTTGGCTGCTCCTATCCTCAGACTGTGACTTTTGCTCATGTATAAGACAAGCTTGACTTTTGTCTAAGGAGTAGGCTGGCCTTCCTGAAGTCCCTAGGCACCTGAAGGTGATACAACCCAGTGGGAGCCAAAGGTCTCTATTTTGGGGCACCCACACCCACCACCATCCTCCCCATTCACAGGACCCTAGGCCATAGAAAATTTTCTTGGCAGAGAATCTGGGGGAAACGACATAGCCAAGACTGCTAGCCTTACTGCTGTTCCCATCCCCCTGTCCAAGACCCCCATCCCCACGTCCAAGACCCCCATCCCCCAAGGCCTTCATCTTCCAATCCTCTCCTCCTTACCACCTTCTCATTCCCATCTCAACACTCTCACCCTCCCAGGGCTCCCATTCTCCACCCTCCTAGTTCTTCTCTCTGTTTCTTTATCAAAGCATCTGCTAATTGGAGGGGGGGGGCAAGAAGAAGGAGGAGGAGATCAGGAAATCAGCCCAGGAAGGAACTCGTTCTCGCTTCTCCTTTTTTAACCAAAAATTCAACATAAGCAAAAATATAGTCCAAGGAACAAGGCAGCTTAGAGCTATCTGGAGCAGTTTTACCCCCTTCCCCTTTCCTCTCCCCATTCCCTGCCTTGCTCCAAACCCCTGGACTGCCACCCTTTACTTTCCCTGTCTAAAGAGAGAAACAAGGAAATGCTTCCAGGGTCAAGGTAGAGAGAGATAGGGGAGATAACATGGCCCTTGTCCTTGTGTAAATCCTGGCTTGAGGGGGAAGACATACTCCCCCAAACCTAGGGAGGCAGTGATCTGAGGGGAGACACAGCCCTGAGGAAATCTTCGCCCTGAGGAGGCCTGGCCTTCAGCAATCTCTACTCTTAGTCTTAGGTCCTGCTTAGGGATTTAAGAAGGAGCCCCATATACCAAGAGGACTGGAGAGCAAAAGAGGAAATCAAGGAAGGCCCAGCCCCATGTCAGGAAGGCAGCTGGGGCAGAACCCGGGCCAAGTCCCAGCTTCCTCCCAGGAAGCCAGTTCATCTATCTGCTCAGGAAAAATGGGAAGTGATGAATGATTTTCATTAGCAGCCAGAGCTGCAAGGGCTGGAATGGCTGCCTGAAGTAGTCAATGAAGGTCTGAACCTTTAGCCCAAGTTTTCCTCAGTCCTTGCTAGGCCTCTTTAAGACCCCCCAGTCCTTCTGAGTGAAGCTCAGGGATCTCTCCCTCCTCCCAAGTGCTAACCAACCTCACTGTCTACATCTCTCATTGTGGCATTTCATCACCAGTGCCCACAAGAAGACATCTTCCAGCCCAGAGAATCAATGTCCCAACATCCCCCTGTAAATCTGACATGCTGTGTTCTAATGTCCCTCCAGCTCTAGCATGCTACGTTCTATGACTATCACCTCCAGCATCAAATATAAAATCCTCTGGTGTTCAAAGCCCTTCATAACTCAAGCTCCCCAACCCATACGTCCAGGCACCATACACCTTGAGCTCTGCCCCCCGCCCCAAACACATGCTCTTCGATGTGGGTGCCGTTAGCCTCCTGGCTGCATTTTCCCTGGCCACCCCTCAGACCTGGAAGGCTCTCTCCCTCCTCATCTCTGCCTCTCAGCTTCTCTGGCTTTCTTTAAGTTCCACCTAAAATCCTCACCTTCCAGCCCTCCCCAATCTTGCTTAATTCCGGTGCCCCTGCCAATTATTTCCCATGTAGCCTCTCTGTAGCTGTTTGTACATGGCTGTCTGCATGTGGTCTCCCCCATTAGACTGTGAGCCCCTTGAGGGCAGGGACTATCTTTTGTCTTTCTTTGCATCCCTAGCACTTAGTACAGTGCCCGTCACATAGTAGGCACTTAATAAATGACTACTGACTAAGGTTCTTTCTACCTCTGACATCCTACATTCTACAATCTCAGAGTCATTTTAACTCTGACATTTCATGTTCCAAGGCAGTGGCATCGAACTCAAATAGTGTGACTCAGAAAACCACAAATTAACATTATCTACATCGCATTTTATTTTTATTTATTTTGCTACACATTTCCAAATGACACTGTGATCTTGTTCAGGCTGCATTCAGAAGTTCTGTAGGCGGTGAATTGGGCACCTTTGTTCTAAAATAACCCTCTGTATGTGTTAAGATCCCTTCTGGCTCTGATATTCTACATTCTGTGTTTTAGGGCTCTTTTCAGTTAAAATTTTATATAAGTCTATGAGAGAACTGAAGCCTCAGCACTGTTAGCAGAATTCATGAAGCTGCCTGCTGCCTGGGTTCTGATGGAGGGAGATCTTTAAACAAGTGTACCATGGGCCCAGGCCCAACTCAAATCAATTCAATTCAACAAAATATTTACTATCATGCCTTCTGAGTACACAGTACTGTGCTAGACTAGGGAACATAAAGTTTATATAGCAATGTCCATGTCCATAAGGAGTTTAGAGTCTAATAAGACACGTTGTTGTTGTCCAGTCATTTTTCAATTATGTCCAACTCACTGTGACCCCATTTTGGGTTTTCTTGGCAAAGGTCCTGGAGTGGTTTGCCATTTCCTTCTCCAACTCATTTTACAGATGAGGAAACCGAGGCAAACAGGGTTGAGTGACTTGTCCGTAAGCATCTGAGGCCAGAACTCAGGTCCTTCTCACTCCAGGGCCAGCGCTCTATCCACTGTGCCTCCTAGCCGCCCAATAAGATATACACAAGCTTGAATATATACCAACAAAGGATAATCTTATTTCTTCACATGGCCTCTAAGCCTAGAGATAGACTGTCCCTGATGTGGGTGGAATGAAGGAGCTAAGGGTTTCCTCTCTGGCAATGAATCCAACTGGAAGAAGTCCAAGTACCCATTAACCTTACAAAGGGCTATCCAATCCAGCTCTAGGGTGGAGGCCAGAGAAGGATGACATTCCAAGACTTTCTGCCAAAGTCTAACCTCCAATAACACCACATCCCTCCCTACAAGGAGGAAGAGACATTAGCTGTGTAGCCATGGGGAGGAACGAGGTAACCTGGGGTACAGAATACTCCCACTTGCCCAATACCACTGAACATGCTCTTAAGGGGTTACTTGCCACGAATCCCCCACCTTGCTTCTGACTTGTGAGATCATCAAAAGAGAATTCTTCAAAGACACCTATACTACTTCTGTCCTCATAGGCATTACCATCAACTACAAGGGAAAGGAAAAAACCCTACCTTCTACCTTGGAAAATTATTCCCCATATCCCCGTATCTATAAAGCGAGGGGAAGAGGATGGGCCAAGATGGTACAAGTTCTTCCCAACTGTAACACTGTTCTGTATTCTAAGGAAAGTCACTTCTGGCTTTGATATATCATGTTCTGTTCCTTTCAGTTCTAGATCCTACAATCATCCTGTATCCTCAGGAAGAGGCAGCTGCTATATATGATGGAAGTTTTAGGCATAGGTCAGATAGAGGTCAAGGAAGGAGCCCTGCCCATTACCAGCAGAATCCAGGATTCAGCTTCCTTTTCTCAACTCTCAAATTAATAGATCTCCAGCCATTTTGATGTATTGACTGCTTGGGTGATATGTCTACTTGATTACCAGAAACCTAGCCACGACATAAGTTTTTCTTGCTTTGTTGTTGTTATTTTGAGGCAACTGCGGTTAAGTGACTTGTCCAGCTACTAAGTGTCTAAGGTTAGATTTGAACTCAGGTCCTCCTGACTGAAGGGATGGTGCTCTAATCAACTTCACCATCTAACTGCCCCCTGGCTTAAAGTCTCTGATGCTATGATCTGTGCTCACTGCCTCAACATTTTTTCCAACCTCCATAGATTGCAAAGCTCCAACCTCCCTTTCTATCATATCTTCATCTCCCATCACTCTCTTAAGAGGCCCCTCTGTTCTAACTGAAGTGGCCATTCCTACTTTACATACCTACTTGGGTTCCCTTGGGTAAAGGTCTTAAAGTCAGAGATCAGAGTTCAAGTCCCAAGTGGCAGCTACTAGCAGGGTGAGTTAACTCAATCTGCTTCAAAGACTAAAATGTGCAAGACTCTGCACTGAGCATTAGAAATACAAACCCAATAGGGGCAACTATGTGGCACAGCGAATAGAGCTCGGGTCCTGGAGTGAGGAGTGAGGAGCACCTGAGTTCAAATCCGGTCTCAGACATTTAACACAAAAACTAGCCATGTGACCTTGGGCAAGTCACTTAACCCCAATTGCCCTCCAAAAAATTAAATACAAAGCCAAAAAGAAAAGTAGTCTCTGCCCTCAAAGAATTTCCATTCTATTGGGAGGACACAATAAGGTCATGAACTGAATGCTCTGGAGAGTATAGGATTTCCCATTGGTTCCTTGTCTCACTGAACTTTAGAGAGGTGACTTCCCAAGAATCTCCACCTAGATTCTGACTTCTGAAATAATCACAGGAGTACATGAAACTCTAAAGAGACAGGTGTCCCACAGGAGAGTAGTCGGAGTCCTTGAAGAATGGAATGATCTCCATCCCTGTCTGCCCCTTCCTAGAATCTTCTATTTACTAAACAAAAAAGTAAATACAGGATCTTCTGAGCAGGAAGAGCACTAATCACCGGGGTGATCTGGGAAGGCTTCCTGGAGGAGGTAAACCTTGAAGGAAGTTAGGGAATCTAAGGAGCAAAGTAATAAGGGAGGGCATTCCTGTAGGAAATTTCCTCTCCCAGAGGCTCAGTTTCCTCATTTGTAAAATAGAGATGATCATATTTGTACTTAGCTACCTCTCAGGGTGTTCTGAGTAATGGATTATATACGTAAGGTACTTTGCAAGGCTTAAGGTGCCATTGAAATAGGGGTGCTACTAGTGCTCTCTGCCCCTCCCCCACCCCACCCCCGCCGGCCTCATCCCCACCTTTTCCAGCCTGATACATCAGGCTGCTCCCTACACCTAAGTGACCTTCCTCTCCTTCCCAGAGCCTCCTGCCCACCCTCTCTCATCGGAGCTCCTGAAGCCGCACAGTTCATCCAGTAATTGGTCTGTAATTGTTTCCTGTGGGTGAGTCTGGTCTCCCGGACCACACGGTGAGTTCCCCTGGGGGTGGAGGGCAGGCAGGGCTGTTCCTGCTGCTTCCTTCACTACCTGGCAAAGGGCTGCAGGCTCGGAAACAAATCAGAGGCTCTTCTGACCCTCCCCATCCCCAAGCAAGGAGACAACAGATAGCAAACAGCTCGAACAAGTGGTCCTTCCGCCCTCCTTTGAAGACCTCGAGGGATGAAAAAGACACTGGTCTCCAGAGGCAGCCTGCCTCACAGCTGACTGGCCAGTGCTTGGGGAAGACCGGGGACAGTCGGACTCTGAGTGCAGGAATCAACCATGGGAACGTGGACCCCCCAACCCCCCCCCCCCCGAGGCAGCCAATGGGGGACAAGAGAGGCGGCTGGAAGGGAAGGGGCAGTGGCTGTCCCAGACTCACTAGTCAGTCCATAAATCCTGCCTCCCCTCCACCCCCGCAAAGCATAGCCCCTCCCCCTCCTCCTCACTCCAATGTACCCACAGTCAACATATCTGGAACTCAAGGCAAGGACCAACTGCCCTTCCGAGAAGGCTGATGAGGGAAATAATCAGAGATCATCTTTATACAATCCTTTAAGCTTAGCATAGTGTTGATTATTCCTTAACTCAATGGATCTCCTCAATGACCAGGAGTGATGGGTACTATTATTATCCCTATGATTTTTCAGAAAGCAAATGAACACTCAGTGCTTTGCCTAGGACCATACACCTACTGTGTGAGGGGGTAATCAAACCCAAGCCTTCTCAACCAGATAAAGTGTATTATTCTATCCAAATCCTAGGGTACCCCAGCTCCTCCCATCCCCATTAGGAAATGCTCTGATCCTTCACCCCCACATACACACATAATCCTTCATATTCCCTCTGGAGATGCCCGGAGCCCTCATGGAATCCCTAAAATAACCTTTCTTTCCTCCCTTTTTGCCCCTGGAGAGAGTCTTGGCCCAGTCTCCCTCCAAATTAGACAGCCAGCACAAAGGGGGTTAATCCCTCATTCCCAAGGTCCCGGGCTTTGAGTGAGATATCTTCGCCCCTCCCCCATACCCCCTTGGAGATAAATGTTTATAGGGAGTTGAGCCTCCCGGGGAGAAGTTATTTGCTTTGGTTGTAATTAATTGCAGGAGCAGCAGGCAGGCCATAAACCAAGTGCTATGGAAAGTATAAACAGTCCATGGGCCTCCAAATGGGCAGGCATCCCATGGGGGAGTAGCAGGGGTCCCTGAAGAATGGAATGTCCTCCCCCATCATTATCTTCCCCTTCCTAGAACTCTGCTTCCATCTGCCCTGGCTTGGAGGTCTTGGGGAGAGGGCACTGAATCAGGAAAGAAGATCAGAGTTCAAGGACAGGCTTGGCCACCTACTAGCTACATGACCCTGGGCAAAACTTCCCCCTCTCTGGGCCTCAATTTCTTCCCCTGTAAAATGAAATGATGAGCTTAGATGATCTCTAAGCTCTGACCTTGCACAGCTGTGATTCAGGAAGTGGGCTGTAACCAGGCCCAGAGGGCCTCCTCCAAAGAGGAAACTCCAAGCCGAAGACATCTTAGAGAAAGTGGATGCTAGTCTCTTATCCAAGTTAAGAAATCTCCAATAACATAGAGCTCAACGCCCACCAAGAAAACTCTTGTGGCATTGTGGAATATCCCTGATCAATATTACTGATAGGTTTCCATTGCTACTCACTCTATAGTTTATCTTTTTTTTTCCCACACTAGGAAGTATGAGGATTATACCCATTTTACAAAGAAGAGAAACTGAGGCCCAGAGAGGTTAAAGGACTTACCCAAAGTAACACATCCAGTCATTGGTGGTGCTGAGACTCAGGCACTCACACCCAAGTCTAGGGCTACTTCTACCATAAAACAGAGTGAAGCCTCTCATTTCAGATCTAAATCCCATGATCCAAGCATTCTTTTTTATGGAACTATCCCAGATTTCTCCCCACCCTGATCTTAATGGCTCCCTACTTCCTCTGTGTCCCTACGGTCTTGTGTCCACCTCTACTTTCTGACCCTTAGCACACCCTGCCTTGTAGTACAATCATCAGTCTCCAGGGTCAGCTCTCCAGTGTGTCTCCTTCCTGTGTACGGCCTGAGTTTCTATCCATTTCTCTCCCCATCAGCCTGGAGCATACATAGGGTTGTAAACCCAGCAGATGGTAGCTGGTGTTTGTTGCATGAATACACAAAATAAACATATTTGATGCCTCTGTCAGTGGCACATGGAGCTCTGAATGGTTTCTCAAGGAATATAGACAGGCCGTCCCAGGGCTATCCCAAGACACTGACACTCTTTACCAAATCAGCTGGCACACACCCCTGCCTTAGTGTGAGGTCCTGGACTAAACCTCCTAGGGCAGATATTCAAGCACCTGTTTAAAGAGCCCTTCTGGAAGCTCTGTGCTCTCCTGGGGCTGGGCGGCTGAAGTCTCTGGACAAGTCACTTACACAACCTAACCTTATCCATAAAATAGGAATGACACCTCACAAGGTTATTAGGATCAAATGGTAAAACATAAGTAAAGTGTTTTGTAAACCTCAGGGTGCCATACAAGACACTGTGAACAATGATTATTACTACATATAACAGCTCCCCCCAGGAAAGCCTAAATCCATGGTAAAAGGAAAGCTTTTTAATGCCATTACAACCAGTGCACAGAATCACAGTCACTGTCAAAATTGAAATTCCCCAAATACATGCCAACGTGTCACACACACTCCCACCTTCCACTCTAAAATTTCCAATGGCTCTCTATTGCCTCTAGGAAACACTCAACCTGGCTTCTAAAGCCCCCCACAATCTGCCTCATATCACTTTTAGACACCATTCCAGACACACTGGTTTACTACTAATTATCTTTCCTTGTACATGACACCCCAAAGACACCTTTGTGTCTACACAAGTGGTCCCTCACTCCCAGAATGCAGAATCTCCTAGACTCCCTAGCTTTCTTCAAAGCCCAGCCCAGCCCACCTCTTACCAATTCCTATTCCAAACAGCTTTTCACATTCTCTCTTTAGAATCTACTTTGTATCAAGACGTCACTTGAATACGTTTTGTGCCCCTTTCCTCCTGCCTTGAGCCCCAGGGTTCACCAACAGAATATAAGTTCGTTATGGACCTGTCTTGGGTCCTCTTCTCCTTTCTCTCTAAAATCTCTCATTTGGTGACTTCATCAATTTCCTTAGATTAAATTATCAGCTATCTAGCCAGACCCCATCTCTCTCCTGACCTCCAAAATCCAGGTCACCCACTGGCAATTGGACATTTCAAAATGGATGTCCCACAAGCATCTCCAACTCAACATGTCCAAAAGCAGAACTCATTCTCTAGCCCTCTTCCCTTATCCCCCAAACCACCCCTTATCTGAACTTCTCTCTTGGTACCTGGGGCACCACAATCCTCCCAACCAACAGGCTTTTGCAACCTCTGTAGCATCCCCAGCTCCTCCCCATGACTCTCCCCACATACAAAATGCATTGTCATATCTTCTGTTGCTTTTAAATCTGTTATATGTCCCCTTCTCTCCACTCTAACTGCCACCACAGACTGGCTCAGGCCTTCATCTCCTCTTGCCTGGAGAGTCTCCCAATTCTCATGCTGCAAATTGTCTGATTGCTTCTCCTCCCACTCTGGGGCTGATATATATAAATTCTGAAGTCAGAGTTCATGGGTTTGAGTACTAGGTCTGAGTCTGCTGCCTGTGTGACCTTATAGGTAGGTCATTTAACCTCTGTAGAACTCAATTTCCCCATATGTAAAATTAAAGAGTCCAGATAACTATGCCCAAGTCTTCTCTGTAGAGGGCACAGGACACCAAAGACACTGAGGCACAGGTGAAAAGGGAAAATTATTTTATAATTCTGCATGGCCCCTGAGGACAAAACAAATGGAGGGGGGGTGAGAATGCCAGAGAGGCATAATAGGGCTCCCTAAGTGTCATATAACAGAGCGAGCTTTACTTCTTACTACCTATGTGACCTTCGACAAGTCACTTAACACTTGGCCTTCAGTTTCCCCTTATGTAAAATGAGAGACTTGGTCTAAATGAACTTTAAGACCCCTTCCAGTTCTAAGTCCACAATCCTAGTAAAAATTTCCTCAGGAGGTAGGGAGCTTTCCATCAGAGATGCCTCAGCAGAGGCTGGATGACCCCCTCACAAAGAGGCTGTAGGGGTAGCCAGGTGGCACAGCAGATAGAATGCTAGCCTCAGACTCAGGAGGACCCTGAGTTCAAATCTTGCCTCACATACTCAGCAGCTGTGTGACCCTTGGGCAGATAACCCTCTCTCAGGCTTGGTTTCCCAATCTGTAAAAAAAAAAAAAAACGGGGAATAATAAAATATATAAAGTGCTCTTGTAAACTTTAGAGCACTGAATAAAAACTGGCTATTAAAAGAGATTGCTGCCCTGGAAGCCTGACATCTGCAAGCCCTTCTTACTCTAAGATCCCATAAACCGGCACTCCTAAATGCAGGTCCCCACCTTTAGGGGGTGGGGGTGGGGGCCAAAAGTCTAACTACCAGCTAATGAGTGACTAAAATGAAAATAAATGATGGCCTGCTTTCCCAGATCACTGCAAGAGAAGAGGAGGAGGGGCCTTAGAAGCCTGAAACCCAAGCTCAAAGCTGTGGCCTCATTATTATAGACTCCCTGGGGTGACCCAGCTGGCATCCCAAAGAACATCTCTAAGATCCTCAGAGTCCATTCAGCAGGGCTCCCTCAGCCCCAAACTGAGACTCAGAGGGCTCACCTGGGGAGATCTAGAGGGAGCTAGGGCCACCATCCCTAAGAATTATTATTAATAATCATCATAACGATAGGGATGCAGGATGAAATCCAGGCACTATAAAAACAGAGCTAAGTCAACAAGCATTGATTAAGGACCTACTATGTGCCAGGTCCTATGCTAAGCACGGAAGATACAAAGAAAGGCAGAAGATAGTCCTTGGCCTCAAGGAGGTCACAGTCTAATAGGGAAAAGACCATGTACAAACAAGAAAAATTAGAGATCAAGTGCGCTAGCATTAAGAGGGGTCAGAAAAGATTTCTTCTAGAATGTGGGATTTTAGCTGGGCCTTGAAGGAAGCCATGGGGCAGAAGGAAGGAGGGAAGGCATTTCAGACATGGGAGACAGTCAATGAAAATGCTCAGAGTCAGGAGATGTCTCTTTTCCAAGGAACAGCAAGGAAGCCATTTTCACAGGATCACAGTTAAGTGAACGTTGTAAGGTGTAAGACGCTAGAAAGGTAGGAAAGGGTCAGATAAAACAATAGTCTCAACTCACATTGCTACAGGGTTTAATTTAAGGCTCACAAAGAGAACCTCTTTGCAAAGCTACAGGCTCTGTTGTAAAAGTTATTATTGAGAATAAGAATTATTATTCCCATTTTACTGGAAGAAAACTGAGTTTCAGACAGGTGAATCGTACAGGTCACTCAGCCAGTAAGCAGTAGAACTAGAATTCAAATCTAGGCATTCTGGGAGTTCTTCTCAAGTTGGATTCTTTGTTACACCCAGAAGAGGCAGGCCCAAACCCACCCAGCACCCTCAAGAACCCAAGGGTGGAAGTGTTATCAATCCCATTCAGAGCCTATTTCTATCTCTAAACCAGCTCCTGGTGGTGATAGTTGAGGAAGAGAATGGATTTGATAGTTGAGGAAGAGAATGGTTTATTCCCAAACCTCTTCTTTTTCCATGCCCAGGATCTTTCCTCCTCAAGGACTAAGAGACCCTCTCCTTCTACCTGTCATCTTCCCAGGTCTCATTTTTTTTTTCTTGGCCTCACACTTAACTTCAAAGTCTTCCCCAGGTGGCCCACAGTGACCTCACTGCATTAAATTCTCCTACTCTCCTATCTGTACCCTCCACTGACAAATTTTATCTGGTATTTCAGAAACACATTCATAACCACAGTCTGAAAGGGACAAAGCTGAGAGTGGATTGTAGAATGTAGAATGCCAGATTGGAACAAAGAATGTCAGTCAGAAGGGACCTTAGAGCACAGAATACAGAATGGAGAAACTGGAAAGGACATTGGTAATTGCCTAGGCAAACATTTTCACTTTATTAACTGTTTATTAATAATAATTATATCATTGCAACTCACATTGCTTAATTTGAAGCTTGCATAGGAGGTCTCAGTAAATGTTCATTTATTTAATATGTTGATTTCCTATGGGCAACATCCGCTACCCCCTTCATTTCAAGCAATATTTGGAATCTCCTCTTTCCCTCCCTATGTACCCCTATAATCTTTCCCAACTTCCAAGGAGAAAACAAATCCAGTGGATTCTAACCTCTGTGATATCCACTCAGTCCTTCCCTGGCCACATCCGAGTTCATATTCTTACTTTCTCAGCTGGGCCATTGTAATGGGCTCCTAACAGGTCTTTCTGCATTCTGGGCCTTCCACTTTCCAATCTGTCCAACAACAAGGTACAGTCATGAATCAATCAACAAGTCTTTACTGAGGACACAGACACAGTGCTAGGCAGCAGGTTGCCAGGTTTGCCAAGACAAAAAGGGAAGCAGGTCTGCCCTTGAGGAGAGCTTTATAATCTAGCCAGAGGGGGGTGGGGAATATGTACATCTAAAGTCACAGAAAATAAATTCAAGATGATAGGGGAGAAGGAGAAGGATCAGGAAAGGCACCCACTAGAAACTGATGAGTGAGCTGAATTTTTAAGGAAACAAGGGATTCCAGGGAAGGAGAGCATGAGAGACAGCCAGCTGGTGCAGTCAGTTGGCCAGCAAGTCAAGAAACAATTTTGTAAAGCACCTACAGTGGGGCCAGGCATTGTGCTAAGTGCTGGGGGATACACAGAGAGGTAAAATCAGTCCCTGCCCTCAGTGAGCTCACAGTCTAAACCTGGAACAATGTACAAACAAGACAGAGACTGGAAATGTAGGCAGTCTAGGGCTATCAAGTGAGAAGGTCAGTTGGGTCAGCTGGGGGCATCATGATCACAAAGATAAACTTTAACAGCACCTGGAAGTTTGCAAAGTCTTTATATATATTATCCCATTTCATCCTCAGAGAAGTGGGTGCTACTAATACCCCCATATTACAGATGGGGCAGTAGCTAAAGCTATGTGACAAGCCCAGGGGGCCACTCAGCTAGTAAGTACCTGAGGCAGGACTTGAACTCAGGTCTTCCCGACTCTAAATTGAGCATGATGCCAGCTATCTACCTAGCTGCCATCTTCCTCATGCACCATTAACACCACTCCCCTACTCAAAAACCTTTCCTGGCTCCCACTGCCAGACTCCTGATCCTGGCCTTCAAGACGTTCCACAATCTGGACTCAACCTATCTTTCCAGCCTTATTTCTCACTACTCCACATTCGAGAAAAATAAATCATTCCCAGAATGCATTCCCTTATTTTTCTACCTTTCTTAAGATTCTTATCAAATCTGGCTTTCTATTATATAGTTCATAGGATGTTCAAACTGGAAGGAATTTTAATGATCATCTAGGCCACCTCCCTCTTTTTTTTCCTTTTTAACAGATAAGCAAACTGCTACTCAGAAGCATTAAGTGACTCTGAAGGCCACACAGCCAACAGCAGAACTGACTCTACTAAATCCTACCCCAGCATTCCTTCCTAGGTAATGTTCCCTTCTGATCTCCCCTGAGAACTCAGCCCTGAGCACCCGGCTCTCTGTAGCCAGTGCTGAACAAAGGCAGATTGACTTAAATTAGAGGGTCATTGAGGCCCTCTCACTGCCTCTGCACAGACTATCAGAGTGAATCCCACTTTGGGGTCTAATCAGACCAGAGGGGCCTGCCAGCCAGGCCAAAGTTAAACCACTAATTACTTTCCTTTCCAAAGCCTATTTCCACAGCTTCCTGTCATCTCTGGGGTCAGGAAGGAAGTCAAACAGTGTGTGTGACTCCAGCCTTGCACTTTTGGGGAGAGCTACTCAGGACTCACTTCCTCCAGGAAGCCTTCCTGGTCTGACCACACCCAGTGGGTATCATGTTATTTACTCTGGGACTCACTCAATGCCAGCAAAGGTCCCAGTAAAGCTGGATGTGTTTGTACTCAAAACTTGTTGCCCATGGTTCTGTTTCTGTCTGTTATGGTTCCTGATGCTGACCAGTAAGCATGGGGCTTGCCAGGGGTGAAGGCTCAGATCAGGGGCAGTATGGTATGGGAGGTATGCTGCACTGGACTGGGAATCAGACATGCCCAGGGTTCAAATCCTAGCTGTGGCAAGTCATTTGATTAGCTTTGTGCCTCAATTTCCTAATCTGTAAAATGAGAGGTGCTGGGTAGGCTCAGTCATGGGTTCTAAAGTCCCTTCCAACCCTAAATGTATGATTCTAAGGATTTCCCAGAAACCAGGGCTGTGTCTCCCCAACTCAGACTGAAGCAACACCCGGATCCCATCCTGCCCCGGCCACCTCCAAGGCCCACCCCAGTTCAGTTTAGAGTTTGGCTTACATCTCCCCTTCACCGTCTGACAGAGCCAGGATTAGCTAAGGTGGGTGGATTAACTCAGGCGGGATCCCCAAGGGGAAACTCTGAGCTAAAACCGGCAAATCCACTTTAGAACAGGGTGGATGCAGAGACAAATTGTTGTTGTTTGGCCCAAGCGGCTGAGCTTCTCCCCCTCCTGCCCTACTGGGCAAAGTGGAACCAAATCAGAGAAACGCCCTCGACTCTGGGAGATGGGGAGGCTGAATCACACCCAGGGAGCCCAAAGCTGCTGGCCCTGGTGCCAGGTAACCTGATAGTGTGGCCTTCAGCAGACACAAAAACTCAGACCCAGAAAATGACAGAGTTGGGAGGGTCCTAAAACACTGAGTGTTCTCAGAACACAGAGTCTTGAGCTGGAGGAAATCTTAGAACATAGAACAGAGAATGCCAGAACTGGACGGGCTCTTAGAACATAAATTTTTGGAACATGAAGAACAGCCTGTTAGGGCTAGAAGGGACCTGAAAAGAAGGATAGCTAATATTTCTATGGTACTTTAAGGTTTGCATTAAGTTTTACATGTGTCCTTTAATACAATAACTCTGGGTAAGGCAGGTGCTGTTATGATCCCCTTTTTACAATTGAGACAACTAAGGCTAACAGGTTAAGTGACTTGCCCAAGGTCATACAACTACTAAGTTTCTGGGGTAAAATTTGAACTCAGATCTTCTGGGCAGCTAGGTGACACAGTGGATAGAGAGCCCAACCTGGAGTCAGGAAGAATCATCTTCCTGAAATCAAATCTGGCCTTAGACACTAGCTAAGTGACCCTGGGCAAGTCACTTAACCCTGTTTGCCTCAGTTTCCTCATCTGTCAAACGAGTTGAAAAAGGAAATGGTAAACCATCCCCAAAATTTCTGAATTTCAAGTCCAGCATTCTACCTATGATACCATCCAGCTGCTTCTAATACAGAATGTTAGAGCTGGAAGTAGCCTTAAAACAGATTTAGAACAGAGAACACAGAATGGCAGTACTTTGAAGGGTCATAGAATGTCAGAGCTGGAAGAGACTTTAGAACAGAGGATGTTAGAGCATAAAGGAACCTTAGAATAGACTGTTAGGGCTAGAACGGAGCTTAGAATATAAAATGTTAAGGGCCTTAACATAGACTGTTAACCCTAGAAGGACCTTTCTGCTGTTTTTCAGTTGATGAGTTGTATCTGACTCTAGGTGACCCTCATTTGGGGTTTTCTTGGCAAAGATACTGAACTGGTTTGCCTTTTCCTTCTCTAGCTCATTTTACAGATGAGAAAACTGAGGCAAGCAGGGCTAAGTGACTTGCCCAGGGTCATACAGCTAGTAAGCATCTGAGGCTGGATTTAAATTCAGATCCTGCTGACTCCAGGGCCAGTACTCTATCCACTTTCCCACCTAGCTGCCCCAGAAGGGCCTTTAGCATACAGAGTATTAAAGCTGGACTGGTCTTTAGAGACCATGGAGTGTCCAACCTCTTTATTTTACAGATGAGGAGACAGGTCGAGAAAGGAACAGGCATGGTGCACGCGATTTCATATGGTGTTAGCACTTGGATACTGGGTCTTTCAAGGGCGGTGGTGTTATAGTCATCTGCTTCAGCTAGAATGGTCAGGAAAGGCTTCTGTTTTATATTCCGCTTGCTCCTACATCTCAGGCAGTGTCAGAATGGGTCTACACACCTATGGTGGTGGGCACCAAGGCCAGCCCCCAGTGAATGCCTCCAAAATGGAGAATCCCCAAAGAAGGGATGGCTCGGAAGAAGCATTTATTAGACACCCATTCTATGCCAGGCATTGTGCTAAATGCTTCACAAATTTTTTATCATTTGATCCTCACAACAATCTTGTGAGGTTAGTGCTCTTATTGTCTCTATTTTACAGCTAAGGAAACTGAGGCAGATAAGTGACTTGACCAGGGGTCACACAGCTAGTAAAGCTGCATTTGAACTCTGGGTCTTCCTTACTCCAGGCCCAGTACTGAGCCTCAGATGCTTCTATACAGCCCTTAGGCAAGAGTCAGTGTCAATGGCCTAGGCTCTACCGAGTCAACTGAAACCTTGGGCAGAGACATGACTAGGAATTTTTTAACCTAAGATAAAGTGGTTCAACTTTGCAGGGGCATTTCAGGGGACAGTCTGACCACAAGTGCAGTCAGGCTGGAGAAAGCAGTGGCCCCGCTAGGTATGGGCACCCAGGAGGAAAAGCCCATTCACCTCTCCCTATTTATGGTTCTCCAACCATGACTTAGCCCAGAGACAGCTAAATTTAAGGAAACATTTTGTTCAGATCCCTTTACCTAAACTACCCCAGACTTACTGGAAGACAGGAGAAAGGGAGGTGAAGATAGTAATTCTTAAAACTTTTCTAGGAGGGGCAGCTAGGTGGCGCAGTGAGTAAAGCGCCGGCCTTGGAGTCAGAAAGACCTGAGTTCGGCTCTGTAACCTTGGGCAAGTCACTTAACCCCGACTGCCCTCCAAAAGGCAAAAAAAAAAAACCTTTCGAGGGTAGTGGAAGCAGCATGGTACAGGGGAAAGAGTGAGAATATGGGAACCTGGGTTCTAATCCTGGCTCTGCCATCAAGTGCTGTGTGACCTTAGGCAAGTGACTTCCCTCTCTGAGCCTCTATTTCCCCCTCTGTAAAATGAGGGAGTTGGCAAGGATGATCTCTAAGGTCCCTCCTAACTCGATACTCCAAGGTCCCTTCTGGCTCAGACACTCTCTGCTGTCAGCTTTCCTTCCACCTCTAATAGTCTTTTATGATTCCCTCCAAAAGGTTCTGGTAACTAAGAAAAGTGCTGGGAGCCTGCAGACAATTTAATGCAGGCTATGGTCTGTTTCCTCTAATGAGAATTCTTAGTTTCACAGCCACACAAAGACCTGTTCTTAGGGTGCTTGGGGGCCCAGCAAAACACAGATGCTGCTGGATAGGAAAGAACGTTCCCTCCCCCTCAGCCCTGCAGGGGGTAGGGGAACTGAGAAAATAAAAGTAGACAATGCTGTGAGCCTGGAACATTTTCGGGGCGAGGAAGCCCACCCCCATCCCCACCAAGGACCCCTGAGGTCCATGCCAGCTAACATGAACCTATCCAACAGATCAGAGGGAAAGAGAAAGGACAAGACTCTCTCAGACTGAGGATCTTTGGGGGGGATGCAGAGGGAGGGGTACCCCTGACTATGAGTCTGCCATCTCCCAGGGCAGCTCTCTGCCTGGGCTTGGGAATGGGGAACTGGCTGTTGTTTTCCAACTGTGTGAACCAGCAGCCGGTCAGCTTCCCTGGCAGGGCCCCAAGGTTCTGAGATCCACACCCTTCGGGTCAGAGCTGAACCTTGGGGATGGGGAGGGGGGGAGAAGTCTGACCCATATCCCCAGTTTCCCTTAAAGAGATAGCTCAACCCCCAAGCTAACAAATGAATCACCATTTCCACCTCCACTCTCCACTCCGCATGCTTTCATTTCCTCCCTGGCTGCTGCTTTTCCTGCTTCTTTCTCTACCAATAAAAACTCAATATCCAATTTAGAGATGATCTGGTCTGATCCCTTAATGTACAGATGAAGAGACTAAGACCAGAGGGCAGTGTTCAAGGTAGGAAGAAGAAATGCTGAAATTTGAACTCAAGTTCCAATTAGAAATCCAATGCTCTTTCGATATTCCACAGGGGAATGAGTTATTTCTAATAAGTAAGTTACTCCTAGTGAGAGTTGTTTTCTTTTCTCTCTGTCTCCCCATTCCAACTCATCTTTGACAGATTACAGAATAATCTTCCTAATGCATTGATCTGTCAGGAACTTCTTGGTTCAAGTACCACAGATGGCTCTCCATTGCTTTCAGGAGTCTTCAGACTGGCATTCAATGCCCTCCCTTCACAATCTAACTCCAATCTAGAGGCTGTCCCAATCTGGAGGCCCACAGGGGGCACAGTGGATACAGCACTGAACCTAGAGTTAAGAAGGCTGTTCAGTCATGTCTGACTCTTTTGAGATCCCATTCAGGATTTTCTTGGCAAAGACACTAGAGTGGTTTGCCATTTCCTTCACCTGCTCATTTTACAGGTGAGGAAATTGAGACAAATAGGGTTAAGTGACTTGCCCAGGGTCATCAGGCTAGTAAGCATCTGAGGCCAGATTTGAACTCAAGAAGATGAGTCTTCCTGACTGCAGGCCAGGTGCCCTATCCACTGCATCACCTATCTAATCAGGAATATCCGAGTTCAAACCCAACCTCAGACATTTGCCAATTATGTGATCCAAAGCAAGTTATTTTAACTCTGTCTGCCTCACTTTCCCCATCTGTAAAATGAGGATAATACTAGCACCTCCCTCGCTGGGTTGTTGTGAAGTTTAAAAGAGATAACATTTATACAGTGTTTTGCAAACCTCAAAAATCCTAGTTATATTATTATTAACCATACAATCTTCATTCCAACCAATCTGAGCCCGTTGCCTCGCCTCCTCCTTCTGTACATTAGCACAGGTACTCTGCCATGCCAGGACCACAGCATGCTTGACCCCACCTTCTTCTCTACCTGTTGAAATCCATCCCTTCCTCATCCAGGAAATCTTCCATGTTCACTCCATCTAGAAGGGACTCTTCCCTCCCCAAATCTCTCATCCCTCTCTAACACTTCTCACACTCTGCCTCATACCATTGGTTTTTGTACACTGCCTCTCTTCTTTAGACTATAAATGCCTCAAAGAGTTGGGTCCCCCTCTTCCTCTAATTTCCAGCACCAACCGTTTGTTTAATTGAATAGACTCTATAATCTGGCTTTGGTTCTGCTAACTCACTATGTGAGGGGGAGAAAATAGGGAGCAGAGCATATAGAAAACCAGACACAGGGAAAGACCTAGGCCAGACAAATCAATGAGTACACTGTGGGAAGAAGACTAGATTGGGTATGCTAATCTCAACCCTTGCAGTGTGAGCTTGGGATAACTGCTTCATCTCTCTGGGGGCCTGACCAATTTTCTGTTCTGTAAAATCAGGTATTTGGGGGCAGCAGGCACTAGGAGGTGGGGTAGAAGAGTGGTGCAGAGAAAATCAAGAGAGATCTAATATGCTGGGTAGAATTTGAGCTGTGCTTTGAAGAAAATTGTTGCTGTTCAGTCATTTCAGTCATATCCGATTCTCTGTGACCCCATTTTGGGGTTTTCTTGGCAAAGATACTTGAGTGGTTTGACATTTCCTTCTCCAGCTCATTTTACAGATGAGGAAACTGAGGCAAACAGGATTAAATGATTTACCCAGGATCACACAGCCAATACTTGTCTGAGGTCGGATTTGAACTCATGAAGCCCAGTGGCCTATCCATTTCGCCCCCTAGCTGCCGGTTTGAAGAAAATTAAGGATTCTAAGAATCTTCTTTGCTAGCCATTCCAAGGGCCTTTCTAGCTCTAATGTTCTCTGTTCCATGTTCTGAGGTCCTCTCTAGCTTTGGCATCCTCTGTTCTAAATTCTAAAGCTCTCCCTTCTAAGAGTCCTTCCAGTGCTGTCATTCTATGACATTCACATAAACATAAATGGGGATGAAAGACATAGCATTGTTTCCTCTCCAGTTCAAGAAGCCCTCAGTCTAAAGTCTTGGATGTTTGGGAAATCCACTGGGACATTCATGTCTGTTATCTTCACCTCAGATTAACCTTTGGATTTAGGAATGCAAGACTCCAGCCAGATTAGCTTTAACTGAAACCCAGCCCTCCCACACCTTCATCAACACCAGGAATGTTGGGAGCCTGGCTGGCCCTGCCCAATCCTCCTCCAGCCTCTCTTCTTCCTCACCACCCCTCCACCCCCACCCCAGCCTCTCCCTCACTTTCTCACTCTTTCAGCCACAGAATGTCAGATCTGGAAGAGACTTTAGCATCCATGTAACTCAACTCACTTGCATGAGAAGGAAACCAAAATTCAGAGAAGGTAAATGACTTTCCCAAGGTCAGAGAGCAAGTAATAGCAATGTGGGACATTCTAGAATCTTCTGACTTCCAAGCCATTCTTCCTTCTACCACACTTCTTGGTTTGGCCCATGCTATAACTGCCCCTCCACTCTCTCCACCCTTCTCTTGCCTCCACTCTCTTGTCTTCTCTCCTTAGTCCCTTCCTAATCAGAATTTCTGGTCCTACCTCCATCTGTCTCTAATTCCCACTCCTTGTCCCCTCTTATATCCTCCTTCATCTCCATTTCTCCTTCTCACATCCACTGGGTGGCCTAATTATTGGGTGGCCTAATTAGCTGATTATACTCAGGGTCTGCTGCTTCTTGCTTTTAGGAGCTTTTCATTTGAGGCCTCAGAGTTACAGAAACTTTGAGTTAGAAGGGAAATTAGAAAGCATAGACCCCCAACCCCTTGATTTTACAGAGGAGGAAAGTGAAGCCCACAAAGGGGAAAGAATTTGTCAAAGTTCCTCAGTCAACAAGTGGAAGATCTGGGATTCCAACAAAGGCAAGTCTCCAGAATTCTTTCAACTACTGGCTTTAGAGTAGCTAGCTGGTAAGAATTTCAGCAGGGGAGGCTAGGTGGCGAAGTGAATACAGCACCCGACCTGAGTTCAAATGTGGCCTTAGACACTTAACACTTACTAGTTATGTGACCTTGGCCAAGTCACTTAACCCCAATTGTCCTGCCCTTCCCCTTCAAAAAGAAAAAAAAAAAAAGAATTTCAGCATCTTGGGCAAGAAAGACAAAAACCTTAGCCTTCATGAAGAGATAAGATAGGGAGGAAAAATCAAAGAAATGATCATAAAAACAGAAGATGAATGATAACATCTTGGAGGCCACCTAGTCCAACCAGTGCACAATGCCTGTTGTCCTCCACAATATTCCCGACAAGTCAGAGAGAAGGATATTCCATCTCCAAACAGAGCCATAGCACAAATGGCCCTCCATTGGCCATGATGCAATCTCTCCCCTGCTTCATGGATGCCCTAGCTCCCTTCAAAGCACAGCCCAAGTGCTACCTCCTACACCGGGCCTTTCCTAATCTCCCCCAGTTGTATGTTCTCTCTCTCTCTTTCTCTCTCTCTCCTTCTCCCCCCTCCCTCCTCTCTCTCTCTCCCTCCCTCTCTCTCCCTCCCTTCCTCTCCCTCTCTCTGAGTTTAATCACTTATGTAACTTTCTTGAAGGCAGGGACCAATTTTTGTCACTGAATGTTCAGCACCTACCTCAGTGCCTTGTATATAGTAATTGATAAATAAACGGTTGGTAAATGAATGAACTCATTATTCCTATCCCCTCATTTCCATTGTAGGCAGCTCTAATTATTTCAAGTTTTGCTATATATGGAATTCCAATCTCTTTCCCTGGTACTTCCACCCACAGCTCCTACTTCTGCCCTCTAGGCTCACACAGCATGAATCTAACAATGTCTCTTCCACAAAACAGCCCATCACACACTTGAAGACAGAAATCATGTCCCCCTAAATCTCCAGATTAAAGATTCCCAGAGGGGCAGCTAGGTGGCGCAGTGAATAGAGCACTGGCCCTGGAGTCAGGAGGACCTGAGTTCAAATATGACCTCAGACACTTAACATTTACTAGATGTGTGACCTTGGGCAAGTCACTTAACCCCAATCGCCCTGCCCTCCCCCCTCCAAAAAGCAAAAAAAAAAAAGATTCCCAGATCCTTCAACTGATCCTCCTGTGGAACTGAGTTCCATTTCCCTCATCATCTTCACTGGCCTCCTTGGAATGTATTGGTTTGCCAACATCCTTGTTACCCAGAACTGAACAAACTAGCCCAAAAGTGATCTGCTGGGGGCAGCAGACAACCAGATGATCACATCTGTGTTAGTTTTGGAGCCATGTAGCACTGTTGGTTCACATTGACCTTACAATGCACTAAAACCCCTGGTCCTTTCCACAAAGCCATGCCCCACCCAGCTGATATTTTATACCAAAATGCTGGACTTTATGTTTATCCATATTAAATATCATAAAGATATTGCCCATCATTCTAGACTATTTGTACCTTGACCCTCATTTATCATATTAATTACCCCCTCACTTGGTGTAATGTATAAATGTGATCATTATGCCATTTATGCTTTCATCCAAGTGGATGAAATGGAAGTGAATGAAATGGAAGACCATAAGGCCAAAGATGAAGCCTGATGGCTGCTGCCTTCCTTCTCCAGGCTGACATGGCTCTATAAACACTATTCTTTGTGTCTGGTCATTCATTTGGTTCCTGAACCCTCTTAACTATATTATCATCTAGCCTACATCTGATCCACAGGAATGACATGAGACAGCTGAAATGAAGAAATTCTGTGGTCATAACATTCTCCCTAAGTAGCAGTCTGGTAAACAAGGCAAAAAAAAAAAAAAACACAAAAAAACCTGGAAATCAAGTGAGTCTTCTAATATGTCTTCTTCTTGATGAACCTGTGATGGCTCTTAATGATCACCATTTTCTCATAAGAAGGAAGGAAACAAACAATTATTATGTTCCAGTCACCCTGTTAAGTTCTTTACAAATATTATCTCATTTGAGACTCACAACAGCCCAGGAGGTAGGTTCTATTACTTTACAGTTGAGGTAACTGAAGTAGGTAGATGGAGTGTCTTGCCAGGGTCATACAGCTGGTAAATCTGGCAGCCAATATGAGACTAGATTTTATCTCAGCTCATCTAGACTCCAGGCCCAGCACTCTAGGGTCCTTAACCTGGAGTCTATGGAGAGAGATTTCAGAGAGTCCATGAATTTGAATGGGAAAAAAAAATACATCATTTTCACTAAACTCTAAATGAAATTTAGCATTTCTTTCAATGATGAATTTTTTTTTAAAAACCAACAGTATTTTGAAGAGAGGTCCATAGGTTTCAGTAGACTGACACAAAGAATATTAAGAATTTTGGGGCTAGAAAAAAGTTGAAGTGTTTGGTATAGGGTTGTGTGTGTGCGTGTGTGTGTGTGTGTGTGTGTGTGTGTGTACACACAACACATTTCATCTTTCATTTGGCCCCAGGGTTCTGAATATTCTCTGTGGAAATCTAGCAAAGTCTATGGATTCCTCTTCAAAATAATGGCTTTTTAAAAAAATTTATCACTGAAAGAAATGTTTTCTCTCTCTCCCATTCTCTCTCTCTATCCCCACATATAGGTGTATATATACATATATACATATATGTGTACATGTATATAAAATCTATACCTGTGTATATACACATGCACATGTATATTATATATCTGTGTGTAAACATATGTATATGTCTATACATAGCTATGCATATATGAATACATGCATATACACACATGTATATATGTATACAATGTTCTACCCACATATATGCATATATGTATGTATACATGTGCTGGTACACACAAACACAATGTTCAATAATCTGTCAATAGAAACTAGGATTCTTTTCTTTCTTTTCCCAGATCACACCCTTTTCTCCAAACAAGACCAAACACTAATCTCTCTCCCCTTCTTCCCCTTAAGCAAAATCATTTTGTTTCATTACATAATCTTGAGAATGAAGTCCAAGATGCAATCTTTGTGTAAATGAGTCTCTGGGGCCATGGCAAGCTTGTTGGAGGGGAAGAGGCAGCATTGTGTAACATTAAGAGAGAACACTGAACTTAGATTCAGGGCTTCTGCCCTAGGTTCAGGTCACTTCTAAAGGGCAAGCAAGCAGTGTGGTATGTTAGAGAGGGAGTCGAATTTGGAGGCAGACCATCTGGTATCAACTCTCTATCCTTCTACTACTTGGGTGGCCTTAAACAAGTCACTATATTTCTCCCTAGGCTTCAGTTCCTTCTGCTGAATGATGAAGTGCAGGACTAGACAGATAACATCTAAGGTCACTTCCATCAGATATTCTATGATCCTGACACCTAAATGCCCCGATGATGGGCTCCTGGCTAACCTAGTATCATGGCCCTGGCCCACTGGGAACTGAGGGATTCATCTGATCTGGTCCCCCTCCTCAACCCCAGTCACACAAGGCCATCTGTCTGGTACCCAGTGTTCTCTGGAAAAGAACAAAAAGTTTCTCTGGAGTAGGAGAGAGGGTAAGGAAAACCCAGGAGGAGAGGAGGCAGCTGTTCCCTGGGAGATGACCCCAAGGCAGAGCTTTCTGGGGAGGAGGGAGGAGAAATAACAGAGTCCAACTGTTCTCATCTTGAAAGTGTTTAAGTCCAGTAACCCCTAACCAGAGCAACATGGGCAGAGATCTGTCCTAAGAAAAGGAGAAAGGAGGGAGGCACGGCCCCTGTCCTCAGGGAGCCCCTGGCTGGTGGGGGGTGGGGAAGAAGGGGACACAGCCTCTACCTTCAGGAAGTCCCTGATTGGGGAGATGTGGCTCTAGTGTTCAGGGAGACCCTGGTCTGAGGGGGATATAGGACCCTGCCTCTGTCCTCCCCAAAGATGAGGTCAAAGACAGACAGTTACAAATTAATAATGAGCAAACTGAGTTCATGAGAGCCAGACCGTCAGCCAGCCCAGAAGCCCTACAGCAGTCCAATTAATTGGAACAGGCCTCAAACACACAGATACGCCCAATTGAGAAAAGAAATCAAGGGTCCCCACATGGTTTTCCTCTCAGAAAAAAATGAAGCTAGGATATGAGGCCCAAGAACTGAAAAGATCCCTTGATTCTAAGGCCCAGAGGCATTCTGGAAGGTCACTTCAATCCTTCCCCACCTTTCCCTAAGGCACATAACCTTCAAGCTGTTATCAGATAACTCCTTTTTCATATAGGTCTCTAGGGAAGGAGACTCACTGGTTCCCCTCCCAGCTGACCTACATCAAGGGAGACAGTGGGTCAGATTGGAGATGGCCTTGGACTGGAAGTGAGGAGATCTGGATCTGAGTCTTTGCCTTGTCACTTGCTAAGTGCGTAACTTTGAACAAATTACTACCCCTCTCCAGGCACTCAGTTCAATGCTCAACAACATCCCTTCTGGCTCAGACAGTCAGGGATGCTGTCTCAGTATCCTAACTGAGGAAGCCCTCACTGCCCTCTCCCTGTGGCAGTGGAAAGAACCTTGCCCTATGAGTCAGAAGACCCAGGTTCGAATCCTAGCTCTGACACCGACCTACTGAGTGACTTGGGTCAAGTACCGTCCTCACTCTAGGTCTTACCTCCCACAGTTACAAAATTAAGGCTTTGAACCAGATGATTACTACCGTAAGGTGCACTAACCTCTAAAGCCTATGATCTCCTAAATCCTATCTCTTCTATGAAGCCTTCCCTGAGTAATCTCAACACTAAAATCTGTACAATTTTTCTAGCCTTTAAAGCCCTCTAAGGTTCTTGGGAACCTCTGAGTCAGTTTCTCTTAGATTTATTATGACTCCTCTCATAGGGCCAGTCCAAGACTGGAACCTTGAGTAGCCCTGAAGATAGGACTTGGGATTTCCTAGCTCAGACTCAAATCTGAGATGGCTTTATCACTTAGCTCTTTCCTCCTCTGCCCAAGAGGTGACGACCAACAGCAGAAAAAAGCCCAGGGCCATTAGGACCTACAGAAGAGACCCTAAGTTTTGAAGATGGGATCAGGTATTTATGAAAGAAGGTCACCTATACATTTGCCTGACTCAGATGAGGGAGAGAGAAGAGAGGGAGAGATAGTGACAGAAAGACAGAGAGGGAAGGAGAGAGGAAGATAGAGAGAGGAGGGGAGAGGAGAGAGAAGGGAGAGGGGAAAGGGGAAAGGGGAAAGGAAAGAGGGGAGAGAAGAAAGAAGGGGAAAATTAGGGAGAGAGGAGAAAGGAGGGACAGTAATAGAAAGCAGAAAGAAACAGACAGAGGTAGAAAGACAGGCAGAAAAATATTTAGAGTCAGAGAAATGAAGAAGTGGAGATGAAAATAGAAATATAGAGAAAGAAAGAAATAGTGACCAAGATCCAACAATATAACATAGTTGCCACCAGGCCAATATGATCTTGGGCCCAAATTCCAGGAATGACAAGATCAAAATCCTGCTATATTCTGCCCTGGTCAGACCACATCTGGAGTACTGGGTTCAGTGCTAGGGGCCACTTTTTAGGAGGGATGCTGATAAGCTGGCTAGCATTCAAAGGAGGGTGACCCAGATGGTCATAGGATCATAAGATTATACCATGAGGACCATCAGTTGAAAGAACTGGACATTAAGCTTAGAGACAAAAAAAAAAAAAGACTTACAAGGAAGCCGGAGAGCTGTTTTCAAGAACTTGAAAAGCTGCCATGGAGGATTAGATTTGTTCTGCTTGGACCCAGAGGACAGAACAAGCAGCAATGGGCAAGAGTTATGAAGAAACAGATTTGAGCTGCTAGGAGAAAGAGGAGCTTCCTAACAATGAGAGCCTCCCAGAGTGGAACGGGCTTCCTCTTCCCACTTCCCCTCAGAGGCAGGGGATTCCTCCCTCATTAGAGGTCTTCAAGCAAAGCTTGGGTGACTTGTCGGGGACATCGTGGAGGATCCTTGGTCAAGTACGGCTTGGACGGGATGGTCACCGAGGTCCCTTCCAACTCTGAGATTCTGCGAGAGAAAGGAGGCAGGGAGATGGAGACTGAAACAAAGGTACAGCAAGAAAGAACAGAAGATGGAAATACATGAAGAGAAAAATGAAGAGCTAGAAACAGGGGGAAATAATGTAGCACCTTCATCATGCCCTAGAGCAGCCCAGCTGCCCTCTCCTTTCTCCTAAATATGGCATAAACCAGCCCCACAAAGTCAATTCTTTGACAAGTCTGAGTACTGGTTACTCAGTCGGAGTAATTGGCATTGATGATGAAGCCTGGGGGGGGGGGGAAGGTAACTGAGATTGGGGAAGGGGGGAATCAGAGAGCCTGAGTTGTTATTCCCTCTCTGCCACCTAATTCATATGTGACCTTGGACCAGTCTCTTTGCCTCTCTGCAATATCTATAAAATTACCTCCACATCTCTTGTAAACACCCTCTTCTAAGACTCTACTCATCTGGCCACTAGCCTAATGGAACTAGTGCCTGGGACATCTAAATCACCTGACCGGTCTCCCTGCCTCATCTCAACGCTCTCCAATCCAGTCGGTCGGTCAATCAAGCATTTATGAAGCACTTCCTATGTGTCGGGCAGGGTAGCAAGCCCTGGGAATACAAAAAAGGAAGGCAGAAACTGCCAGTCTTAAGAAACTTACATATAAGTGGGGGAGACAATGTGTAAACATCCATGCATGTGCAAGACACATAGAGTACATGAAGGTCATCTCGGTGGAGAAACGATTGTTGTTTGTCCTTTATTCTCAAAGAGGACCACGACATCTGGAAGTGAACATGTGACATGCAAGTGAAGCTGATTTAAGTGAGGGAGGGCTCGGCAAAGTTACCAGCCTCGCTTTCTCCTCCATAGTCATCTAGGTCCAGTGGCCAGACATAGACCAGGATGATACAGACATAGACCCAGACACAGACACAGACCAGGAGAAAGGATTAGAAGCTGGGGGGAAGAGGAAAGGACCAGTGCAGAAGGGAGGATGGGAGCTAGTTCTTGAAGGAAGCCAGGAAATGAAGGCAAGGAGATGAGGAGGGAAATCCAGCCATGGGGACCAGCCAGTGCTAAGGCACAGAGCTAGAAGATGGCAAGGAGGCCAGTATAGCCTTATCCTCCACACTGTGGCCAAAGGGATTTTCCAAAAGCACAAGTCTGACCCTGTCACTCCCCTACTCAATAACTCCAGAGGCTCCCTATTTCCTCTAAGGTTACATGCAAACTCTTCAGCATTTATAACCCTTCACAACCTGGCTCCGGCCTACCTTTCCAGGCTGATCACACATTATTCCCCGCTTCAAGCATTCACAATCCAGTCCAATGCCTTTTTTGCTCTTCCTCCTATGTCTCATCTCCATGTCTTTGCAGATTGTCCTTCATGCCTGGAATGCACTACCTCCTCACCTGGCTTCCTTCAAAGCTCTGCAAAAGATCTTTCCTGTTTCCCCCTAACTGCTGGTGCTTTCTCCTCAAAATCACCTTTATCTACTTTGTCTATGTACCTGTTGCCTCTCCTAACAGAATATAACTTCCTCAAAGGAAGAGATGCTCTGGTTTGTTTTTTCTTTCTTTCTATCCTCAGTGCTGGGCAGTGTCTGGCACTTAAATACCAGCTGATGAGCTGATTGATTGGTCTCAGGGTCCTGTGCTGGGTGATTTGGGAAAGATGAAGATGGACAAGATGCAATCTCTGCCCTCAGAAACTCCCAGTCTAGTAAAGGGAGCCAGGCACAGGCCCATACACCTGCAAACAAGTACCCAGGACTCAGAGCCCAAAGGGGCAGACGAAGGACTATGGAAACTCAGAGGACAGAAAACAAGATCCAGCTGTGAGGAAACAAGGAAGGCCTCCTCGAGGAGATAGCATTGTTGTTATCGAGCATTGAAAGATTTTAATAGAAAGTGAAAGGGCATCCAAGGCAGGAAAAAAATTTAGAGATCATCCAGTTTGCTTAGACTGAAGGTATGTGAGTAGAAACAGTGAAAACTAAGTTCAGAGAAGGAGGATGAGGCCAAAGTAATGGTAGGCTGAAGAACTGGCCAATGGGGGTTAGAGGGATGTCACCAGGGTAGGTTCCTGAGAGAAGGCAAGAGGGTACAGAGGAAAGACCATTAAAGCCCTAGTGAGGAGCCTCTGTCTGGGCCCTATCAGTCTGACCTGGGGCAAATCACTAAGGTCTCAATTTCTTCATCTAAAAAGTGGGTATTAAAATCCTTGTATTCCCTAACTCACAGGGTTTGAGTGAGGAAATAACATAGATTTGAAAATAACATAAAACTGAGAAGTTACTATGACCATTGTCTTTAAAAATGGACTTTCAGAGGATGTCTTTGCTTGTGCAGTATGAGTTGTGGGAGGGGTGTAAGAGAGAGAGACAAGAGACAGAGAGAGACAGAGAAAGAGAGACAGAGAGACAGAGATACATTGACAGCGAGAAGAAGAGAGACAGGGAGATACAGACAGACAGACAAAGAATCCTTTACCCTTACTGTAAGTTCCCTAGGGCAGTGATCATGTATCGCTCTTCCTTTTGTCTCTCCACTCACTGACAAAGTGATCTTACACACATATATTAGGAGCAAATTAGGACAGCAGAAAGAACACTGAGTTTGGAGAAAGAGGATTTTACTCTAGCCTCTATGGCTTACTACCCTTCAATAAACTCCAGTGGCTCCCTATTACTTCCAAGACCAAATACAAAATTCTGTTTGGTTTTTTAAATCTTTCATAACCCAGCCCACCCACCTCCACCCTGTCACCTTTCCAATTTTCTTAGCATTGACTCCCCTCTCCATATGCTGTGATCCAATGATACTGGTCTCCTTGATGTTCCTTGAACTGCTCATCACATCTCCAAGCTCTGGGAGTCTTCACTAAGGGCTGTCTCTATCTCCCTCCTCAATTCTGACTCCTGGCTTCCTTAAATCTCAAGTAAAATCTTACCTTCTACAGAAAGCCTTCCCTAATCCTCCTTAATCTTTACGTCTTCCTTCCCTCAGAGATCCCCTCCAACCATCCTGTCTATGACTGGTTTGCACATGTTGTTTTCCTGCTGCTTGTCCATTAGGCAATGAGCTCCTTGAGAGTGGGAACCAATTTTTTTTCTTAGTATTCCCAGAGCTTAGCACAGTGCTTATCACAGTTGGTGCTTAATAAAAAGTCTGTTGATTTGGCTTGACCTTTGTGACCTTGGAGAGGTCATTAAACCTCTGTGGGGCCTTCCTGTATGATCTGAGGGATGGACTTAATAACCTCTAAGGCCTTTCCAACTCCAAATCAAAGGATCAAAGATTTCAGGCTTGAAGGGTCCATCTAGCCCATCCAGTCCAAGCCTCTCATTTTACAGATAAAGAACTGAGGCCCAAAGATGTTACATGACTTGTCCAAGTCACTGTGTGTCCAAAGTCAGGCAAAAGGGTGCTGGAACTAGAACAGAGCCCAAATTCTATGATGGCAAATCCAGGGCACTTTCCACTCTACCAGGGCTACTCTCAGATGTTATGGCTCTACCTCCATCCAGGACAAGAGAAAGGAATAGCTCCCTGACCCTCTATAGATTCAACTGGCAAGTCTTAAGCACCAACTGCCAGCCTAATGTGTGTCCCTAACAAGGTAGAGGAAACAGTCCCATACTCAAGAGGTTTAAAATCCAGGTCACTGCCAAGCCACTCTTCTATTTTCAAATCCTTAGAATTTGGAAGTTCTTTCTTATGCATAATCTTTATGCTTCTTCTTTGATCTTTTTGTTAATAGTATTTTATTTTTTCTAATTACCTGGAAAGATCATTCTTAACATTCATATAAAAAACTTTTTGAGTTCCAAATTTTCTCCCTCCTACTCTCCCTCACCACCCCCTCCCTAAGAGGGTATCTTGCTTTAACCTTGAAGGAAGATCCTGCCCAGTTAGAGGGCATGGTTCCCTGGGACTGGCCAACTCTCTGTCTGACCATCACAGACCTCTTCAACACTTTCCCCATATTCCCCCAAACTCACACTCAGATCCTTCTCATTCTACCATTCCCTTACTGAGACATACCATATTAGCCATGGTGTAGAAAATCAGCTTTCCTACTCGCTAGCCTAATGGAAAACTCGAGCAAGTAACTTAGTCAATCTGAGACTCAGCTTCCTCATCTATAAAATGAGAGCTTTGGACTAAATGACCCGTAAGGTCCCTTTCAACACCCAAATGAAATGAGGCTATGATTCTTCCTTATCCCATTCCCCACTAAAGTCTCCTACGTGGTTCATCCCAACCTCAGGCACTCAGTTCACGTTGGTTTTCCCTCCTGATGCAAATCCTAGCCATCCTTCAAGTTCCAGTTAATCCATTCCTCCTCCAGGAGGCCTTTCCTGACTACAGCAGCCCTCACCAAACTCACCTTCCCCTCTGGACTCCCAAGAACTTAGACAATTAGCCCTTCCTTAATAAGCTGATATTTGGAGAGACTTTCAAGATTTGCAAGGTGACTTCTATATATTAGCTCCTTTGGACCTCACAACAACCCTCAGAAGTAGATATTGAAGGCATTATTATCCCTAAAGAAATGCTTGCGCGCATGTGTGTGTGGGTGTGTGTTATATGCCTAACTACATTATTGTGGTTGTAGTCATTTTCAGTCATGTCTGACTCTTCATGACCCCATTTGGGGTTTTTTTGGCAAAATTACTGGAGTGATTTGCCATTTTCTTCTCCAGTTCATTTTACAGATGACAAAAATGAGGCAAATAGGGCTAAGTGACTTGCCCAGGGTCACACAGCTAGTAAGTGTCTGAGGCCAGATTTGAACTCAAGAAGATGAGTCTTTCTGACTGCAGGTCAGGCACTCCATCCACTGCACCACCTAGCCACCCTAACTAGACTGGACCATAGAATCTACAAACCTTAAGAGTCATGGAATTTTCAGATCAGAGAAGCAGAGATTTTCATAACCAAAGTATCTCAAAATCCCAAACTTGTAAGATATCTCAGAGGTCATGTAGCCCCAATCAACACAACCTCCCTAATGTGGTGGTTGAAATCTTTGCTTGAATCTCTCTGGTGACAGGGAATTTACTCACACAGTTCAATGTGGAATAACTCTAATTGTCAGGAAGTTGTTCCTTATGTTGACATCAGACCTACTTCCCTGTAAATCCCCTAACTTACCATAGTCCTTCTTTCGGGAATCACCCTGAACTAATTTTGCTCCTTTTTTTCCCCCAAGACAGACCTTCAGAGACTTGAAGACATCGAGAAGATGTCTCATCCCCAAGTCTTCTCTTCTCCTAGCCCTACCTCCCCACTTCTATCAACTTGGGTGACGTGCCAGCACAGCCTGGCACAGTGGGAAGAGCCAAAAGACCTCATCTCCAACCCTGACTCCATCTCTTACCTTGTATTCGACCCTGGGTGAGTCACAAGCCCTCTGGGGGGCTCAAGTTCCTTCTCTGTAAAATGGAGATAATAACACTTAAATACTTATACCACAGGGTTGTAAAAACTTCATTTTATAAAGCTTAAAGGCTTATGGAAATCTGACCTAATATTGTTATTTCAGGTAGATCCCACCGAGCATGCTCCAATTTGTCAAGGTCCCTCCTATAAGATGACCCCTTAAGGGCCTTGAGAGCAGGGACCATCCTTTTTTTGGACTTCTCTCCTGTCTCCCAATAGAGTTGAGCATACAGCTAGACACCCAGAAAAACCTAGAATATTAGAAATGAATATAGGCCACCACTCAAGATACTTCCTAAGTGACTGACTTGGGTTTTCTCTCCAAAATTTCTCTAGCCAGTCACTCTTAGGGGGCTTAAATATGCCCTGCTTGATAGGGATGACTCCCAAAGTGGTACCATGTACTTGGGTTCTCAGGGGCCTCATCTGTGCTATCTCTTAAGTCTGCAACCCAGAGAGGCAATGGCCAAGAGAGAAAGAGGGTGATAGAGAAGGCTAACAATTGGAGGAGAGAAAATATATAGTGCAGTGGGAACAGTATTGGCCTAGGAGTCTGCCATTGTCATAGGGTGTGACCTTGAGACAGTCACTTTCCTTTTATGGACATTCTAGGTTCCAATGAGTTGGAAAATCTAGGTTCCAAGGCTCTGTCCAGCCCTGGCCTTCTATGTTCTAACGTCTCTTTCAGTTCCAATGCTCTAGGTTCTAAGGTCCCTCCCAGCTCTGACAGTCTGTGTTCTAAGGTCCCTCCTAGCTCTGACATTCTCTGGTCTAAGTTCCCTTCCAGCTCTGACATTCTGTGTTCTAAGGCCCCTCCTAGCTCTGACATTCTCTGGTCTAAGTTCCCTTCCAGCTCTGACATTCTGTGTTCTAAGGTCCCTCCCAGCTCTGACATTCTCTGGTCTAAGTTCCCTTCCAGCTCTGACATTCTGTGTTCTAAAGTCCCTTCCAACTCCAATATTCTGTGTTCTAAGTCCCTTCCAGCTCTGACACTCTAAAGAGAATTTAGCACAGAAGAGGTAGGGAGCCATGCACAAGAGTGGGTTGGCCCAAGGTGGGGGCAGACAAAATTAGTTATGCCTCTGAGCTCCAGCACTGTACATCCCTGGGATGTGCTCCAGCCAAAACCACAGGACTTCCCCACGATCCTGGCCAAGCCAGGTCACACAGGACTCTAGCACCAAGGGAGAGAACAGTAACCAAGATTCCTGGAGCACTGCATCCTGGGCTAGTTACTTTAGCAATGGAAGTCCCCCAGAAGACACAAGTAAAAAAAGGGGCAGAAGAGACCCCCACCCTTGAAGCCCCCTCCCTCCCTCACTGATCCATCCTTCAGGCAGGTCTACTGACACATAGGTGTCTTTCTTTTCTATAAGAAATTCCCCACCGTCTACTTCACCCCACAAGCCTCAGAAGCTCCTCCTACAGCCTAAATCTAATTGAGTGTGTCACACAGCAAGTTGATTTTTCCTTCCCAAGACTGGGGATATCATGGACCCAGAAGCAACACATATACTGTGGCCAGACCCACAGTGCAAACTTTGAGAAAAGCGTGGGCAGTCTCAAGAACTTAGGACATAGTGGGAAGAGCTGCTGGCCCTGGGAATCAAGAGTTCTAGGCCCTAGTATTGAATCTGCCGCTAAGAGACTATGTGAGCTAGGGCAAGTCATTTCTCCTCCTTGGGATCACTCTCAATTTCCTCTTCTGTAAAATGGGGAGATTAATCACTGCTCTGCCTCTCTCCCTGGGCTGACTTGAGGATCCACTGAGAGAGTGAACATGAAAATGCTCCATAAAATGGCCCCTTCCAAATAAAAGCAACTTCCATTTCCACAGCACTTGATGTTTGTAAAGAATTCACAAAAGCTAGGCAAGGAAGGGCATCCAAGTATCATCACCCATTTTTTATAGAGAAATAAACTGAATCTCAAGGTCACAAAGCCATGTTCTTCTGACTCTAAGGCCAGGGCTCTTTCTACCATGCCATAATGTGATGTGGAGCGTAGTTATCATCTCTTTCCCATTCCTCTGGCATCCCAACAAACGGTGGGCAAGAACCAGTTGGAAAATGGCAAATCTGTACCCCTTGACAAGGATATGTGCCCTTTACAGGCCTCAGGTATTCCCTCCTCTGTAAAATGATGAGATAGGACTAGATTATCTTCCAAGTTCCCCTCTGACTCTAAATCCTATGATTCAATCAGTATGGAAGAGGAAAGGGGAAGGGGGAAAGAAGAGAGGAAAAGAGAAAGGGAGGGAGGGAGGGAGGGAAGAAGGGAGAAAGGGAGAAGGGAGGGAGGGAGAAAGGGAGGAAGGAAGGAAGGAAGGAAGGAAGGAAGGAAGGAAGGAAGGAAGGAAGGAAGAGAGAAAGAAAGGGAAGAAGGAAGGCAAAGGCAAGGAAAGGAAGGCAAGGGAAGGGAAAGGAAGGCAAGGGAAGGGAAAGGAAGGCAAGGAGAGGCAAAGGAAGAAGAGAAGAGAAGGCAAGGGAAGGAAAAAGAGAAGAAATGAAGAAGGAGGGGAGAGGAAGGGAAGGGAAAAGAGGAAGATAAAATTCCAATAAAATATAAGCTCCTTGGGGTCAGGGACCATTTCATTTTTTTGTCTTTGTCTCTAGCATCTAGCATAGTACCTTGCATATAGTAAGCACTTAATACATGTTAGTTAAATGGAATAATCTAAAGATGATTCCAACACAGTAAGGCAATAGAGGATTTTTGTTCGCTGGAATTTTATAAATCTGACCCAGATATATATACTGAGTTCTCCTTGGTGAACAGGCCTCAGCTTGGCTTATCTATCTCTAGTAACTCTGAGGCCCTCAGACATCCTGATAGTTCATATAGGAAGGAAGTGCTTTCTAGCCCAGGACACCTAGTTGGTCCTTAACTATCTCTGCATCCACATCTCCCTTTCTAGACTTAGTCAAAATGGCAACAATCCCTTCCAAGGCACATGACTTTTCTGTCCTGAACCCTCTTCTTTCTCTCTACATCCTCTCTTTCTTAGTGACCTCAAGAGTCCCCATGGGTTCAATGATCATCTCAATGCAGCTGACTTGTCCAGAGCTACATTTCCAATCTTCATCTCTCTCCTGAGTGCCAGTCCCTCATCACCAATTTCCTTCTGCATATCTTCCATCTGGATGTCTCACAGTTATGCAAAGTCAACATGTCCAAAACAGAACCGATCATTTTTCTTCCAAAACTCTTCCCTCTCTCTAACTTCCCCATTTATGCCTAGGGCACTATCAACTTTCCTATTATCACAAACTTAGTCAACTTTTATTCTCTCTCTATACTACTTCCAATATCCAATCAGTGGCCAAGTCCCATCCATCCTGCCTCCCCAATGTCTCTCACCTGTGTCCCGTTCTCTGGACTCAACACAGCTGCAGCTCTAGCCCAGACCCTGATCACCTCTCCTCTGGACCAGAGAAAGAGATTCCTAACAGGTGCCCCCACCTGCAGTCTCTGCCCTCCTCAATACACCCTCCAGACAGCTGCCAAATCAGCGTTCCAAAAAGCAAAAGTGGAGATACGTACTGTCTCCAGGATAAAATACAACGGCCACTGCTGGGCCTTTCAAACCCTTCACCATCTGCCTCCACCGTACCTTCCTAGGTTGAGTTCTTATTATCTCCAGTTGATCCTGCCTCTATCTTGTTTGTAGGCAGTTATCTGCATGTTGTCTTCCCCCTCAAGCTCTGGGACAGCAGACCTCCTGATGCCCTTCTTGAATCCCCAGTGCCTAGGACAGTGCCTAGCACAAAGAAGGGGCTTAATAAATGCCTGTTGACTTTAACTGTTGTCGCTATTACTCACCATTACGTAGTGTACATTTCAGCTGAAGTGGAGTCTTTGCTTTACACACATTTCATTCTCCCACCTCTGGGCTGTACATGCAATTGCCCATGCCTAGAATGTTCTCATTGCTCACTTCTGCCTCCTGAAATCTCTGTTGTTGCTGTTGAGTTGTTTCAGGACTTAGGGTTCTTTTTTTTTTTTTGAGGCAATCATAGTTAAGTGACACAGGGTCACACAGCTAGTAAGTATCTAAGGCAGAATTTGAACTCTGATCCTCCGGACTCCAGGACTTTCATTCTATCCTGCACCATCTAGCTGCCTTCATTTAGGGTTTTCTTGGCAAGGATACTGGAGGGGTTTGTTTGCCATTTCCTTCTCCAGTTCATCTTCACAGATGAGGAAACTGAGGCAAACAGGGTTAAGTGACTTGCCCAGAGTCACACAGCTTGTTAAGTGTCTGAGGCCAGATTTGAATTCAGGAAGATGAGTCTTTCTGACTCTAGGCCTGGCACTCTATCTACTGTGCCACCATAGCTGCAATCCCTAAATCCTTTCAACTCCTTTCAATCTACATGCCCTTTCCCACTTAAGGCCTTGTCACATTCTCCAGCTTCTTAGAACTAGGCCCCACCCTTCCCAAAATTACTATACATATATTTTGTATTTCTCTGTGTACATACTGTCTTCTCCCAACAGTCTATAAGATCCTTCAGGGCAGGAATTGTTTCATTTTTGTCTTTTTTTTTCTATCCCCAGCACCTAGAACACTGCCTGGTACAAGGTTAGTGAATTCAATAAAACTGAATTAAATTGAGTTGAATATTAGCAAACACCAAGGCCTCTGGCAGAAAATGCATCAGGCTTGTAACAGACCTTCTATCTGTCTAAGAAGCTTTAACTAATATAACCTTTCATTTGAGTAGGGAAACTGAGGCTGGACCTGGCACTCTCTCCCTGCTTATCTTCAACTCCTGGCTTCCTTCAAGTCTGAGATAAAATCTCATTTTCTGCCATGAAGCCTTTCTCAGGCCTTCCATGTTCCCTTCCCTTGGATGACTATTTCTAATTTACTCTGTATATATCTTGCTTCTACATAGTCATTTGCATATTATCTCCATCATTAAGCTGTGAGCTCCTTAGGACCAAGAATTGGATTGAGGTTACCCCTGCCTTTTTTTGCATCCTTAGAACTCAGCACAATGTTAGGCACATAGCAGGCCCTTAATAAATGCTAGCTAACTGACCAAGGAAAGGAAGTAACTTGTCCAAGATCATACAGCCAAATAGTAAGAGAGCCAGGACTAAAACCCAGGGATCCTTACTCCTAAAAATAGGTGCTTTCCACTAGACTACATTTTTAAAAATCCAGTTCCTCAATTCCAAAGGCCATTACTCCAGAAACAGTGAGGGTGACAATGGTATGGTCTGAGACAGCACAACACAGTGGGAGGAACTTGGGTTAGGGTGTCAGGAGATCTCAATTCTAGTCTTTGCCTGGCTGAGAAACATTGGGCTAGTTATTTCTCCTCCCTAGGCCTTCTTCCTCATCTCTAAAAGAGAAGGCTAGGAAAGATTAGGCAAAGTGGTAAAAGTGGAAAATTCTGGCTTTAGAGTCAAAGGACCCAAGTACAAATCCTAATCTTGCTGTGAGGATGTATGAACAAGGTCAAGTTATTCAATTTCTCTAGACCTCTGTTTACCCATCTGTAAATAAAAAAGTTGGGAAAGATCATTTCTGGTTCTAAACCTATGACCCTATCATCCTAGGGCCAGCAAAATACTAAAGGATAGGACTTTTCAGAACTCTTTCAGGCTTATACCTTCAGAAACAATGACATGCCAACTTGCCTGCTGCCAAGGAAAGCTGGGAAGATGGGAACACTAACAGAGGAAGGGGTGTTTGTCAAGTGCAAAGCCCTTTGGGTTACAGTTCAACAGGGGTAAAAGAGCTGAGGACTTGAAGTCAGAAGACACAGAGCCTCCTGTTCGCTTATCCGTTACCCTGAGCAACTTACTCCAGCTCTGCTCTGAGCTTTATTTCCCCCATCTGTAAAATGGGAATAATAAATGTTTCCTTACCTGCTCCCCAAAGTGGCTGTAAGGGAATCCTTCAATAAGAGTGAAAGTGCTTGAAAAAATGTCAACTCTGACCACTACAACTCACATTTCCATAGATAATATCTCCATTTTACAGATGAAGATTCAGAAACTTCAGAGAAGGGAAGAAACTTGCCCATGACCATACAGTCAATAAGTGTTGGGAGCTGGAATTGGAACCCACATCCTCCTAACTCCAAAACCAGCACTCTTTCCCTATGCCTGAACAACCCAAGTTAATGAATTATTAATACTCAACAAGTATTAATAACAAATAAAAAATACTGGATACTCAAGAAGGAGCTTTAGGATTTCTAGAATTTTTTGATGTCAGGACCCTTTTACACTCATAAAGATCGCTGAAGAATTACCCCCCCAAAGGGTTTTCATTTATGTGGGTCATATTTATCAATATTTATGATATTCTAAATGAAAAAATTTTATTGTGATAATGCAAATCGTTTTGACCTCAAGGAACCCCTGAAAGGGTCTCAGGGACCCTGGAGCACACTTTGAGGTCTGCTGCTGTAAATTGGTTGTTTAGATATCCAGCCCCCCACCACCATCACTGTGACTCCGGTGAAGAACAAGGATCTGATATCATCAGGATTTAGCCGATGGATTACCCACTATTTACACCTGGCCACCAATTCCCATCACAAGGCCCTGAACAGTCTAAGAATTCAGGGAATGTTTTGCTGAAGTAGTGAAGAGAAGAGAAAGGGGGAATGAGAAAAGACCAAGGAGACCTTACCAAGAAAAGGGGGTTTAAGAAGTTGGAGCCAAGGGGAGGGTCTTTGAAGGACTATGGAATGGGATGATGGAGAGAGGTAGGTGTCAGGTGTAAAAAGAACAGGGGAATATGGTATACTGGAAAGGTCCCTCTGCTTGGAGACTGAGGACCTGGGTGCAAATCCTGCCTCTAACAGTAGCTCTAAGGCTTAGACCTCAAACAAAGTCACTTTTCCCCTTTAGGCCTCAGGTCCTTCATCTTAAAATGTGACTAGATGTAGTGGACCTTGGTTTGAATTTTGGCACTGTTACTTGTTCTAAGTGAGACAGAAGACAAGTCACCTGACCCTCCCATCCTGGTCTGTAAAATGACGGGGCTGAGCTAGATAATTTCCATGGTCCCCTTCCAGGTCTAAATCCTATAATACCAGTGCTACCTCAAACGTCTACTGTAGAGAAAATAATTTAGAAATATTAAAGCACTATAAAAACGTGACTACAATTCCTATTAAAAAGGGGAGAGGGAAGTAAAGAAAAAGGGAAACTCTAGTTTCCAGCTTGTCCCAGCCAGGGTACTCTCCTTTCTACCCCCATCCCCATCAATAAATCATCCCCCAGGGGCTGATTCTGTGGAGGGGAAAGAGGGTGGGCAACAGAACCAAAAGATTTTGAGCTGGAAGAGACCACCTGGAGTGAAACTTCTCGTTTAAGGTATGAAGACAGTGAAGACCAGATGTTAGGTGATGTGCCCAAGGTCAAACAGGTAGTAAGTGACCAGGATTCTAGGCCGGGTGGAATTCCACTAACTGAAAGTCCAGTCACGAAAGTCTGACCCCCTCCCCAATAAAATTACCCCATTTCAGTCCCCAGCCCTGCCCTTTTCTGGGCCTCCAGGAGGAGAAAGGGCATCCCCGGTGACATCGAGGAAAAGGGGGGACTGGAAGGATGCAGTGGAAGCTGTCAGCCCCGAACACACTAGCATTCTTGGCGGGGGGAGGGGATGGAATGGGGACTGTCACTCTGCGACACCCACTTGCTTGGGGCTTCCCTCCTAGGGAGTGGAGGGAGAAGATGAATTGAGTCAGAACGAGACCTTTCCACCCAATTAATTATCTAGCCAACAAGCCACAGATGCGAGAGGGCGGTCTGGGGGGAGGAGGGGAACCCGGGGGGAATCTGAGTCGAGGAGGGGAGAAATGTGGGAGAAGTCAGGGACCCAGTGTGGGGGAGGCAGGGTGTGATGTTCGTTAGTGCGGTGTGCACGTCAGTGTGTAATGAGTGTGGGAGCATTAATACATACACGGTTCGGAAGGTGTAAGTTGGAATGTGCCCCCCCCCCCCCCCCCTTCCATGGCACCAACAGCTGAGCCGATCTGACGGCCCCGAGCCCAAGCCGGAGCCCGGGGCGAGCGCTAGGCTCAGCGTTGGCAGTATCCTGAAATCCCCAGGAAGGGCCGGGCGCCTCCTCCCCGTCCGCTGCCCGGCTTCCCCCGCCCGGCCCCGACACCCCCGCACCCCGGGCAGTGCCACCCTGGGCTCGCGCAGGCCCCCTCGTCCGCCGGGGCACACTCACCGCGTTCCTCGGTCGCCCATGGTCCCGGTGGCGGCGGCGTCAGAGCCACGGCTGGAAAATCCCCGCGCGGGCGCCGGGAGGAGCCACCCGCCGTTCTCGCTCTCCTCCTCCTCCTCTTCTCCTTCTTCTTCTCCTCCTCCTCCTCCTCCTCCTCCTCCGCTTCCTCCTCCGCCCCCGTCCCCGCCCCGCCCCCGCCTGGTCCCCTCCCTCGCCCAGCACCCGGGGCCCTGCCCCGCCACAGACCCTGCTCCGGCTCGGGCTCTGAGCCGCCCGGGGCCGGCAGGCAGAGAGCGTGCATGCGTGGGTGCGTGGGTGTGCGTGTGTCTGGTCTGGGTGTGTGTATGTGCGCGCGCGCGCGCCGTGTCCGCGTGTCTGTGTGTCTGTCTGTGCGTGAGTCTGTGCGTATGTGCACGGGGGCGGTGTGCACCTCGGGGTGCAAATTGTGTGTACACAGGTGTACATGAGTGTGTGCACAAGGATTTACGTACATGGGTATGTGTGTGCGGGGGCTGCGTTGCACGGGAGGGCATTCACTTGGGTGTTAACTGCACCCTCGGGGAGGTATGTTGTGTGCACACACATGGCATTATGAGAGAAGAGTGTGATTAAGCTCCTCGATCACTTGCTCGCCTGCCTGAACACCGGCAGAGTCTAGGGTCCTGACCGCGAGCTGGAGAATGTGGGGCCGAACTGTCCCTAGCCAGTGCCCAGTCCAGCTCCCCTGCCCTGCCCTCCCCTCCGCCAATTGCAGGCCTGGCCGGCAGAGGAGGGAGGAGGCGGGGGCCGGGGGCGGGCACAAGGCTCAGAGTTTCTTCCCGCCCTGGCCACCTCCCTCCCCGCCCTTATTTGGCCTAGCTGACTAGGGAGGGCCCTACATAAACCCCCTCTTTCTGAGCATACTTTCTTGTCTCCTTCCTGAAGATCGATAACGTCCCAGGGTGCGTTTGTGTATATAGGTATAATGTGGGAGAGAACCTGGAAGAGGAGGGTGGCGGGTAAAGAGAAGTGGGGTTAGGGTTACCCTGCCTTCCTGGGGTGAGACTGGGGAGGGATTGTGCAGATAAGTCATGTGATGTAATGGTGAAAAGCACTGAGCCGAGGACTTGAGTTCTAATCAGACCTTTGCCAGATTTGCAGTTTGACTTTAGGGAATTAACTTCACCTCTCTAGGCCTCACATGTATTCCTGAGAAATCATGGACACTTGGCATGGGACTCATAGAATATACCATAGGAAAACTACATTCAAAGGAGCTCTTGCTTAAAAGGATTTAAGTGTGTGTAGGAGGGGATGCATTAGCAACAATCTATACACATTGAGAAGTCTAAACAAATCCTAAAAGCCAAAGGCAAGGCCATGACAAATTTTGGGTAATTTTGTTTGGGGAAGGGAGGGGAGTTTGGGGTAGCTGGCCTTCTCCTTGCCTGGGGCCCCTTGGTATTTCTTCAGGGTACTTCATAGGTCTGGTTCAGCCATGGCAGTTGGGGCTGTCCTGAAACCAAAGCTATGCCTTTGGTTCCCAGCTGGAATCAGGTTTGAATAGGGGACACATTGCCCTATTTCGACACACAAGGGTAGGAGTGCCCCCAGGATAGGGCTGATTGTTCCTTGAGCTCCTCCCCCAAGACTATAGGAAAACACACTGAATTTGCCATAGAGGGCCTAAGTACAGGACTAACCAGAAGGGATGTGACAGAGCTGATTACAAGGATCCACCAGGTAGGAATCATTTGGGTAAAAATCAGAGAACTAAATAGAAGTAATTTTGCCTAGACCTGTACTAAAAACCGCCTAGACAGAAGGAGGAAATAGATGTGTACTGAGAAACATTGAGTAAACATTCCAAATCTGATATTGTATATCCTATCCTCAATCCAGAGATGGGTGAAGGGAGAAAGGGAAGTGGAGTAGAACCTTGGAGGAATATAGGTAAGGAATGAGTTCTTCCCTAGAGGAACTTCTTATACAGTAGTGGGATAAGACCCCAACTTAGATAAAGATAATACATATCACTTGAAAAGTGTATCAGAGAGGTGCAAAGTGCTGCCCAAGGGCCAAGGAGGGAGGGTGTTGCCATCTGGAATAATCAGAGAATGTTTCATGAGAGAAAAGTTGAGCATGAAAGGATAGGCAAGAACTCAACAGATAAAGTTGGAAATCGGAGGATGGAAGACATTTCAGGAAGAGGGAGCATTGTGAGCAGGCATTTAGACAGCAAACATTAAGTATTGACTGTGCTAAGCACTAGGAATAGAAAAAAAAAAAGACCAAAACCTGGTCTCTTCCCTCAAGAAACACCCAGTCTAATGGGCCAGACAACATGCAAACAGCTACATGTATACAAGATCTCTTTATTTGCTTTTGGGAGCAGCAGGGAATAAGCTGTCCAGTGCGGCTAGAGTAGTTTGTGGAAAAGTCCTATAAAATGAAAGTGGAACAGTAGAGTGGAGGGCTTTGAATACTCAGAAGAATTTGAAGAGTACCAGGCCTGGAATCAGGAAGACTCATCTTCCTGAGGTTCAAATCTGGCCTCAAACACTTACAAGCTATGTGACCCTGGGCAAGTCACTAAACACTTTTTGCCTCAGTTTCCTTATCTGTAAAAAAAAACTGAGCTGGACAAGGAAATAGCAAACCACCCCAGTATCTTTGCCAAGAAAACCCCAAATGGGGTCACAGAGTCAGCCGTGACAGAATAATAAACCAAAGGCAGCCTCTGAATGCTTTTGAAGCTGATTGGTGAAAGGTAAGTGTGAGGGAGGTGACTGAGTCCAAAGGAAGGGGAAAGCCAGGATAGCCACAAGTCTGTCACTCTTTTTCTCCTACCTGACTGCCCATAGGGAAGATGCTCAGGAGCTCCATGTATTAAGTCTAAAGTGGCTAACCAGGAGTCTTGATGACCTGGGTCCTAGTCTTTAGTCTGCCTTTTCTCCACTACAAAACTAGGTGATTCAAGTACATGGTACATTCTTTTAAAATAAATTGAGAGAGTTGGACCAGATCCATGAATTGAGCTCTGGGCCAAGGATGATCTGAGTTCAAATCCTACTTCACTAGCTGTGTGACTGAGAAAGTGACTTACTAGTTCTCTGTCTCAATTTCCTAATCTGTAAAATGGGAATAATAATAGCACCTCCCTCTCAGGGTTGTTAAATTAAAATCAGACACAATCTGTAAGGCGCTTTAGAAACCTTAAACTGTGCTGCATAAATGCCAGCAATTATCTAGCACCTAACTCACAGGGTTGGTGGAAGGATGAAATGAGTATACCTCATATGTAAATCATTTTGAAAACCTGAAAGAGCTATAGAAACGCTGAGTATTATTATATCTCTATGGGGCTCTTTCAGCTCTGACATTCTATGAATTCCTCAGCTTAGAGTAAGAGAAATAAGTGGGAGGAGAGAGTGGGAGAGAAAGAAGAAAGGGGAAGAGAAAGAGATGAGGAGGGGAAGAGTGGGAGGAGAGTAAGAGCAGGAGGTGAGGAGGGAGGGGGAAGGATGGGGCGGAAGGGAAGGAGAGAAGGGGCAGGAGGAAGAAAGGAGAGGAGAAGGCAGCCCTAGAGAAGATAGAGCCCTGGACTTGGGGTCTGGAAATCCTGAGTCCGAATCTAACCAAGGATACATACTAACTGTGAGAACCCAAGCAAGTCACTTTTACCATGGTCTGCCTCAGTTCCCTTAGCTGTAAATAACAATAGCACCAACTCCTAGAGTTGTAGGGAAGATCAAATGAAGTCATATTGGTAAAGCCCTTAGCACAGTACCAGGCACATAATAAACATTTAACAAATGCTTGTTTTTAAAAAGAGAAGGGGAAGGGAAAGATGGATGGAAGAGAGGAGCCAAGACAAAGAATAAATTGGGAAGGAAGGGGGAGGGGGAGAAACAGAAAATCGAGAAGGGGAAAGGAGGAGAAGAAGAAGAGAGAAAAGGAAGGGAAGAGCAGAAGGAGGAGACAAAGAGGCAGGGGAGGGAAGGGAAAGAAGAGAAGGAAGGGAGGTGAGGAGGGGAAGAAATTGTTTCCTGGAAGCATTAGGCTCTTAATGGGAAAGCATTCCCTGAATGAGGAGAAAGCCCAGGGCCCAGCTCCAACCTTGGCCCTGGGCAGATCTCCCACCAGGCTTCCCACCAAAGGCATTTGGCTAATTGGCCCTGATTAGTGCCTAATATCTGATTATTAGCTGGAGGAAGAGAAGCTATCATTTAGACTGATGCGATTAGGGCTCGTAATAAACATCATTTGTAATTACATTCACATACAGTTACCTCTGCTCCTGGTCTATAGAGCCAGCTAATTCAATCAGGGATGTGATCACTGTAAGATGGGGGGGGGGGGGGAGTGAAAAAGGAGAGGAGTGGGGAATATGGCCTGTGTCCCAGTGATCAGACCAGAGGGCTGAGCTCTGAACAACGGATTTCAATCTCAGTGACCTTTCTCTGGCCATAGTTGTCCTCCATGGCTCCTCTCCTTTTATCCTAGTAAGGCCATCAAGTAAAATAGGGAACACTTTGTATTGAGAATAAAGAGATGGGGACTTATGACTCCACACTGACTTGTGTGGTAAGCAAGTTCCTTTCCTCCTCTTGGCCTCAGTTGCCCCATTTGTAAAATGAAGCATCTGTACTATGTGGTCTATAACGTTCCTATAAGGTCAGCTAGGTGCTGCAATACATACAATGCCAGGCCTGGAGTCAGAAAGGCTCCTCTTCGTAAGTTCAAATCTAGCCTTAGATACTTACTAGCTGTGTGACTCTGGGCAAGTGGCTTACCCCTGTTTGCCTCAGTTTCCTCATCTGTAAAATGAGCTAGAGAATGAAATGACAAACCACTTTAGTATCTCTGCCAAGGAAACTCTAAATGGGGTCACAGAGTCAGACATGATTGAAAAGCAACTTAACATCAAAAGGTTCCTGATGTCATTGGATTCAACTTCCTTATTTTACAGATGAGGAAACTGAGAACCAGAGGGGCTGTGACTTGCCCTCCTTCAAAGCGGCAAGCGGCCAATAGAGGGCTTATGCCTAGGTCTTCAAAATGAGCACTCTCTCCACCCAACCTTGTCAGCCTGTATCCTAATGTCCCTCCCTGACCTTCGTCTGTGTTCCAAGGGGCTTTTCAGGAGTAACATTTCACACCCGAGTGTCACTCCAATTCTGTCATTCTTGTCCCAGCTGCCAGATTCCAAGGTACTAGAAGCAGCTCTACCTATTTTCATGTTCCTTCATTATTTGAATTGGGTGATGATGGAGAAAAGGGTGGGGAGTACAGAGGAGGAAAATTGCCTCATGGTTATGGCAGCAGTGGGTTACAGTAGAAGAGCAGGGGAGCAAATTTACCCAGAGATCTTGACCAGGGAACCAGGAAGTTGGGGAGAAGTTCTCCTGGCTCCTTCCTCTTCTGCTAGGCAAGGGTTTCTGTAACTAGGTGACAGGTTGCCCATGCCATAGGTGCCTTCTGCCCCCAGATACTAACCAGAGCTAGGACTGATGAAAGGTAGGCCTTGGGCACAACATGGGCAGGTGGACAGAACTAGAGGCTCTTCAAAAGAAGGCAGGGACCTAGTTAAACATCATAAAGGAGAAGGGGAATTTCAAGGCTTAGCTCAGCAGCTGCTTCCTCTGTATAACCCTCCCTGATGTCCACAGCCATTAGTGTTCTTGGTTTCCTCAATTATTCATAGAATCATAGACTGAGCTGGAAGGACCTCATTAGTCATATATAGTCCAGCACCCTCATTTTACAGAAGAGGAAAATGAGGCCCAGGAAAGGTAGTGAACTTCTTATTTCTTCATTTCAATCGTGTCTGACTCTTCATGACCCCATTTGGGGTTTTCTTAGCAGAAATATTGGGAGTAGTTTGCATTTTCCTTCTCCAACTCATTTTACATATGAGGCAACTGAGACCAATAGGGTTGAGTGACTTTCCTGGAGTCACACAGCTAGTAAGTGTCTGAGGCCAAATTTAAATTCAGGTCTTCCTGACTCTAGGCCTGGCACTCTACCCACTGAACTACCTAGCTGCCCCTAATGGATTTATCCAAGGTCATATAGGTGGCATTAAGTGGTGGGACAGAGATTCAAAATATGGTTCTCTGAATCTTTCCATTACATTATGCTGCCTCTGTAAGACTTTTTCTGATCTTTTCCCCCTTTCCATCCTACCCTGTATCATACTTGTATCTCCCTGACAGAGTGGAATTTCTTTTGGGGGAATAACTGGTGAACTGAATCGAACTGAATTAGCTAGAAAGCCCAAGCTAAACATTGAAGGAAAGGGGTAAAGACAAAGGGGTACTAAGGGAACTGAGTAGGAAATTAAAGGACCCTAGAGAACACTAGATGTGAGAAACCTGGATCAGACAGAGGAAGGAGCATTTATGAAGTGCCCAGGGACTGACCAGGGACTACAGCCCCATTCTGACTTAACAGGGGCAGGACTGCAATGATATCTACACCTCTTGACTTTGCCTCCCCCAAGGCTAGGAAGGGATCCATCCCTCCTCAGGCTAAGCTAACCTCAGGGCTGAAACCACTTGTGTTGGATAGATTCTATTGTCCTAGGCAGGGGTTCGAAGAGAGGCTAAGGTGGTGAGTAGGGGGAGCATCCTGGGGTTCCTGCCAACAATTTAAATCCAATAATTTAGATTGCCCTCCTCCCTGGAAATATGGGAGTCTTTGAATTCTGCTGAATCTGCAAGAGTCGAGCATCTCCTGGAGCCAAATCGAGGGAAACTTTAGTGGTATGGTAGAAGAAGCCCTGGAAGAAGCAGAAAAACCGAATTTAACTCCCTCTTCTTCCCTGTGGGACCTTGAGGAAGTCATTCCCTGTCCCTGTGCCTTAGTCTCCTCGTTAAAATGAAATGACTGGACTAGATAGCATCTCACTTTGTGTGTCCTATTTCCTGAGGTTCCTCCCAGCTCTGGCAGTCTATTTTCTAAGGTTCCTTCCAGTTCTCACATCCCAAGAGAACAGAGTGGTAAACTCAGTCAAGAAAACCTCCATTCAAATCCTGCCTCTGATACCAAGTATGTGACTTTGGGCAAATCACTTAACCTTTTGATTTCTTTCTCTATAATCTGAGGATAATTATAGTGCCTACACCCACCAGGCTGTAAAAAGGAATGAATGAGTGAGTGAATGAATGAATGAAAATGCATTTATTAAATACTTACTATGTGCCACTTGCTATGCTTTATGTTGGAGCTACAAATACAAGCAAGCAAGGCAGTCCCCTGAAGGACCTTTATTCTAATGGGGGAGGACAACACATATAGGGGGGTGGGGGAGTGATACAGCTGGACAGATGTGATAAGAGTACTTCCATGGTGAGAAGCCTGAAAGGCAAGGTAATTGCAGATGAGGTGAAAGTTCAAATAACAAAATGTATAAAAAGTCTTTTGCAAAACTTAAGATGCTATATAAATGTGAGCTGTCATTTTGTTCCAAGAATCCTTCTAGCTCTGAATTTATGGTCTTTGTTCTAAGATAGCCACACAATCCAACCCTCGCGGTCCATCAGTCAGTCAACAAGCATTTGTTAATCAATCATTATGTACCAAGCTCGGTGCTGATTCTCCAGGATACAAAGAAAGACAAAAACAGATGCTGCCTTCAAGGAGTTTACAGTCTGGGTGGGGGGGAAGAAAAATGTGAAAATGGCTGAGGTACATGCAAGGTTCATACAGGGCAGAGAGAAAGTGATCTCAGCAGGAATGGCCCTAACAACTGACTAGGGCACAAGGCAGGAGGGACCCAGGAAAGCACCCCTCCTCCCTGCCTGCAGAAGGTTGGATTTGAGCTAAGTCTGCAAGGGAGTTAGGAAGCATAAGTAAGGACTGGAAATGAAGTAGGTGCCTATCCATTGGGAAATGACCGAACAAATTGTGGTACATAAATGTAATGAAATGGTAAATGTGATAGATATGGAGAAATATGAAAATACTTTTACATGTATACATGATGCAAAATGAAGTAAGAAGAACCAGGAAAGCAATATACACAATGATTACAACAAAGTAAATAGAAGAAACAAGAAGAGGATAGAAAACATGTCACAAAATTATAATGATCGGGGCGGCCAGGTAGCACAGCAAGTAAGAGCACTGGCCCCAGAGTCGGGATGACCTGGGATCGAATCTGGGCTCAGACACTTAGCACCCACCCAGAAATACCTGGCCGAGTAACCTTGAGCAAGTTACTTAACCCCAACTGCTTTAAAAAAAATTATAATGATCAACCTTGGTCCAAAAGAGGAAATATGAGATGACACCTCCCTCACTTCTTTACACAGGGAAGGGGGAGGGTTACCATCTCCCAATGCATATAAATTTTCAATATGTTAGTTCATTTTGATTTTTTTCATCCTCTTTTTTATTCTTTATTTTAAGGGATGGCTCTCCAGGAAGGAGTAGAAGGAGGGATTAGTGGAAAATCTAGGCAGTATACATACATACACACATGCATATACATACATACATATACATATGTGTACATAGTTATACACACATATAGATGCAAAACAATTAAAATTTATTTTTAAAAAATTTTTAAATTTAAATTAAAAATTAAATTTTTTAAATAAAAAAGAAGTCCTTAGGCCTCAGTTTCCTCAACTGTAAAATAAGGGAATTTAACTAGATGGTCTCTGAGATCCCTTCCAGCCCCGATCCTTATGATCCCATGAGTCAATGTGGTCAGATAAGTGGTGTGAACCCAAACAGAGGCAGCAGCATGGTATGGTGAATCAATAGCTGGACCTGAGTTCAAGACCTGCCTCTGATAAATAATGAACTGTGTACCATTGGCAAATTAATCCCAGCACTTAGCACAGTGCCTGAAACAAAGTACCTGCTTAATAAATATTTATTGAATTGAATTGAACTTAACGTCTCCATATCCCATAAAATAACCTAAAGTCTGTAAATGACAGACAATTGCCCATCTGCACCAAACACAGAGAGTATTTCACTTAACGTAGGGAGAAAATGTGTCTCTGCCTTTGCCACTTTTTGGAAATAATCAGACAGTGCTACTGCTTATGATTTGGACTTCGATTGACCTTGAATTTGGTGTGAGTAACAATCACTCGTTTTGTGGAAGAGCTCCTAGGTAACCTCTTCATAGACATTTTAGTCCCTAATGGTGTTTGCAACTGCAATTGAAGGGAAGGAAGGAGATGAGGATTCAGTAAATGCCTCGATGTGCCAAGGACTTTACAAATATTATCTCACTTGATCCTTACAACAACCCTGGGAGGTAGGTGCTGTTATTGTCCCCATTTTACAGCAGGGGAAATGAAGGCAAAGATTGTGACTGGACCAGGGTCACACATCTAGTAGGTACCGTGTTTCCCCGATAATAAGACCTATCCCGAAAATAAGCCCTCCCCTTACTGTGTAAGGTTCCTCTAAAATAAGCCCTCCCCCGAAAATAAGCCCTATTGAGATTGCTACTGTAGTGAAGGTGATCCCCTGTGCTACACGCTACATTACGGTACCCTCTGTATGCACCGTTCTCCCCCCCCCCGTGAAACGCACGCCGCGCTCCGAGCTGCATCCAATCAGAGCTGCAGCAGTGAGCGCGTCATCCTGTTCTTCCCCAGTGATTTGCTTATTGAATAAAGGTACATTTTTTTGTTCACATTTACCTGTTTATTAAAATTGCTGTCAATGTTCATTAAAATAAGCCCTCCCCTGAAAATAAGCCCTCTGGTGTTTTTCTGTCCAAAAAAATAATAAGACAGTGTCTTATTATCGGGGAAACACGGTATTTGAGACAAGATTTGAACTCAGTTCTACCTGACTGCTTCCGGAGTTCGAATGGAAGGGTTCCCTATAGATCAGTAAGCATTTATTAAGTACGTATTATATGCCAGGCACTAGGCTAAGCATTGGGATAAAAAGAAAGGCTAACAACAGTCCCAGCCCTCAAAGATGTCACAATCTAAGGAGACAACATAGTAATAAGCTAAATACAGGATAAATAGGAAATAATCAACAGAGGAAAGGTCTGAGAATTTAGCCAGATTCGAAAAGGCTTCCTGAAGAAGGTGGGATTTTAGCTGGGATTTGAAGCTAGGAAGCTGAAATGAGGAGAGGATGGACTAGAACAGGTAGAGAGATTTGAGGCAGTCAGAGCAACCACCAGGCTTTTCAGTAGTCCAGCAGGAGGTCACAAAGGCCCGCACCAGAGTGGTGGCAGTGTCAGAGGAAAGAAGAGGGAATATCCAATATCCAAGAGAGGTTGCAAAGGTGAAATCAGCAGACTTTAGCAACAGATTGGATGGGGGTAGGAGAGAGAGTAAGAAGTGTGTGTATGTGTGTGTGCATGTATGAGTGTACACATACGTGTGTAAAAATACACACATATATGTGTATATTTGTGTGGTGTATATGTATGTATATAGTATATCACAGACTGCCAAAGTTGAAATGGACACCAGAGACAAATCATTCCAATACGTTGATTCTTCTCTTCCCCAGACTAAGTATTACTAGTTCCTTCCAACAAATTTTCATAAGACATTCCACTAAGGTCCTTCACCATCTTGTTTTTCCTCCTTGGGATGTTCTCCATCTCATCAATCTCTTTCTTAAAATGTGATATCCATAATGGAACATAGTCCTCCAGGTGTGATCTGACCAGATCAGAATCTAGGGAATTATGGGAATTATGTCTCCATCTGGATGCAGTTTAGGATCAGATTAGCAGTTGCCATAATACACTACAGACCTTTAATGAGCTTGCAGTTCACTAACACCCCCAAGATCTTTTTCAGATAATCTAGTCACATGTACCCCAATTTTTATGTGTGGCATTCATTTTTTTAAACTCAAGATAAAGGGTGTAACCCTCTAGGTCCTAAAGTGCAGCCCTTTGACTGAATCTAAACTTCATAGAACAAAAGGGCCATACCTGAGAACCTAGAGAGCCACATGCAGCCTCAAGACCTCAGTTTCCCCACCCCTGTGCAAGACTAAAACTTGACTTTTAGTCCCACTAAATTTTATCTTAAGTGATTTAGTCCAATATTCTTGACTGATGAGATATTTTTGAATCCTGACTCTATCTTCCAATGTTATAGCTAGCTTTGTGTCATTCAAAAATCCAATATCCACACCATTTATTCAAGTCATTGACAAAATTGTTAAATAACGTGGGGGAAAGGACAGCTCCCTGGAGCACTGCTCTAAAACCCTCCCTCCATGTTGACATTGAGACATTACTCTTTGGACCTGGCCATTCCACCAATTTCAAACCATTGGTACTGTTGTCTAATCCATGTCTCCCTGTCTCCCCATCTTTTCTACAAAAATAATTCAGGACATTGTCAAATGCTTTTCTAAAATCTAGGCAAGCTATGTCAACAGCTAATCAAGCAACCCTATCCAAAAAGGAAATGAGCTTTGGTCTCTTGTGAACTGCTCTTGCTGAAGTCGTGCTGGCTTGTTGTGTTTACCACTTCCTTTTCTAGATCCTCACTAACCACTCATTTAGTAACACATTCTATAGTTTGGGGTTTTTTACAGGAAAGAGTCAAGTATATACACTATACTTTTCAGATTATATTCCCTTCCTGCTGGAAGATTGGGACATCTGATCTCCAGTTTTCAGAAATTCAGTTCAATAACTCAATGTGCATCTATTAAACATACACTATGTACCAAGCACTGTGCTAAGCACATGGGGGGGAAGGATATAGAGGACCTTCCCCTACCCCCTTGGAAAAAAAACCTCATTTCCCACCCTTAGGGTATTTGTCCTATGGTCAGCTGCCCTCTTAGCAAAATCACTTAGGGGTCTGCTTTTTGTTGTGGAAGGGGAGGGGAGGCCGGGAAATACAGGATGTGACAGAGAATATCTCAAGACTTGTCAACTCTTATACATTTCTGATGTTTTATGGGGGCAAGAATGATACTGCCCAAAGGGTTCTAGAAAACATTGCTATGTGGAGCAGCTAGGTGGCACAGCGAATAAAGCACCAGCCCTGGAGTCAGGAGGACCTGAGTTCAAATCTGGCCTCAGACACTTAACACTTATTAGCCATGTGACCTTGGGCAAGTCACTTAACTCCACTTGCCCTCCAAAAAGCAAAAAACCAACCAACCAAACAAAAAAACATTGCTGTGGGAGAAACACAAAACATACACGGATAAATGAATATAAAAATTATATATAAAGTCATTTCCAGTAAGAAAAGCATTGACAGCTAGGGGACTCAATAAAGGCTTTGTATAAGAAATGGACCTTGAGCTGAATCTTGAACAAACTGAGGAATTCCAAGGGGGCAGGAGGTAAGGAAAGAAAGCATTATGTAAAAGCAGGGGAGCTGTAGGGCTCAGACAAATATATTCTTTTTTTTTTTTGAAGCAATTGGGGTTAAGTAACTTGCTCAAGGTTACAGGGCCAGGTGTTTCTGGGTGGGTGCTAAGTGTCTGAGCCCGGGATTCAATCTCCAGGTCATCCCAACACTGGAGCCGGTGCTCTTACTCGCTGTGCTACCTGGCTGCCCCAGACAAATATGTTCTAGGCAATATATAGAATGACAATGCCGTCCATGGTGTTTTCTTGGCAAAGATACTGGAGTGAGTTGCCATTTTCTTCTGCAGTGAATTAGGGCAAACACAGGTAAAGTGACTTGTCCCAGGTCATATAACCAGTGAGTGTTGGAAACAGGATTTGAACTCAGATTTTCCTGACTCTATCCACTGAGCCATTTAGTGGCCCTGGCAATAGTTTATCATTCCTGAATTTTAAGTCAGGGTCTTCAAATCCAAATCTCATTCTCAGATACTAAGGTTTGAATGATGTATTTTTTGTTTTTATGTCACAGTTCTTTCCCCATATGCCATACCACCCCCCCAACCTTCTCTTGTAACAAAAAAAAATAATTAAGCCAAGTTGATCAATTCTTCATTTCCCACCCAGCTTCACCCCTCTGGACTCTACCATGGCCCAGGAACTTCTTCATCCTGGAAGACCACTTCAGCCCTTCCATTCACACATACCTCATTAGTACTTTGTGCTCCTGGGGCCCTTCCCTCTGACTAGAGGGTAGAGGGCTGCTTCCAGAACCTCCATTTAAGGGGAGCACCCAGGCCAAGCATCTCTTTTTTTTCTTGCTTTTTTTTTTGGAGGGGGGAGGACAGGGCAGTTGGAGTTAAGTGACTTGCCCAAGGTCACACAGCTAGTAAGTGTTAAGTGTCTGAGGCCAGAGCCAAGCATGTCTTTCTTCCCCAACCCACTACCTGCCTTTTGACTTCTCCATTGCGCCACCACACCAGGTTCCTTCCCTGCCTGCTTCTCTCCTTTCCCAGAACTCCCCCTTTTCAGTTTCCTTTTCCGTCTTGTCTTCCCCCATTAGGCTATCAGCTCCTTGAGAGGAGTGACTGTCTTTTTCCTATTTGTATTCCCAGCCTTTATCACAGTGCCTGGTACATAATAGGTGCTTAATAAATGTTTATTGACTAACTCAGCCACTTTGTCAGAAAGTATATACAAGGGGCGGCCAGGTAGCACAGTGAGTAAGAGCACCAGCCCCAGAGTCAGGATGACCTGGGATCGAATCCAGGCTCAGACACTTAATACTTACTAGCCTTGTGACCTTGGGCAAGTTATTTAACCCTAATTGCCCTCACTTCCCCCCTCCAAAAAGCAATAATAATAATAATAACTAGATAGAATAAGGTTGGAGTATTGCTGTGGTGCAGGAAATGATGAGTTGGTGGACTTAGAAAAACTTGGAAAGACTTGAACTTATGAAGGAAGATATTATCCACCCCCAGAGAAACAGGACAAACAAGTATGGGACCATCTTACATAGATGAGTATGAGTTTATATGTCTATATGTGAATATAATTATAGATATTTAAATTCATGCATATGTATTATCTATGTATATATGTTTGTGTATATTTGTATATGTATATACATATATATACAGATATGTGTGTATATATGTAATGCATATTAAAATTAGGCCTGGGTGTGTATGTATATACATATATGTATGTGTGTATATATGTGTTTATGTGTGTATACACACCAACACACACATATCTGTACTTAATTGCAGCCTTCTTGGGGGAGGGGGGACAAAGGGGGAAAAAAGAACAAAGTATAAAGTTCACAGCAGACAACAAAAGAAAACTTACAAGGAAGGAAAGAAAAGATGGACAGCTCTGAACACGTGTAGTATTCATTATATAGGTTTTCTCTCAATGGAAATTTATTGCTGTATATTTTGAATCCTCTCTTACATTCTGCTGTGAACATGGCAACGGTTTTTCTTTTCTTATTTTATATTTAAATTTTAATATTTAAAACTATATATAATATGTCTCCTTTTTCTTTATTGTCTGTTTAAGTTTTAGTTTTAAGTTTAAAATAATAAAAAAGAAAAGAAAGTACCGGCTGTACTCCCAAGGTTTTCAGGGTCTCGCCCATGACTTCATCATCATTAGCAATGTTTTCTAGACTCCTTCAGGCAGTATCATTCATGCCCCCATAAAACATCAGAAGTAGATAACAGTGTTTGACAAGTCTTGTGACATTCTCCATCACATCCTGTGCCTTTCCAAGCAACCTCTAAGTGATTAGGCTAAGAAGGAAGCTGACCAGAGCTTCCTCTACTATCTCCAAGTGACTGGATTGCCCAACATATCCTTTTGATAAAACTATTGCTACTGTCAGTGGTCTTTCAATTTTCCTTCTCCAGAACCTGAAACTCACTAAGGTCCATGCAGCTCATCTGAGGGCCATGAGGAGATACAGATCTCTGAGGAGGTTCTGGGGTCTCGGAACTGAGCTCCCATACTGGACTTTCCCCTGGGTTGACTTTTTCCTTTGATTTCAGAGAGGAAATGGGAACCGGAGAGATGATGTGGACTCATATTAAAGTTTAATAGGAAGACAGGGGAGGTAACAGAGTACAGAGATTGAAAGACAAAGAAATGGGAAGAGAGAGTGGTACAGAGAGAGAAAAACCATGGCGTCATAGATTTTAGAGCTGAAATGGCATCTTGGAGATCAGCTAGTTCAATATCCTTCTTTTATATGTGAGAAAAAGATGAGGTCCATCAAGAGGCAATCACTTCCCTAAGGTAATAAATAAAAAAGAGAACCCCGTGAAAAAGAGAAGCAAAGGGGGAGATGGAGAAGGATAGTATAGGTAATATAGAAAAGAGGAACAACCAAAGAAAGAAATGAGGGAGATACTTAGAGATGGGAAAAGCAAGAGAGGCAAGAAGGGAGAATAAGAAAGGGAAAATTGAAAAAGATGTAACAAGAGAAAGTAATGGGGAGAGACAGAGACTGAGAAAGAAAAGAGAAGATAAGAGTTTGTCTGAAATGGAAGACAGAAAAACCAATAAAAGTCACTTTCCCTCTCCCCACAGGGATCTCTCTAGTTGGGTGGAGGGAGCTCCTCCAGGAAATGAGGTATGGGTACCCCCAGTTATCTCACCACTCTTTCCTTCTATTTTTTTCCCCATCATACAAGGAGGTCTAGCAGCCATATCCTGAGACTGAAAGGATGAAGAGGAGGTACTGGGTGGGAGCTGAGAGTACAGGGAGCCCAATGATGAGGGTGATGGGAAGAGTCCTCAGTGGAGAGAAGACAAGAAGGGCTGGGGTTTAGGCTCTGCTATTTATGAACGGTAGGATATTGGGAGAGTCTCTTCCTGCCTCTGGTTCTCAGTGTCCTCCATGACTGGTACATGAATCTTCTGTAAAATGAAGAATCTTAAGGTTGGATAGGACCTCTAGAGGCCACCCAGTCCAACCTGCACCTTCCCCAACAAATGGCCATCCTCCACCCTCAACTTGGAAGCTCACCTGAAGAGGCCCAAAGCGCCCACTTCCTAACGGCACTAAACTGGTACTTCCCTATTCTAAAGTGAATTAGCTCCAGCCACATGCACTTTTCAGTACAGTGACACCAGCCTCCTTGCTACTCTTCACATGAAACACTTTATCTCTTGACTCAGTTTTCACTGGACAGCCCCACCATGCCTGGAATGCTCTCCCTCCTCATCTCTGCCTCCTGGCTTCATTCAGATCCCAGCTAAAATCCCACCCTCTGCAGGAATCCCTTCCTGATCCCCCTTAGTGCTCAGGCCTTCTCTCTCTTGATTATCTCCATTTTATCCTGTCTATAGCTAATCTGAATGTAATTATTTTCACACTGAATTCTCCATTAGACTGTGAGTTCCATGAGATGGGTTATTTTCCCCCTTTCTTTCTATCCTCAGTACATGGGCTTCTGCTTAACAAATGCTTGGTGACTAATGACAAGTGTGACAGGCACTCGACAGTACATGTCTCTGCTTTGTCTAGAATGCCTTACTTCCTCACCTCCATCTTTTAGGATCTCTAGCTTATTTCAAAACTCAGACCAAGAGCCACATCCTATACACACGCTGTCCCCATTCACACTGTTATTGTCCAGTTTCAATCATATCCTACTCTTCATGACCCCATCTGGTGTTTTCTTAGCCAAGATACTAGAGTGGTTTGCCAGTTATTTCTCCATCTTATTTTATAGGTGAAGAAACTGAGGCAAACAAGGTTAAGTGACTTACCCAGGGTCACACAGCTAGTAAGTATCTGAGACTGGATTTGAAATCAGGTCTTCCTGACTCCAAACCCTGTGCTCTGTGCACTATGGTGCCACCTTGCTGACCCCCCCTTAATAGTCCCCTCCTCCCAAATTACTTTATATCTACTCTGTAGATAGTTTGTGTGTGTACATATATGTAAATATTTGCATACATATGCATATACATACACATACATTACACATACACACATACATATGTATAGTTTCTCCTTAATGATTCCTTGAGATCTGGGACCGTTTTGTTTCTATTTGTAGACCCAGGGCCTGGCACATAGAAGCTGATTAATATATGCTTGTTGAAATGAATAAATAGCCCTCTCTTCCCTTCTGACATTTGGTGATTCTGCAAGCCTTCTCAAATCAGAATCAAAGCCACTGCACTGCACCCTCTGGTGGCCAGAATGGACAGCTTCAGCATCTTCTGCAGATGGACAGAGGTCAGTCTCCATCTCCTAGCAACATTCTTCCCAGAACTAGGAGATAGGGTCAGATTGGGACCCCAGAAGGGGAGGAATGAGTCCTCCCCTTAAAGGCTAGAGGGTTGAATCAGGCTTTAACCCAGAGATGTTATTTTTTATCTTACAACTCATCACATTATGTTTTGCATGTCTTATTTTTGCTGCCAAACTGTGCAATGTTAGTCATCTGTCAACACTCAAGTTTGAACATATGTCTCTGTCCATAGTCACTTGATGCATCCTGGATGGATAGATAGATGGAAGGATGGATGAATGAATATATAGATGGATAGGTGGACCTATGGATGGATTGAGGCAATTAGGTGGCATAGCAGATAGGACATGGGACATGGAGTCAGGAAGACTTGAGTTCCAATCTTTCCTCAGACACTCGCTGTATGACCCTGGGCAAGTTACTTAACCTCTGTGTTTCAGTTTTCTCAGCTGCAAAATGGGAATAATAATAGTACTTACCTCACAGGGTTGGTTGTGAGGATCAAATGAGTTAATCTACATAAAGCACTTTGCAAACTTTAAATGCTATGTGAATGTTAGCTGCTATTATTATTATAGGTATATGAGTTAAGGGGTGGATGAGCCTCTCCTAATTTGGGGCTGGGATTGGAGAAGTACACAGGTGCTTCTACTTAGACGAACAAAGAATGCAATGGGGTGAAATGCTAATTACATTCAAGAGGATCCATCTCTTGTCTCCATACCTTTGCAATGGCTTTCCCCTGTGTCTGGAATGTTTCTGCCCTTTCTCATCTCTACCTCTAAGAATCCCTGGCTCTCTTCAAGACTAATTGAGGTGATAGTCAAAGGATTTGAACAGGCAACTTTCAAAGGAAGAAATTAAAACTATCCACAACCATGTGAAAAAAATGTTCCAAATTACTCATAATTAGAAAAATGTAAATTAAAGCAATTTAGTTCTGCAGCTTCTTTGGGTTCTCTGTTGGGCTCTAATATCATCAAATGAATTGCACCTGTTATTTTGGCCTTCCCCTTACAGAGAAAAAGGCTAAAGTCTCAAGATATCACTAAATTCTATTGCAGCAAACACACCCAGACAGACAATAGAAGCTACCTTAAGTTTAGATGCTGAGTTTTTTTAACCCTTTTTCTCCAACTGAACCTTGAATCCTATAATCAGGCCTTGGTAAGGCCTAAGATAAATACTTCCTCTCCACCTCTGACTCACAGAATTCCTCATCTGCTTCAAGACTCAGTTCCCATATTAAATTCTGAATGATGTCTTTCCCAATCCTGGCTCCCCAGCTAATCCCTTCCCTCCCTATCTATCTTGAATTTATTCTGTCTCAATCATGTCCCTATCCCCAGCTAAGGATACACCAGAGCAGTGATGTCAAAACCAAAAAGAAACATCCCTGTTAGAAAAGCACAAATTAACATTATCTATGTTGCATTTTTATTGATTTTTGTTAAACATTTTCCAGTTAAATCTTATCTTTTTTATATTTTGTAATTCTATTTTATCCCAATTATATTTTCATTCAACTCCAAACTACAGAGTTTGACACTTCTGTACTGGAAACTTCAGGGAATTTACCTTTGGGCGAGATCTGAGATACTTTCTTGGTTGAGCTGAGTTATCACACTCCCAATAGAAGAGCTCATTCACTCTGATTTGTCATATATATTGTCATGTGTACGCCTTCTCTGATTTCTGTTTCTTTATTAAATCAGATAAATGGATTGATTATTCACTATGTGAGTTTATTGTAGAACTGACATTTAGCAGAAAAGAAGTTAAGCCTTGGATGTGCAACTTCTGGCTCTCCTTCCCCATCTACAGATGGTGATTGGGAGGTCAACTGGAACCTTAAAATTATTTCCCCTGGACTAACAATATTTAAGATATTAAGACAGATATAATTCTAGTCTGGAATTCCCACTCTCTCCTAGGAGAGTAGAGTGGTCAGCCTTTGCCCCAATCTCCAGCTTTCCCTCCTGGAAGGAATTAAAGTCTGCCTTGGAGAAGAGTGAAGGGAGGAGACCCTAGAAATATCTCTATGCCTCCGGGGAGCCACATCTAGACAGAACCATGTGAATACCCATAACCACACAGCACAGTATACCCCCTATACCAGATTTCTCTGAATATATCATATTTGTAATTTCTTACAACTGCATTATGTTCTTATATCATAATTTGTTCCGCCTTTCCCCCAGTTGATTGGTATCTACTTTGTTTCCACTTCTCTGGAGGATAGCTAGAAAATTACAGGATATGAATATAATAGGATATTGTGCTGTAAGAGAAAATGAACATGGAGAATTCAAAGAAACATGGGAAGATTTCATTAACTTGGGAACTCTCAGATAAGGAAAATCCCTCATCCAATGTAGGTCAACTTAGAGTCTTAGACAGTTGTTTAGATGAGCACTAAGGGAGAGGTTATATAGTCATCGCTTCCAAATCTCCACTTTCCTCATTGCAGTTGTGATATATTGCAGGTCGGCACAAGAAATTAAGCAGGCATTTTGGGAGAGTTTGGGGAAACAACAGAGGATATGTGAAGGTCAGCAGATGACACAGAAAAAGTTTAGAAACTCCGAAACGGATAAAATGTATGTATAGTATTATATAATACCAACCCACATTTTAAAACAAAGTCCTATAAACACCTCTTAAAAGAAAAAGAAAAAATTCAGACTTCTTCTGTGGTACAAAGGAAGGGCCACAGAATTTTACACAGATTTTCCAGATCACAGGAGCACAGCACCCCTAACCTTTAGTGATAACTGAGAGTGTAGCCCTTTTCTCTGGAGGGGGAAAGCCATAACAACAGGAGAAATTCATTAGATGGCATTAGAGACCCTCAGAGGACCCAAAGAAGCTGCACAGCCACCAATGAAGAGTAGATGACAGAGAACGGCTTAGTAGAAACATAGAGCAGAGAGTACTGTGGCAGAGAAGTTAAAGAGGACCAGATCGAAGTGGAGCAAGGGGTTTGCCTGATGACACCACCAGAGGACATTGGTGATGACAGCATTGGACAAGTGAGTTGCCTCATCTCTGCAAGTCTTCCCTGACCTCACAGATTCCCTTTGCATGTGCCTTGGTCACATGAGGGGTGTGTGTGTGTGTGTGTGTGTGTGTGTGTGTGTGCTTGCACATGCACCCTCTCTGTATGTCCTGGAGAGACATTGTAACTAGTGAGAAAGTGTACAGCTGTGTACATGATTATCTAGGAATAAATACTGCAAAACAAAGGAAAATGATTCAGCACCTGATGAGGCAGAGGATCTCGTGGATTTTGAGAGCATGGAACAATAACATACTGTTCCTAAGTGGTTTAAAGGAAAAACGAGAATTGTGAGAGCAGAATTTATGGTCTGTACAGCAGAAATGATTGGCAAAAGAGAAAAACTTGAATCCACAGTGGTGAGTCTCACCAAAAGAAAAAAGATAGGACAACTGATTGAGAATGCAAATACACAGAAATCAAGGATCATCTGGAAGAAGAGTAACAAAAAGTAATAGCATTAAAAGAAAACGTGCTCCCCATACATTCAAAATATATTGATTTTGTAGACAATATACACAGAGGCAATTTAAAGATTATAGGTCTCCCAGAGAGACAAGTGAAAAAAAAGAAACCCAAATACTTATAATGCAAGAAATAATACAAGAAAATTGTCCGAGACTTCTAAACATTTCCCATTAGCTGCTTTGTTTGGTTTCAACTCTGTGAACATCATTCTTCCTTCAGGACAAACTCATCACCTGAAATTTCATCATCATGGAGATTGCTTCAGCTTTGGTATACAACACCTCCTCAGTATTCTCAGTTGCCTCTACCCTCTGATTGGAAGTCAGGAGTATGGAACAAAAAATTCCTCCTAAAGCTTCCCTTTATAGAGAGAGAACTCATAATTTCCAGTCAACTCTTCATTTCCCATCAGCTGTTCTGCTTGGTGTGGACTACATCAACTTTATGCCCCAGTGCCCCCAGGTGCTCTCCAGTGCTCCCCTGTTCCTACCTTTCAACTTCCTTTTGTGTATTGTCTTCCCCCATTAGACTGTAAGCTCCTTGAGTGTAGAGGCTTTCTTTTTCTTATTTGAGCTTAGCACAGTGCCTATCACATAGTAGGTACTTAATACTATTTGTTGACTGACTGAACACAGAAAACAAATCTCCAATTGAAGGAATCTATAGATCACTTTGGGGTGGGGGTGGGGGATAAGGCTACAAACTCCAAGACATATAGTTGTTAAATTTGACAATTCCATCAAGAAATAACAAGTTCTACGAGCCAACCAAGAGAAAGATGTTCAAATAGGAAAAAAAAAAAAAAGGAAATTCTAAAACACAAGTCTATTCTTCACCTACCAGAGAACACAGGAAGGAATGGAATAATGTGTTCTGAAGAACCACAGAGCTCAAGATGTAACCTAAGGTGACATCCTGAAAATCTGAGGTTAATGATTAATTTTTTTAATGGACATTCAATAATAAAGAGGAATTTGAAACATTCTTAGAAAAAACTACACCTGAAAAGATAATGTGAATGCTCTCAGACAACAGAAATACAGGAGTGAATGAATGCAGCAACCAAGGACAGCAACAGAGTGACAGCAGAGAGACCAGTGATTTTTCTATTAAGTGTACACAAGCAGAAAAGAATGAAGGTAAAATTAGGTAAAGGTGATAGTAGGCAGGAACACTTGGGGCATTATGGACTGAAGAACCTCAAGAAACCCCACCTGCAGGTGAATCGATATTTTTTGTGGGACTAAGTTGCAAAAAGGGAGGAGGACAGAGAGGAATGTGTAATACAGCTCTAGTCAAGTGGTCTCCAAGGAAAAGAAGAGTCTTCAGGGGAGTGGATGAGGAGGTGAAGGGAGAAATTGAAAAGGGAACCAAAAAAAAAAAGGGGGAATGCCTTGTTTTGATGGTGAGATGGGATGCCTCTGATGAATACTTCTAAAGGTGAAAGGCGATACTATGTGAGAAGAGATGAAGACCTTGCATTGTCTTCAGGGATTTAGTGCTTGGAAAGATCAATCATTCTGTCTCAGGACACCCTAGATACACATTACATTGGGAAAGGGGAAAGATTAAGTATTCACAAACATTTTTTAAGAGTTTAAGTGTCCTAGTTCATACACAGTGCTTCCAATCTTGGGCCAAGTGGGTGCCATTATAGAGGAATTTAATGAGTGCATCAGGATTTTGGGTTCCTTCCATGATTTTCCTACTTAGTGCTTCTTCCCTGGAGTCCCCTTCCCACCCCCACCCAGATAATAGGATATACTTGGTGTAAACCACAGCAAAGCTTTGAACACTAGTGACTTGGATTGGACAATCCAATTATTTGGTAATCAGAACACACATAATATGTTACATGGTATAGCATAACTGATTATATGACACAAATCATATGTACATGACAAATGAGTTATTGTGCAGGTAGTATAATAACTTATCATGCCTTGGTCTAATAACTCACTTAACATAGCAAAAATCACATCATCCACAATCAGAATATCTATATTTATAAAATATGTATTCTGATTTTCTAACTCACTGGATTGTCCAATCCAACCACAAGTATTCAAAGACCTCACCAAAGTTTACATAAAATATGTCATATAGCAAAAAGGGAGGGTTCCAACTGGTCCCACTACAAATTTATGTTACATAACTTCAACTCAGTCCTGGGCTGGTCATAGCCTACACCTCCCTAGTTAACTCACTATCCCATTCACCACAGCAGTTCTCCCAAATCTTTTCATCCCTCCTCAAACTTCCCATGTTCTTCTGCCCCCCCCTCAGATGAGAACCTTGCCTCAAATTTTATTGAAAAAAAATGAGGACATTCACCAAAAACTCACTCTTCCCTGCTCCTCATCTCATATCACTAAAATGCCTTTTGCCACTATCTCTTCTTTCATCCTTCTCACACAAATTACTGACCCTTCTTCTTACCAAAACAAACCCCTCTGCCTCCATAAATGATCCTATTTCATCCTATCTCCTACAGCAAATGGCCCCCTGTATCATTCCCATTCTTTGACTTAGATTCAATCTCTTCCTTTGTACCAGCTATATTCCTACTGCCTATAAACATGCCCATGTCTCTCCCATCCTCAAATAATCATCACTTGATCTTTCAATTCCTGCAATCATCCCATATATCTGCTGACTTTTGTGGCTAACCTTGAGAAAGCTGTCTCTCTCACTCTCTTCTCAACCCTACAATCTGGTTTCCAACCTCATCATTCAACCCAAACTGTCCTTTTCAAAGTTTCCAATCATCTCGTAGTTGTTCAACCCAATGGCCTTTTTTCAGTCTTCATCCTTCCCAACCTCTCTGCAGGCTTTGATGCTGGTGATCACCCTCTTCTCCTTGATACTCTCTTCTCTCTAGGTTTCCAGGACTTCTCTTCCCCAGCCCTCCTATCTATCTGACCAAATCTCAGTCTCCTCTGCTGGATCTTCATCCAGGTCATGTCTGGTAAATGTAGGCATCCCCATGGGCTCTATTCTGGGCCCTCCTCTCTTCTCTCTCTACACTACTTCACTTGATAATCTCATCAGCATGGATTTAGTTATTATCTCTATGCTGATGATTTTCAAATCTATTTACCCAGCCCTAATCTCTTTGCTGACTTCTAGTCTTACACCTCCAACTGCCTTTCAGACATCTCAAACTGGATTTCCATTAGGTATATTAAAACTCAACATGTCCAAAACTGAACTCATTATCTTTTCCCCTAAACTCTACCCACCTTCCAAACTTCTTTATTACTGTCAAGGGTACCACTATCCTCCCAGCCTCACAAGCTCGCAGTCTAGGTGTCTTAGATGTCCACTACTCATTATTTCTTAGTTTCCTCCTCCTCCTCCTCCTCCTCCTCCTCCCCTTCTCCTCCTCCTCTTCTGTCCATGTGGGGAGTCATACCCATACCCTTATGTGTGGATATTCTATTCAAAGGAATATAAATTTTGATTGCTTATACTTCGAAAAGTATCTTGGGAGCTTAAGGGCTAGATTTTTTTTCCCCCTACTTATTTATTCTATCATTAAAAAAAAAAAACTGGCACAATTAACTCTTTTGTCTCATATAGTTTTTATTTATGATTTTGTGAAATATAGCTTTGAAAAACCAGGCTTTGATAAAGCCCATTGAGATTCAAAAGGAGCTACTTGACTATGCCTTTAAATCCAAATCACTCTGGTTCTCCCTGATTGACCAATAATAGGCCTCAGCCCAAGCCTCACTTGCACTTTGTTTAAGTTTTGATGACTCTGAGTGAGTGCAAATAGCAATTGTTTCTGCTTTGGCCTGAAACTCTGAGGGTCTTCCCCTCCCAGACTGATTCTTTGGTGAGGGCAAAGTAGGCCATCTCTATCTCAATTCTTGACTCAGATAAACTGAGACCTGAGAAAGACCTTAGCTTAAGGCCAAGGTCTCCCACTGCATCCAGAGCCACTGCCAGTTGTCTTGCCCCTGGACTCTGATCATTCTGGAGGACAGTGAGGCTGATGACTTTGCACAGCTGCCTCACTTAAATCCAAGTCACTTGCAAGTCAAGACATCACCCTCCTGAAGTCATTGGTCCTCTGAAAACAAAGGACAAACAGCATTTTTGTACTCCCAATGCTTAGTCCAATGCCTGGTACGCAGTAGGTGCTTATTAAGTGCTTATTGAATGATTGATTGCTATGCTTTGAAACATTTGGACATTTCCTGGACTTGATACTACTGTGTCCAAATTTGACTTCTGCTTACAATAATTAATGATTATTTACGATATAGCTTTGCATAGTCATTACTGGAGGTACTACAGATAACATTTATCTTGCTTTTATTGTCCACACTCTACTTAAGTCATATTGTTCCTGGAAAAGCTGTTTGAATCAGATGGTCTGTTCAACCATAATCAGTCTTACTTTTTTTTTTTTGCCATTTTCCTTGGCTCCCTCTTCCCTTTCATTCATTATTATTATGATTTACTTATCCCTGCATTTCTTTGCAAAGAGACTTGACATCAAAACTGGGTTTTCCATCAAGTTTCTTATGGGTTTGACTTCCTTTACATTTCCTAGGTGATGGGCTGATTTACTCACTCCTTTTCCAAAGCATCAGCTTTCGGGCCATTTTTGCAGCAGAGGCTAACATGCAGAGGAGTTCATCATAATCAGTGTTGATCTCCATCTTATGCTGAAGGCTGATTGTGACCAATTCATCATCTGAGAAAACAGTATTATTGAAAAGCTGCTGATGGCTAGTCTTTGTTCCCCTGTGATGGATTTCCTTGAGCAATTCTCTATTTCTGCTGTGGGTTCACAGGCACCTAAGCAATTGTTGTTTTCCTGGAAGTAGAACCATAAAACTTTGGCCTGGATGTATAAGGCCTCTAGGTGTGCCAGGAGAAGGTGCGGTCTGCCAGTTCCATCTATCTTTACTGCCATCTTGTTCAAGGGCATGCCCTAAAATTGGGCTATTATGGAAGCTCATTCTGTCCTTTGGAGAATATATTATTCACTCTTTTTCTCACTCCACCTCCACTTTGTGTTAACCTTTGGAAGATTGCCCTTTTGTGTTTAGGCAAGTCTAGGATTCTGCATTGTGACTTACCAGGTAGAATGATTTCTTTCTTTGTATCCTATAGGAATCTGGGGGTTTCCCAAGTGATAGGTATTGCTCTAATTAATTACAGAATCACAGAATCTCAGAGATGGAAAGGACTTCTTCAAAGGCCATCCTGTCCAACCCATACCTGAACAAAAATCCCCTCTATGACATACTCCACACGTGATCATCCAGACTCTGCTTAAAGACCTCCTGTGATGGGAAATTTACTGTCTCCTCTAGTAACCCTTTTGGCTTTGCTAGCTAGCTCTAATTGGTAGGAAGTTTTTCCTTCTGCAAAGTTTAAATCTGTCTTTCTTAAGTTTTGACCATTGCTCCTAGTTCTGCCCTCTAGAGGCCAGAAATACAAGACTAATCCCTCTTCACTTGACAACCCAAGTCTGTTCAATTCTTGTAGTTTATTTTAGTAGTTGTTCAATTGTGTTTGATGCTTCATGACCCCATTTGGGGTTTTATTGGCAAAGATACTGGAGTGGTTTGTCATTCTTCCTCCAGTTCACTTTACAGATGAGGAAACTGAAGCAAACAGGATTAAGTGACTTGTCCAGGGTCACACTGATATTAAGTGTCTGAGACTGTATTTGAACTCAGGAAGAAGAGTCTTGCTGATTCCAAGCCCCATGCTCTGTCCTCTATGCATCTAGCTGCCCTTGGAAGACAAATCATTACTCTGCTTCTTAACTTGGTGAAATTTTAACTAACAGACATAGTTACTGACTATTATTGCCTTCTTACTGACCATACAGTCTGCTGTGCATTACTGCCAACAGCATCAGGGCCACACTATCTCTGTAGTGATTTCTTTCCTAAGAATTCAGAGTTCAAATCCCACCTCTATCACTCACTACCTATATGACTTCTGTCATCTAATAGATCATAGGACTCTATGTGATACTTCACACTTCTCCTATGAATTTTTCACATTTTATTCTCTTAAAACCTAAGTCTCAAACCCATTTGTATTGGACTCTTCTCACTGGTGGAGATTGTTTGCTCAATGCTCCATACCTCCAAGAGAGACTTTGATTCTTGCCAAATGGAGAGGTAGGAGATTGGTACTGGAGACTAGCCGCTCTCTTCCTCAGAGAAAGGGTACTGGCCTAGAATTAGACCCATCTATTCTATTCAATATTTTTAGTCTAGGAGAGATCAAATTGAACTCCTGCCCATTATCCCTAATGAAGGAGTACCCCAAACTATATCTCCAAAGCTTGATTCCCTTCCTAGGAAATGCCACTTCCACAAAGAACACACATAGTGAATAACTAATAAATCCATTTATCCAAGCCAATGACAGAAATCACAACAAACAGAAGACAGAGAAAGCATACAGATAAGAATATGCCAAACAATATACAGAGTGAATGAACTCTCCCATTAAGAGCAAGCTATCTCAGTTCAGCTAAAATGTTGTTTAGTCATTCAGTCATGCCTGACTTTTTGTGTACTCGTGGACTATTTTTTCCATTGAGTTTTCTTGACAAAGATACTGGAGTGGTTTGCCATTTCCTTCTCCACTGGTTCACCTTTTTTTTTTTGTCAGAACTCTACACTATGATCTGTCCATTGTGGGTGACCCTGCACAACATAGCTCATAGTTTTCTTGAGCTACTGGGCCTCTCTGTCATAACAAGGGGGGACTTATCAGCCAAAACAAAGAGTCCCAGATCTCACCGAAGCGGAATTTCCCTGAGGTGTCTAGTGTAGCAAGCTGGTGATACAGATATGATCAAGGTGCCAGCTCCTCTGTATGTTGGCTTCTCCCCAAGAGTTTTTCTCTTACTTCAAGGACTTGAAGATAATCTGGAAGTGTGTGTGTATATGTATGTGTGTGTGTGTGTGTTCTCTTTTGAAGCCAAGAAGCCTGAAGAACAGGATCTCTCATCTCTCTTGAACTCTTGATAATTCTACCTCCTCATGCAGGCATGGAGCATTGACTAATTGGTCTCCACCAATGAGGAAAGTCTTTTGCAAATGAGATGAGGGTTATACTAAAAAGATTTATAGGAACTGATGCTGGGTGAAGTGAGAAGAACCAGAGGACATTTATATAATGCCTACAATAATGTAAAGGAAAATAAATACTCTGATCATTTCAATGACCAATGATAACTTCAGAATCCTGATGACAAAACTGCTTTCTGCCTCTACAGAGTGGAAATGAACTAGAGGTACAAAAAGAAATACCCTTTTAGACAATGCCAGTGAGTTAATTTGTTTATATTCGTTTATCATGAGGGATAACTTCTTATGTTTTGGTAGGGAGGGATAGGGATTTTAAAAAGAAAGAAAAGAGTATTAACAAAAGATTTTTAAAACACAGTGGAATTACTTGAAGGAAGAGAGGAGCTCTATGAGGTAGAGGAAGTACACTCCAAAGATGAGGGGGACTAACAGTTAAAAGGCAGAGACTGTAGTTGTTCTGCTTCTCTGTGCTCCCTTCTAAACATATTTCTACTCCCTTCAATATATTTTATCTGCCACTTTTTTATGTATTTTAAAGATTTTTATTGACATCTTGCTTTTATATAACCTAGATTTACCCTTTCCCTTCCTCTCTCAGAGAGCAACCCATTATAACAAAAAAAATTCTAATAAAGAAAAATGAAAGAAAAAATTCAGCAAATGAATCAATACACTGAAAAAATGTTAAATATATGTAGTCACAAATCTGTGGACCCCTTTCCGGACAAAGGAGATGGGAGAGATGTCTTCTCATCCCTTCTTTGGGGCCAAACTTATCCTGTGTAATTTTTCAACACTGTATTTTTAAAGTCTTTTGTATGCAGATGAAAGGGGGGGGTGGCCCACATTAATTAACATTTTCTGTGGCACTGAAGGTTGCCTTAAATGATTTAAACTTGTGACAGCCTGAGAAGGAAGGGTAAGGTAGTATAAGTATCTTTTTACACATTTTACAGAGGAAGAAACTGAGACTCAGATGTTTGATCCTACCATAAATGTTTGAGTCATGATATGAATACACATCTGATTCTAAAATCAGTGGTCTTTCCATTTGAGCATGATGCCTCTCAATGGTCAGAGATGTCAAAAGTTGTAGAAGTCTAAGAGAAAAGAGAACTGAAAGGGGGCAATTGAATTTTATGACCTTGGAGAAAGTTTCATTCAATCCAATGATAGGGGTCAGAGACAGATTCTTTAAAGGGGGAAGGAAGAAACAAAGGGAGACTGTTTCGATGAATAGGGAAGAAGTGATTTCCAATACATGAAAAATTATGAGAACTTTGAAAGGGACATGACCATTCCATTTTAGAATTCATGACGAAGGAGAGAAAATAACTAGCATTAACATAGTAGCTTTAAGGTTTGCAAAGTGCTTTACCACAGTTTCATCTGATCTTCACAATGGCCTCATTTCATAGATGTTGAAATTGAGACAGAGAACCATTAAGTGATTTGCCCAGGGTCACACAGCTAGTGTACTTGTAAGACAGGATTCAAGTTCAGGTCTTCCTGATTCCAGATGCAACACTCTATTCACTAAGCTGGGCGTAATCTAGTGGGTAGCCTTGATTTGGGGAAAGCAGAATTCAGAGTTAAGAGAGAATATTGATTATATTACATAAAAAAGATTTTGCACAAAAAAAAAAACCCAAGTCAGCCAGAATCATAAGGAAAGCAGGAAACCAGGGGAAATTTTTATAGTAAATTCCTGACAAAATTATTGTTTCTCAAATATATAAGAAACTGAGCCAAATTTATAAAAATACAAGTCATTTCCACGATGGATAAATGGTCGAAGGATATGAACAAGCAATTTTCAGAAGTAGAAATCAAAGTTATCAATAGTTATATACTGTAAATGCACATTATGGGCTATAATTGCACATTAAAACATCTCTGAGTACCACCTCACACCAACCAGATTGACCAACATGACAGAAATGAAAATTACAAATACTGGAAGGGATGTGGAAAAATAGGTAAGCTAATGCAGATCTGGGCAGGTAGGTGGTACAGTGGATAGAACAGCAAGTGTGGAGTCAGGAAGACCTGAGTTCAAATTTGACCTCAGATACTTACTAGCTGTGTGACCCTGGGCAAGTCATTTAATCCTGTTTGTCTTTATTTCTCATCTGTAAAATGAGCTGAAGAAAAAAAATGGCAAACTACTCCAATTTCTTTGCCAAGAAAAACCCAAATGGAGTCATAAAGAGGCAGACACTACTGAAACAACTCAACAACAGTAACAATGTATTGCTGATAAAGTTGTGAATTGTTCTAACCATTCTGGAAAACAATTTGGAACTATTCTACAAAGGCTATAAGACTGTGCATACCCTCTGACCTGGCAATACCACTACCAGATCTACCAAAGAAATCCAAGAAATAAGAAAAGGACCTATATGTACAAAAATATTTATGTTGAATATTGATATAGAGATTGAGGGAAGGCCCATCAATTAGGATATGACTGAACACGTTGTGGTATGTGATTGTGATGTAATAATATTGTGTTGTAAGAAACTATGAATGAACTGATTTCAGAAAAACCTGGGAAGACTTATATGAGCTGATGCAAAGTGAAATGAACAAAACCAGAAAACTGTACAGTGAAGAGTAATATTGTAATGATGACCAATTGTGAAAGACTTAGCTACTTTAGTCAATACAATAACTCAAGACAGTTCCAAAGGACTGATGATAAAAAAATTCTATCCACCCCAAGAGAGAACTGATGCACTCTGAGTGCAGAATGAAGCATTTTTTTTTCATATACCTTATCTTTCTTGTCCCCATCTTTTTTGTTTGCAACATGGCTAATAAGAAACAATTTTACATGACTTTTGCATGATTTCACATGTATAATGGGTTATCATATTGTTTGCCTTCTCAATGGTTGGGAAAAGGGCTCGAGGGAGGGAAAGAATTTGGAGCTGAATATAAATTAAAAAAAAATTAATTAAGAGCAGATAGGTAGGACCCATTGCCTCCAATGCTACAGGTCCTCAGTCAAGGATGGGTGAAGCATGCTACCCACCTCCTGATAGAAAGGTGATGGCTCCAGAGTGAAGAATAAGATAGACAATTTATTTTTTTCTGGCTAGAAAAAAAAAACAGAAAGGTCAAGGTCACCCACTTCATCCTGGGCCATCACCAGCTGTCTTGACTTTTGTCCTACCACTGGACTTGATTACTCTGAAGGAGAGAGGGAGGCTGATGACTTTGTGCACCTCTGCCTCACTGAAATCCAATTCACGTACAAATCAAGAACGTGCCCTGTGATGTCATTGGTCCTCTTTGAGAACAAAGGACCACCACCAGCAACATATTTTCTGGATGTGGCCAAAACCAGAATTTGTTTTACTTGACCATACATATTAAAGAGGGAAAAAATTCTGAGGAACGGAATTCAGGAAAACACCAAAATCAACAAATTCCAGTGAGAACAGGGGAAAGAGACTGGTAAGGATTCCCAGGGATCTGTTGAAAAGATAATTCTTCATAAGGCCTTTCACCCTGATTAACTAGACAAAATTCAGGACAAAGAATTAAAGGAGTCTATCATAATTAAGGCAACAGCACATTGGCTTTTCCATTCTTTTTTTGTGTTTTGCCTCATTTAGGGTGAAGAATTTTCATTTCAACAATCAGCAAACTTGAAATCTTTAAAGATCATAGAAGATGGAAGCAAGTCAGGAAGTGTAGTGTGAATATGAAAGAGGTTAGTCCTGTAAAACAAGAAATTGCTAACACTCCTAAGGAGCTGAGGCCAGCCAGGAATTGCAGTGAGGGCTGCTAAAAGCAACCAACAGCTATGCTGTGGTCAGCCAGATGGGAGAAGGAATGGGCCCACCGCTGGGCTGAGGCTGATGGCACAGGGCATTAATGGGCCTCATTTGCATAACCTCTTTCTGTCCTCCCAGCAGCCACAGGAGGTATTAGTGAGAGAAAGTAAGATAGAATTGCCTGCCTCTCATTTTTCCTTCTGTTTTCTCTGTCTAGAACAGAGGTGTGGGAACTTGTTTTAAGCATATTTCCATTATTTTAGGAGAGGATTAGTCCATTTCCTCTACCCTATGACTTTCCCTTTCCATAGTAACTTAATTCGGGCTTTTACCAGGTCATCTTGACCTATGCCTTGCCAGGTTGGTGACTTTGCACAGTCCCTTCTCACTTAAATCCAATTGACTTGCAAGTCAGTATCATTGACTTGATGTCATTGGTCCTTTTCTAGAACAAAGGGCCAACAACCAAGGTTTTTTTTGTACCCACTGGGCTCCGTGGCATCCCATGTGCATATGCCTTCCTCTTATAATAAATCTAGCTGTAACACATGTCTCATGGACTTGTGATACTGTCTTTGGTTAACAGTATGATCCTGTCTCTCTTTTCCCCTTCTTAGCTACACTGCTTGAGAAAGCCATCTACATGAGGTGTTTCTACTTCCTCTCCTTTCACTCCCTTCTAAACCCTCTTCTGGTTTCTGAACTCATTCATAATTCAACTGGAAGTGCCCTTTCCAAGTTAGCAGTGACTTCTTAATTGCCAACGCTGATGGCCTTTTCTCAATCCCCATCCCCATTGACCCCCTGGCAGCCTGTGATACTTCTGCACTCCCTCCTCCTGGACATGTTCTCCTCTGCTCTGGTGACACTGCTCTCTCCTGGTTCTCTGATCACTTATCTGCCTACTCCTCCATGCTTTTGATACACCTTCATCCATGTCATGTCCACTTACTGAAAATCATGCTGACTTTGTTCCAAGCCCTGCTTATCAGTCAATGTTGGGGGAGGTTCTGCTGGGGAGGCATCACTCACTCTGCAGCTTTTGTATTACCTGCTCTTTATCACTGTGTATGTCATCGCCTACCTGTTTGTACCTGGCACATACCTATATGTGTATATATATATACATATATAGTATATATACACATACTATAGTGGGGAGGAGACATGGACCTGTCCCAATTATCTTTATCTCCTTTCCAAAGTTATCAGTAAAAGCTGATCTATCTTGATCCAGTGATCAGGGACTACAGGTTGCTACCAGAAGGTAGTGTTAATTAACTCCTTTTAATTCTCTTTGTCTCTTTTCATAGATTCATTAATCTTATAATAATTTGGGCAAAAGCCCAAATAAATAATTTTCCTTTTAACACACTAACCATGGGTGTCCTCCTCAAGGCTCTGACCCAGGCCTTTCTTCCCTCCTCCTTCTATACTATCTCACTTGGTGATTTCATCAAGACTTAGCTTGGCTCAAATACCCCACCTTCAGCAAGAAGCCTTCTCTCCATCCACCAATCAGTACCTTCTTCCTTCAGACATTAACTCCTGTTGATACTGTTTGTATCTTATGTGTGCAGTTGTTTCCATATTGTCTCCCCCTTTAAAATATTAGTCCCTTGAAGGCAGGAATTGTTTTCTTCCCATTTTTTTAAGCCTCCCAAACACAGCCCAGAGCCTAGCCCTTAAATTAATTCTTGTTAAGAACAGCTGCTGTGGTGAGTGAGGGAGGCAGAGTGGGATAGAGAATCATTTAGGCAGCATCAAAGAGACTGCTTCCCTGCAGTAAGGACCACCAGAGGTTGGGAAGTTGCCAGAGTAAACAGATCTCCGAATCTGTTTTTGCCATCCAGGCTTGGAGAGACCCAGTCCAGTAACCTGATGGATCCTGAAGGCAAAATGCTGGGTCCTATGAGCAAAGGAGCAACTCTGTTCACAGGTCATGCTGTATTTGGAGATAAACTTAGTCCAGCAAATGCTTTGTAGCAACTTCTTTGGGGGAGGTAGGGGAAAAAGAGTGGGGGAGAGAGAGAGAGAGAGAGAGAGAGAGAGAGAGAGAGAGAGAGAGAGAAGAGAAGAGAAGAGAAGAGAAGAGAAGAGAAGAGAAGAGAAGAGAAGAGAAGAGAAGAGAAGAGAAGAGAAGAGAAGAGAAGAGAAAAAGAGAGAGAGAGACTCTCAGATCTCACCCAAGAGGTGAAGCTGGGGAGAGGGAAATATGATGGAAACTGCCATCTCCTTTCATGTCAGCTTCTTTCTAGAAGTTTTTCCCCCCTTTAGCATCCTGAAATGGGTTGGCACCATCAATATTCTCTGTCAAAACTGAGAGCTAGAAGTGTCCAAAGTCCAAAGAGTTTCAGCAACTTGGAAGAAAACTCCAAGACCAAAGAATTTGCCTCTCTCTGGCACAGATGTAGGGCACTTAATAAGGAGAAAGCCCCAATGGGCCTTGGAACTGGGGTAATATTGCCATAGGTTTTCAATTTCATAGAATACCAGAAGTCACCTTTCTGTCTCTCAGTCCAACATGTACCCAATGGAGAGTCACTTGTGCCATATTCTCCTACCAATGGTTGCCCATCCTCAGTAAATCCTCTGCTACAGATGGTACAAATGAACTGAGGGGGAAAAAACCACAATAAACTGAAAGGGATCAGGCAAGACTTTGTGGAAGAGATATCATTTGAGTTGAGCTTTACAGGGTGGGTAAAAATGTGATGGGGAGGAGGCATTCTAGGTTTAGTGGTTGGAAAGGGTGGTGGGGATGATACCTAAGTGTGGCAAATGAAAAGTCCAAGAGACATAATTTCTGGGCAATTAATAATCAATGTGGTTAATTGTGGCTAGCAAATAAATGACGAAATAGTGGTCATTGGCTTGTAAATCAAAGACAGCCCCAGGAAAACATTCACTGCCTTCAGAAAAGGAGGTATACTTGAGGGTGGAAGTCAACTCTGATTAGTTAACAATCAATGATGTATTAATAAGGAGGTGGACAAAAAGTCTACAGCTCCCCCTGCTGAGAATGTGACCCTAATTTGAGATTCAGCTGCCTCTAGCAATCTGGACAAAAGAATCCATCTCTACCCAGACAACTCTGTCTGATTTTCCCTTTCATAAACTGGGTCACCCTAAATTTTGGAGGAGAAAGTGAGGCTGGTGACTTTGCACAGCCCTCCCTCACTTAAATCCAAATCACTTGCATGTCATGGCATCACCTCCCTGATGTCATGGTCCTCTTGGAGAATGAAGGGCAAATAACACCCTAACTTCTAATGGAATGTCCCAAAGACCTATGGGGTTTATTTCCTAAAGGCAAAATCTCACCTAGACTGGATTCTGTTTGTAAGGTCTTCTAGTTTGGTGGGGTCCCACCCAAGATCAAAAAGTGAGTACCCCAAGGATTGGGACAATCTCATCTATCAGCAATGTCCTTCAGAGGATGACTGAATAACCTATAGGGGATGGTTTATGAGGAAATATGAGGGGAAAACCTTAATCTTAATTTAATAATTGGTTATTAATATAAAAGAAAAATAATCATTTCCCTCATATGATAAGATAATAGGAGTCCAGTTGGGTTACACTGGGGAGTAGTGAGATGCAGTAGGAAAGGTAATAAATCTAGCATTGATATGGCACCTTAAGGTTTGGAAAGCAATTTTACAAATATCATTTCATTTATATCCTCACAACAATCCTAGGAAATAGATGCAATTATTAAGATGTGCCCCAAAGTCTAACCTCTAAGCCTACACCAGAGCTTAGCTCCTAGACTCTGTGCTGCCCTGAGCCTCCCCTCTCTCTTTTTCCACCTGCAAGGTGGAAAGGTCGTGATTGATATCAGTTTGAATAATAAGAAATTTGACTTAGTGTGAATTATAAAATGATACCAGATATCCTTTAATGTAACCCAAAATTCAACTAATGCAATGTATACAAGCTAGTATTTTTTTAGAGTCCTTAACAAGGGGCGGCTAGGTGACGAAGTGGATAGAGCACTAGCCCTGGAGTCAGGAAGACCTGAGTTCAAATTTGACCTCAGACACGGAATACTTACTAGCTGTGTGACCTTGGGCAAATCACTTAACTCCAATTTCCCTGCATTCCCTCCTCCAAAAAGAAAAAAGTCCTTAACAAAATAGACAAAACGGTGATGTTTGTTGTTCAGTTGTGTTCAATTTTTCTTGATCCCATTTGGGGTTTTCTTACCAAAGATAGTACAGTGGTTTGCCATTTCCCTCTCCACCTCATTTTACAGAGGAGGAACTGAGGCAAACAGGGTTAAGTGACTTGCCCAGGGTCACACAGCTAGTAAGTGTCAGTGGTCACATTTGAACTCAGATCTTTCCAATTCCAGGTCGGCACTCTATCACTGCACCACTTAGTTGCCCCCCTTCAGATGGGGGTACTGCCAATGCCAAAGACAAAAACTTGCTATTACATCAGAACAAAACTTTGATGTAATTGAACAGCATGAACCTAGTCATAATCACTCTAAAATAGGATGAGATGTTGGAATGCCTGACTCTATGAAACAAAGAATTATAAGACAAGCAAAATGATAAAAAAAAAAAAAAAGGCCTTTTGTGGTTTGCAGACAATTACAAGGAGTAGAAGTGAGACAATGACATAAAATGACAATGACACATCCGGCTGTGTGGATGGATTGAAGACTCCGATTAAAAACAAATTCCTCTTAGAACAGCCATTGACACAAAAGCTTCAGATTTTCTTAAGAAAGTGGACATGATGTGCATCGTGAAGAAGCTTTTACTGAAGTGTTGGCTCGTTCTGTCACTTTAAAAATCAAGTTCAGTTGCATAGCATTAAAATGACTAGAAAGGCAGCCAAAGTGACTGAAGATGCAGTAGTGAAATATCCCTATGTATTGAAGAAAAGATGGATATATCCAGTGGTATGCTGGAGACAGTCTGTACCTGACAGTCATTAAATTTTCAGTGGAAGCATTTACACCTTTGGCAAATGCTACAAATCAGGACTTCCTCTATTGTTTTGTTGATTTCTAGATTTAAGAAAATGATGTAGGGGCAGCTAGGTGGCGCAGTGAATAGAGCACCAGCCCTGGAGTCAGGAGGACCTGATTTCAAATTTGGCCTCAGACACTTAACGCTTACTAGCCATGTGACCTTGGGCAAGTCACTTAACCCCAATTGCCCTGCCTTTTCCCCTCCAAAAAGCAAATAACATAAAATGAAAAATGATGAACTACTGTTAATAATGCAGATTAAAGCTAAACATGTTTCATGTGTATATTCCCCCCCTCTCCCTCCCACTCCCAAACTGGTTCTTAAACACTTATCAGCATACCCCCAGATACACTGATCAACACATTTTTCTGTTGATGAAATAGGCTTATTCTGGAAAGGGATGCCTTCTAGAATTTACATTTCTAAGAAAGAAAAAAACTCAATCTGGATTTAAAGTATCTAAGGATCACCGAACATTTTTATTGGAGTTAATGAAGGAAGGAATTTTAAATTAAAGCCAATGCTTGTTTACTATTCTCAAAGTACTCCAGTGCTCTAAGGGGTTACAACCATTGATAGTTTCCAATTCTTTGGTGGGCAGATTGAAAAAAAAAAGAGGGAGGGATGTTTTTGAAGACTAATTTTCAAGTTATTTTGGTCCAGCTACTGAAAAATATTGTAAGGACAGTAATCAAACATTATTGATTTTAGAGAATGCCTCCTGGTCATCTAACTCTACAGGGTTCATTGTATGAGATTGTGAGTATGCAAATTTACAAAGATGTGGATAAAGTTCTCTTTTCTTTTTGTTCAGTCATGTCTGACTCTTCATGACCCAATTTGGGGGTCAAAGATTACTGGAGTGGTTTGCCATCTCCTTCTCTAGTTCATTTTACAAATGAGGAAACTGAGGCAAACAGGGTTAAAGGGACTTGCCCAGGTTCCCATTGCTAGTAAGCATCTGAGTTGAGATCTGAGCTCAGGAAGATGAGTCTTCCTGACTCCAGGCCCAGTACTCTGTGCACTGTGCCACCTAGTTGCCCACAAAGTTCTCTGTACCTACTAACAAATGTATGAACATTTAAATTAAATTAAAAGTTTAGTCTACACTGTTAACATATTTTAAATGACAATAAGGACATTTTGTCATATCATCAGTGTAGGATTATCTTTAGGTATGATATTCACTAACTTTTAGTTTAAAATTTTGCTTTCTATGACTATTATTTTATAATATAGTTGAATCAGAAATACATTTTTCTTATTCTCACATTAATAAACAGATTTTTAAAACTTTAAAAAATTTTCATTGCATATTTACATAGAATTAGGACCAATGACCATATTTTACACATAATTATAACTTTGTATAATATGACAGGATTCTCCATTCAGACTAATCTGGGTCAATCTCTGAATACAGGTCAGTCCTTGGGAACCTGATAGTGAGTAACTGTTCCTCTCCATCTGAAGCACAGGGATCTGAGCTAGGAATTGCTGCCAGGAACCTACAGCTCTGCCCCTTTACTTTTTTTTCATAAGCCAGGCCTGTAGGAAGTACTGACATGGGTAGGAGATACAATTTACCCAGGCTCTGGTAAAGGGAGAAGATAACCCACCACAACCTAATCTAAAATAAAAAAATTTTGAGCTACCCAAAAGGGATGTCCCTATTGCTATCTGAAGAGCTCTTTTGTGTGGAAGATTGGTCAGTATTTTCTTCTTTAAAAATATTTTTATTTCTTTTGTTCTTATGTTGCTTAAATTTCTTCCAGCACTGCCCTCCCAACCCCTCCCAAAAAGCTATTCCATCTAACAAAATATATATATATATATATATATATATATATATATATATAT